>NC_012877.2:60812746-61131830 GCF_000003195.3 Sorghum bicolor
CACACGTACCACTCGAATTGGTAGATATATATAAGTTGCATTTGCAATGCTATAATCAGATCAATGTGAAATATTTGACACCAGTGTAGTAGTAGCGGCTTCGGTTGACATATTTGACAGCCAGCATGCATTTTGCATACCAAAGTCGCAAATTTTAGTCCAGAGATATGATGAGATGCAGAAAGCAACTGCGAGACTGCGACACTACCTACGTGAAAATGAAAGAGATAGGCGGTGGAGGTTGTTGTGCTGTTTTTTTTTTTTTTTTTTTTTTTTGAGAAATGGTTGTTGGGCTACATTAGGCTTGCATGTTATTAGCCCATGCATGTACATGGGCCTTGCGACGATTTGACTAGATTGGGCCATATTGGAGGAATGTACGGTACGGCCCATGGGGCGGACCAGGAAGGTCCTTTCACATGCATGGTTACCGGCCTTCAAATCGATTTTTTTTTTTCAAAAAGATGCGCATTTCTCGTGGATTTTTGAAATCTGTTTGTTGAACTAGCTTGTTATTAGCCAACACAACAATTTAAATGTCAGGAAAAGTCCTTATTATACCTCCAGCTTTGATCCAACATTATTGATTCTCGATCCTCTCCCCCAATCGGAAACTTGGATTTTTTTAACGTCCTCTTTAACTTTGAAAATCGACAAAATTGCCGCCTGGATAGTTTTGACAGTGGTTTTTGTCGATGGGATGGCACGTAGGATGCGCTGAATTCATTCAGGATTCTTTGGTGATTCGGCAGCCCGGGTGCAGATTCCGTCGTCCAAGCAAAATCATGCATGCTCGAATTATATATATTGGTTACATGCACATGCATTAACATGTACTTCCTCCGTTCCAAATTTTAAGAAGTTTTGAATTTTCTAGGTACCTAGATTTTACTATAAACTTAGACATACACTACGCTTCTAAAAAAGCCCAAAACATCTTATAATTCAAAACAGAGTGAGTAGTATGTATGACATGTACGTATAGCATGAAATGAAAACAGTAGGTCACACTGCGATTTTGCATAAGAGTTAGAGAAAGAAAATGGCAGCTAGCAAAAGAGAGATCAACAGCTTGATTAATCGAGTACTGCATGAAATGCATTCACACCACCACTGCTGCTCGATCGCCCAACCTCTCATTTCATCTCCACACATATACTGTATATATTTATTATAGTTTAGCTCAGTTGAGGATCCTTGCATTGGTGATTCTGCATGCAGCCCGTGTGCAGCTTATGTCCAAGCAAAACTTGATGCTTATCTATCTCGAATTGGTTACACCCACATGCATAAACAGATATGTGGCTGAACGTACGTGTGTGATGTGTTTCATCACGGGTCACGGCAGCTGCCATGCATGCCAGCATGCATGTGCGCGAATGACACCTCTGCTCTTTCGCCATAATACAGTATCACCTCTCCAGCGTTTGCAGCCACCAGTTTGTAGCTGAAACTGCTTTTCCGGGCACACCGGATTGCAGAAAACATGTCTTGACTCCTGCCGAATATCTATATAGATATAGCAAGCTAGTCAGCTATACTATATATATATATATATATATATATATATATATATATATATATATATATATATATATATATATATATATATATATATACACGACTTCTCGATCCATCCATGCATATGGATCGTATATATACAAATATATCTGTAAGGTCTCGCAAAATTCCAGCCGTGTAGTGTACGCAGGCAGGTATATCATCGGAAGCAATATCAGCCATGCAATATCATATCAGAACAGGGCAGCGCAGCATCACTTTTGTTGCGCTCATTAATTTATTTGTTCCTTATTAATACAACATATATAGACCGATCTTCATTTTCTCTCACTTTTTTTCCATATATATATGTTTGTTAATTAGGACGTCAGTTGTAGCGATTGAGTGGTGTGTGTGTGAGCGGCACATGGACGCGTACGTACATAGGCGCTGCTGCCTTGTGGCGGCAGGATCCGATCGATATCATCTCCTTTCTCATGGCCGATCGTGTCTATCAACCGCGCCTTGTTCGCCTGAGCTTATCAGTCAAATCTGTCAGTTATTCACTAGTGTTTTCCATTCACAATAAATCATCCGACAATACTTTGAATCAATGGCTTACCTAGCAACATAGCAGACTACTGGATGTCACTAGCTAGATCACAGGAGCCACACGATCTTGGTGATGCATATGCATGCATGCGTGCGTGTATATATGCTCGCCTAATAACTAGTAGCTTTCTAGCTTTGTGGCCATGAACGAACAACGAACATCTAGTCAGGTCGTCATCAATCTCAATCATGCAAAGGATTCGTCTGGCGGCCGGTTGATTGATATATATGATGCTAACAGTCAGATCCTGCCTGACTGCCTGTGTCAAGCAGTACGTCAAGCTGCTTGTGGTGGCTAGAAATGGTCATCTGGAACAGCTGCACGTTCTGCGTGATAGCAACGAATGGCTGCTCTCTCTGATGATGTCACAGGATTACACGGCATTTTAGCATCTAATAATTGGAAATAAATAAGTTTGCAGCTCAACAGAGACCCAGCGAGTTTGTGGCCCAGACAGCCGCAGGGTATATGAAGCTAGCTACAGCTAGCTAGCAAGGCTACCTGCATGTTCTATGGACCATATGCATAAATAGAAATTGCACTTTTTCGACCTTCAGCTGAATGCATGGCTGTTAGTACCTGATGTGATGGGAGACTGACAGTCAGAAGCTAGCTTGGTACTACACGACATTGTTTGCTGAAGTTTTTAGCAGCTAACACTGCTGGTAGAGCATGCTTTATTCTTCCTAGCAGCTAATAGCTGGCTAGTCTATAAGTTATCGTGTTTGCATCTATCTTGATCGTGAAGTTGCAATACTATAATGAGATCATCAGTCTGACATTGGACAGTGTTGCATGTAAGGTGAGTGATCATGGATGGAACCAGCGTGTATTGCATTGCATGTATTAGTCCAGATATGCATGCAGACAGGCACATGAGATGCAGAAAGCAACTGCAAAAACAGCGATAGTAGTAGGCACGTGAAATTAGGGGTGGGCTGCATTTGTTGATTATAGGCTTGCATGTTAGCCATGGATGCACATGGGCCTTGAGAGGCCCAGTGGGACATATCAATTTAACTACTTTTGGGCCTCAATAATGTTCAGCCCATGTGGCAGGTCCGGAGCACGTGTGGGTGGTTTATAGAACTCCCCTGGTGCAAAGCGAGTCCCTTCACATGCCTACCTTCAATTTGTTTCTCGCGTAATAACTCCCATTAGTAAAATTTTATTTAATTACAAACCATGTTTAGCTCGAAAAAAATATGAAACATGTTTCATTTTTTCCAAAAAAAACCATGCTCTACCTTATGGCGTATGCCTAGCTTGAAATTATTTGAATCTTACGATCCATTTTTATAGTTTATTTGCTAACTAGTTGAGGGTCCATGCTTTGCTATGGGCGAATGAAACTTGGTCACCCAACTAGTCTCATAGCATTACTTCAGTTCATCATGACAATAATGCAATAATTAAGCAATATAACCACATTCGATCAATTAGTGAGCCACTAAAACAAAACAAAATAGAACTTTGTTTAAAAAGGACTAAATGAATATTTTACAAAGTTCAAATATTGTGTTTGCCCCATCAATAACCAGTCAGGCCCAAACGTCCATCAAACCCTAATAGGGATGTTATTCATTCAAGATCAAGGATTATCCAGGGACCGAGATGAACTTGCCCAGAAAAATATATGGTTGAATGACTTGCACAAAATTGGTTTTAATAAGGTTAACCTTGACCAGAATGAAAACTACTACTTGGTTACAAGTATTCTTCCTTGAGACAACTTGTTCACGGTATCAGTTCCGCTTAACAAGGATGAGAAGGGCACTCTTGTTGTATGAAGAAGTTAAGTGAAACACACACTAGTGACCATATCGAGGAGTTTGGCTGCCCAGCTTCTTCTTATTACAGAAGAGTGGAAAGTGCCAGAGGTAAGTGAGAGTCAATCGGACAAGGGCAAGGAGCTGAAAATTCTAGTTTTCCCTATTGATAAAGTGTGGAAGGATTACTTCAAAGAGAACCTAGGTCGTGACATTGTTATTGAACATATTATCAACTTACGTTGAACATGTGATTGTTAAAATTGTTGGCTCCCTAGACCCTAGCGAGAAAAATATGGAGAATCTTGTGAAGAAGCTAGGTGGTTGACCTTGAGTAATCCAGTTGTTATCGGTGCGTGATCTCGTGCCCTTATTCTAAGTGACTGGTGAAGAGTTCTTGCAAGAGGAGAAAATGGACGCTAAAAAAGAGGAAGAAGGGGCTTTGAAGAAGCAACAGAGCAGTTGCTACAAAGCCCTCGGACCCCACCCCATCCCCAAACAAGATCCTTAAGAAACATGTGGTGAAGAAGACCCCCAAAAAGTTCTTGAATGTTACTCCTTCGGTTCCAAATTGTAAGGCATTCTAGCTTTCTAGATGCATAACTTTTACTATGTATCTATAAAAGCTAGAATGACTTAGAATTTAGAACGAAGAGAGTCAGCATACTACCAATCGAAATGTTCTCCTAGTGACTTCGGCTTTGCAAATGATAAAATCTTTTGACATTCTCTTCTAGAACAAACCCGACATAGTTTGAACAACTAACTTTCAACAAATCCATTGACCCCATCTCAAGTGTGAAACCATCAATTCTTGTGCTAACGCTTGGTTGACACCGGTTGAACAACGCTGTAAGTACTGTGCACTTTGCTTGTAACTAGGCACTAGGTAGAGAGGCGGTGTGGCGGACAAACCCAATATTCTGGTAAGTCATTGATCCTACAAAATAAAGATTAGTTTCAAGGAAAGATTTCCAAATGTGTGAAGGAACCAAAATCAAAGGCAAATCTCCAACTATCTACAATACCAAATAAATGCAAAATTAAGATATTTTATAGTTGATTTAGTAAAACTAAGTTGATGTTCTAGGCAGTGGTACCTTTTGCTATAAACTAGATCAAAATTAGACAAGTTTAACCTAAGACCAAATTAAACTTAAACACACACATTAGATTTTAAGACAAAGGCACCTCTTTTTTTCTAACTTGTATTATACGATCAGCATGTCAAAGAGACGGTATTTCATTTACCTTGCCGGTTGAACACTTGGAGGTGCTTGGGGCTGGCCACGTGCATTTCTGATATGCATATATGGATTTTGCATAGCAAAAGCAATAAAATAGTAAGCGAATACATCTTAGGGGCATCATATAATTGTTCTGCAGCTATTTAAAATTTATAGAGTTTAATATATCAAAAATATTAAGAACTAATTATATGTTAATAAGAACTAATGGATTTAGCCAATTAGCCCAAATTTAGGCTTTCTATTCGGTATCCAAAAACATGAACTAATTATTAGCTCTTTGATCCAAACACCCAAAAAAGACCCAAATTGGAGGAGATGGCATTGGTTGCTAGTTATTATTGTGCTGAAGCTTACTTCTCGAAGGGGAAATAGATTACTGCCTCCGTCCAGTATTTGACCACAGAAAAAGTCATCCAAAATAGATTTGGATCCATAATTTCTCTTATAGTATGTAGTCAATTGCTAAAGAATCAATATCATCTTAGATCCGCTTTGAACACAAATATATTGATATAAGTTTTATGCACTAAACTTGCACATAATCGGATTAATTGTTAGGCAAACTTTGTAAATTTTGACTTTTCCTCTAGTCTAAGGCCTTGTTTACTTTCACCCCAAAACCTAAATTTTTTCAAGATTCTCCGTCACATCAAATCTTTAGACGCATGCATAGAGTATTAAATATAAATGAAAATAAAAACTAATTGCATAGTTTTGTTAGAATTTACGAGACGAATCTTTTGAGCTTAGTTAGTCTATGGTTGGACAATAATTATCACAAACAAACGAAAGTGCTACAGTGTCACGAAATTTTTTCCTTCAGAAACTAAACACGGCCTAATACTCCATAAGTAAAATATCTTAGATATTTATTTTATGTATATATTTACTGAAATAAATAATCAGTTATCCATTCCTTGATGCACAGGTTGGTTCGCTGATTAATGTATTACTATTAAGAAACAAGAGTCATTAGTGTAATGTAAAGATCGTACCTTTGAGGATCAAGGGTATGGTTGACAATGACAGCAATTATAGCATTGATGTCTGACACCATTGCATCCAATTCCACACGTAGTTGCTTGGATAGTTTGGATGGTGGGCTGCAAAAGAACATGGCGGCAATGCCGCTGCTCTGGCATTGCAGGACGAGTCTGCGTTCATCGCGGAAGTTCATTAACAGCTTATTTAGGGCCCTGTCCATAGCATGTTCCTCTAACATCTCGGTTCCCTCGAGCTGTGATAGGATAGCACTGACACTACTCATACGTTTCCCAATCTCAATGCACTCGTCCTTATTCTGTCTGAAGAACCGTCTCTGCCGCCTCGTTGACTTCGAGAGCAACTGCTGCTATTTCTTGTAGAAGGCTGCGTAGTGGTAGACCAGGTCGTTGGCGAGCAGGCTACATATACAATAATGTCTCTTTTAATCACCATTATTAGTAGTGCGACGAGCCAAATAACATAAATGAATTGCAGATTGCATTAAGGGCAGGTGACAATAATATTACTCCACCTGAATAAGTCAATTTCTAAGTCAAAATTTAAATTTTAAATGAATTTATAGAAAAACTACCAAAATTTATATTATACTAAATTAACATTATTAGACACGTATATTTATAATATATACTTGTTTGGTATCATAAATATTTATATTATTTTCTATAAATTTGGTCGAACATAAAAATTTTTAACTTAAGACAATTCTATGAATTGAACAATTGTTCACGATGATGCTAACTAGTTACATATAGAACTGAATGACCATGTAGGGAAGTATGTACCTTGCTCTTTTTCGCCATTGCACAGCACGAGCATAGAGCAACCTGATAAGAAATGAATCGTGCATGCTATCATCCAACATATCTATACCAAATGCATGTCACGTGTACCATCAAAATTATGATTTTGTGACAGATAGCTACCATCGAGGAATCCCATTCGCTGACAACATCGTCTGTAGATACGACAGGTTTCTTAGTCTGCAGACAAATTAATTCATTAAGAAGATACCAAAATGAAACTTTATAATGCTCATCAGTCCTTAAAATATAAGTTACTGAAGCATTCAAAATTTGTTCTAAATTATAAGGTACTATATAGGTAAATTTGTACCAAGTATTAATCTTATGCAGGGCTTTGTTGTGGTACACCCAAATGACTGTGAGCCATCTATTTAGTTTGATCTGACGGCTATGGTCACATATTACCTCTAAGAGCATCTCCAAGAGATTTTGTATATTCTTCCTAAATGCTAGGAATAGCAATTTTGGTGAAAAACTACCCTCTAACAGCTTCTCTAATTAAATGGACATCCAAATATAGTTATTATCTATTTCGGGTTTTTCGCTAGCCAAATATTTTTTTGTTAATTTAATATATCCCAGACGTTGAGCACGGTTGCATGTTTTTGCTCTCGCAAAATATTCATGGACCACGAAAAAGGAAGGGGCACCCACGGCTTCTTTCTCCATGATTTAGAGAGTCAACAATAATTTATCTTTTTCTATATTAATTAATTAATTGACTAATTAATTTAAAAAATCCATAAAATTTAAAAGAATCAATGGCTAAGATTTATTTGAGACTTTACCTCTTAAGAAGTAAAAGGTGTACCATAGCATTGCTCTCTTATGCATACCTACTATTAGTGTCTACCACGAGGTTAAAAATATGGTAAACACAAACTAGAACTACTATATATACGTCATTTGTTTTACCCTATAATAGGTTTCATGCATCATTAATATATAAATAGGTAGACTATTGAAAAAACAGAGAGAACAAGGCCTACCATTGAGTAATCCCAATCCCCGAAGGCAGGTATGTTGTGTTCCCCATAGTCTGATCTTTCGGCTCTCGCATGGTGAAATATCTCAGCCTGCTAAAAGAAATACAAAAGGTCATTTGTATTTATTGTAAGAGATGGGGTAACAAAGTAATAAAATATAGTCTTATTGTTTCCTTTGTGACCACCGTCCTAGATTACCTTGAGTTTCCAAAACCGTCAAAAAAAATTCAGCCAATGAAATAATCCTTAATCACAAACCGTCAAACAAACTCCGACAAGGATAGAGGATAAGGGAGATTGCTTTCCTTTGCAGTTTTGGCACTTAAGAATGATTTTCTTGGAGGTTGGCCGTCAAAAAAAACATTTGTAGTTGATTCAGATGACACATTGTTACTACTTATCCAAACTGCAATAAATTTGCTACCAGCTTCACATGAGCTTTTGAAGGGGCCACTTCAACAATGTTTTCATGTTTGTAATCTATATCTCTTATAAAGATAACTTCCACTAAGTATTTCTCTTGCCATGCAAATAAAGTGTCCACATCAGTATCCACTAAAACATCCCACTAGCACATTCAATTATCTCGTCATGCGAAATGTTCACATTAGTATCCACTAACACATCCAACTAACACATGTCATTCAAGCTATTCACATTAGTAAACCACATCTTTTATTAACATATATTGCTGCATTATCAACATCATACATATACATCTCCTAATTGGCCAGTGATTAACATTCTAACCTATTTATATTTCTTCTTCGTACCCGCGGTTTCTTTGGACATAGTTAAGGGTTAATTTATGTCTACCGTTTTGTGTACAATGGGTGTGATGACGTATCTATATGTCATATACACATATTTAGTCTAGTATCATACCAGTGGATGTCATGTTGGCATGCATGTAAGCATTCTGGTCACTGACTTTTAATTTACCTTTGTCATGAAATTGTAGAAATTTAGAAGGACAAATAATATACGGTGGCGAGTGGGAAACTAATAAAACATACATATGGATATGGCTCGTCGTCAGTCTGAACATTCACATCGCCTCTATCTTGATTATGTTGTCTGGACATCTGTCACAAGCATCATAATATCATTCATAGATACTCAAAGTACATACCATAACATACAATTACTACTAATCATGTATAGGTAGTACTTCGTATCTTGCTGTATGGATATAAGCTTAAAAATATAATTATACGTACTATTCTTTAATCACACATTTATGCATATCAGTCACACCTATATAATGTCATAAAAAAACTTTTTTCCCCAAAAGGATATATTGCTTAGGAAGGTATATGATGTACCTGTTTGGGTAAATTTGGTGGCTGCATTGTTTGAGATTGGAAAGGCGCTTGTGTGCTGGCAGGATAAACCTGAAGATTCCGAAGAAACATCTCAGTATGGTGGGTCGACGTAATAAAAACAAATTAATTATGAGGAAAAAATGTATATTTTCCATTAAAATAGTCAATGTTTTAATTTTATGAAACGTAGAACTTCAGTAATTATTTTTCTGGCATTATTTACAGAACTACGGACGCAACCAAAGGATATTTCTTTTACTACTGTGACAATGTGAAAAAAAAACAGAGGAACTGATCGCCTGTCTGGTGGGTAATGTCAACGTTTACTAGACGCCTCTTGTTTTATTAGTTGTCCTATAAGTCAAACTATCTCCTAAATTTATTTATTTTTAAAAAATATAGTAGCGGATATAATATCAAATAAGTATGTCCAAATTTAATGGCTAGAGTTATTTGATATTGTATAAACCAGTGAGTATAACTGTTTGTCAATTAAAAAAATCTGTAGCCAAAATCGGGTTGGAGCTGACCTAGCCATTCAGAAGCTAAGCGAGCCAATTAGCACTCAAACAATGGCAGACTGACAGAGTTACTTCGCTCCCTCTATTTTAAATTATAAGTCGTCCGCGAACAAGAGTTTGTTCGGCCCGCATTGGGTCTGTAATGCTTGCTGCCTGCGTTCCCGTGAGGAAGGAGATAGAACTAGCTAGCTTGGGGAGATTGAAACTTATAAGCTGTAAAAAACACTAAACGTTGGGTATGTGCACAGGCACAATAGATTTTTTTTAGGATACCTCTGTCCAAGCTTTGACTCGGTTTTCTATAACTAACATAATACTTCTGATAATTATGGGAAACTCACTGAGTAGGCTGGTGCTACATATTTAATGAATGATAGTTATATTGTAACAAACTTAGCTGAGCTCACCTTCAGAAGTTAGAGTGGCAAAGTATTGTACTATTTTCATAAGTGCAGAAGAAAAATGGTTTGATTTCCCTTAGTTTTCAAAGGCCATTTTGCTTTTTTTGGGCACTTTGTATATCTGTCTTATGAGTAGCATGTGGTTCCTTTTTCAGCATGAATTCATCCGCCACAAAGCTTGGCAGTGAACTGGTAAATAAGGGGGTGACTACTTGCAGTTGAGGGTTTGTCTTTAAGTAAATGCGGCTCTGGCGTCAGCAAGTCCAACCTCCTCTCCCGCTTCACCAGGCGGGTACCGGGCGTTAGCGTCGTCGAGTTCGCCACCCACAGTCTCTAGGTCGACGGCAAGGTCATCAAGGGCCAGATTTGGTTCATGTTAAGATCCTAATACCTGGTAAATTTTGCTGCATGTAGTTTCTATTTGGGAAGTCAATTAGTGCATAGCATCCACTTATATTTTGTACATTTGCCATGTACAGACTGCTATTGGTGTCTGGTTTAAGACTTGATATAAATTTTTGGTCTGAACAAAAAGAAAAAAAAGGAAGCATTTTCTTTGTTATGTATTCTGCCTTCAGAGTTGGGTTGATTGATTGAGTCTAATAGAAGAACATAATTCGAGGCCACATTTCTATTATCTTGATAAGATGTGTTGGCCTCTGGTTTGCTGACTGCCTTTTTTATGTCATTGAAATCACTAGATTTTGAGTCTATATATTTTGTGAGAGATTTTTGAATAATTGCAACTTATCCTTTACTGTATATTTGTAGGGTCTAAACTTTGGAGAGGAAAAACTGAAGCAGCTAGACTGAAGCAGTTGGGTACTTGGTAATCACTAGAATGCCATTATGCCCTTACATATGTGCTGCTTGAGACCCTACATTTGTAATGAATTGATAGATTGATGTAATGATATTGTATTTACTGTGAAGATGTTAATTCATTTGGATATGATGTTTTATATGTTGGAAAATTATTTGGATGCAATTATATGGGCTGAATTATGTGTGCTGGGAAAAAATAGGCTGAATTTTTTGGGCTTGCGAAAAATATGGGCTGAAATATGTGGGATAAAATACGGGATGCATTATGAGAGTAAAAAAATATTATATGGGCTGAATTGTTGTGGGCTCGAAATCTATATGGGTTGTAATTGAAAATAATGGACCAGCTAACACCACTCTAAATAGATTTCAGGCCCATGAGCTATGTGGGCTTTAGTAGGCCAAAACTCATTTTGTGACATTTTTTCTCCCTGCCATGTCAGCTGCCACGTGGCAAGGCCTACGATTTTATGACAATAAACCAATGTCATATGCTTGTGACATGAACTAAACAAATGTCACATAATCATTTTATGACGCGGGCTTTTCCACGTTTTCATTTTTGTCAACTTGATGTCACAAATCTTACTTTGTAACATAAATTCCATATATTGTGACATAACTAAATGTTAAAAAGCTATGTATACTTCCTCGACCTGCGCGCAATCTGCCGCCGAGAACCCCAATCTCCCCCCTTATTCTTTCGTTTCCTTCCGATTTACTAACATATATATATATATATATATATATATATATATATATATATATATATATATATATATAGATGCATAGTAAAATATATGTTATCTAAAAGAACCTAAATGACTTACAATTAATCTGAAACAAATGGGGTATTGATTAAATAAAAGGAAACCCGTATGAGCATTCCAAATGATTCATACCTGCTGGGGCTGAGGATGAGCACCGGCACCGTGTTGATTAAATTGTTTAGGTAAAAGGAAGCCCATGATGGCAAACATTGTGTCCATGTTCTTACTGGATATATGCTGCTCCACCTCCTTTAACCGCTGGGACAGGTTCCCGGAGTTGTAGAAAAGGCACACGATGTTGGTCTCCTCCTGGCAATCCATGACCAGCTTCAAGGCCTCCCCGAGGGTTCCGTCCAGGGCCTCAAGTGCCACTCTTACTGCCAAGTTGTTCATCAGCTCCCTGTTATTCTGGTGCTGCGACAACGAATTACTGAGTACGTCGACGCGGCTTATTATCTGCTTGCATAGACCTTCATTCTGCTTCACCGTGTCTGCTGCTTTCTTGATCTTGAGAGCAGCTTCGATAACCTTGGCAATGGTGCCCACAGCATCGACCATCCTATAGGTAGGCAGTACGCAAAGGGTGACCAAGTAGAATCTGCAGATCAAGCAGTTTTTAAACACAAATTGCGAGCTATAGTTAAAAGAATTATTGATGATTATTCACAGAAAAACTTATGATCCGATTAACACAGTCAGAGCACTGACCTAGCTTCCTTTTTTTTTTAAGACGCTGGCTTAGCTTCTTCTTGGATTCTCCTTCTATTCTCCTCCAGAAACCTTCCTCCAAATGAGCGATTGCAGCATTGGCTGGGAAAGCAAGTCTTCTCGAGTTAATGAGCTAAGGGCACTCACAATGCAAGACTCTATCACAGAGTCCAAGACACTTAACTACATACTATTTATGGTATTTTGCTGATGTGGCAACATATTTATTGAAGAAAGAGGTAGAAAAAATAAGACTCTAAGTCTTATTTAGACTCTAAGTCCACATTGTTCGAGGTAATAAATAACTTTAGACTCTATGATAGAGTCTGCATTGTGAGTGCCCTAATGGATCGGAGACAAAGGCGCGCCAGCTTCTTTCCCCGGAAACTACGAGGAAACTAAACAGCTGCAAGATAGTAACTTAATTGCGCAATTAAAATGGCCAGCCGTGTTATGTAGGCAAATGGACCTTTAATAATGCCCAAAGCTTCAATACGGTGATCGCTAGACTCCGTATTCCCTGACTCTTGATTCCCTCGAGGACGAGCGCCACCCAACCCTATCTTCCAATCATATACTACCTCCATACTCATAAAAAAAGTCATTTTAAAAAAGATTTGAGTCAAACATTGAGAATATAAATCATGAATATTTAAGTTGCTGAATTTGGAAATGCAAAAACCATATGAATAGATTTGTCTTGAAAAATACTTTCATAAATATATATATATATATATCACTTTTTGAGATAAATATTTTTATAAAAACAATGAGTCAAAGTTAGCCTCTGGAGACCGTGTCGTTGTCCTAAATGACTTCCTTTATAAGTATGGAGAGAGTATTATCTTATCACAATAATAGTGTTATTAATAATACATGTTGACAACATTTTGTATGTTTGATTTCTATGACCCGAGATCGACTTACTTAATGCGTGGTTAGTTCCATCAACCGCGGTTGTTAGTCTTGTACTTGCTCCGTTGACAAACATGTCCAGCTGGATAGAATGTGACGCATCTCAATATATTCCTATCAATCAAACAGTTTGCTGGTCACACTATGTTCACATGTTAATGGTTAGGCCCTAATTATTACTTATATTGGCAAAGTTAAATTTTCCAACCTCCCACTTATTACATATATAGCAGTTCCATTTTCAATCTTAAACTATAAAACCAGGTACGGAAACCCTCAATATAAGTATATGTTTACACAACTCATGCCAAAGAAGACACTTGAAGGAGCCCATGTGTTATGAACAAGGAGCTGACTAGAGAATGAGAAAATAGTCGTTTCTAAAACTTAATCGCTATGGCCAACCAAAATATATGTGAAATTAAAACTATTTGGTCTAGCTAGCCTCAACTACAACCCCCTCTATCTATGTTCATAGGCACCTTACAAAGGGTCCCAATCAAGTTTACTAAAGTTTCGAGCTAGTGGGAGCTTACCCAATAACAATTCTAGTTAGCAAGATTAAACAAACATATGCAGCTAGTCAACTAAGCACACACCAGGAGCTCCTACACATACTAGTGATCACAAGCACAAAATAAACTACACATTGGTACTAGTCACTAGTTACATTTTTTTTTACGATCAAACCATTCACCCGTGTTTCATTAAGGAGGTAAAACGTTTGCAAACAACATGAATGAAGCTTGATGGCGAGTGGCCATCATTAGTTACACTATACAAGCTTGATGGACTGCTGGCAGCTGCTATAGCTAACGTGGGCCAGCTCCGATCTTGGTGGGCTGTTGAGCTGTCAACGTGATGGGCTAGAGCCCACGAAGGAGATTAGGAGGAGCGCAGGTGTGGAGTTGGGATGGGAGGCTTTTGGCCCGAGAGATGAGGGTAGGTGGCCCAAATTTTATAATGGGAGAAAAAAAAAGGAAGGATAGAAAAAGATTTTGGATGGGATTTCAACCAGGTTTTGAACTTTTGTAAAAAAATTTTTGCGAAAATAGTTTTCAAAAATGTTTTGTCACTTAACCTTTCATCAAACCATAAGTTTAGCCTCTGATGCGCATATTTGGGGGAAGCTCTGGAATACAATGCGCCGAACCCATAAACAACTGGCTCCGATAAGTACTAGTGATTTTTCAGCCAAAGGGGAAAAAAGAAAAAAAAAAGAAGAAATGAAAAACTATGAGCAACATACAAATTTTCACGTCCATTTTTAGGTGCCTCGCGTATTTTTAACCGCCGTCACTTGCGCTCACGGCCTCGCCTCCTTTCACGCAAGAGGCCCTCTGCCCTGTGCATGCAAGATCGATCGAGAGAGAAACGAGGATCGGCCCTCTGCCCTGCTGCATTATCGATCGATCGATCGATCGGCCGGCCTGTTGATCTCACCGCCACGGCGCCGTCCCGAATGGTGGTGGATGATGTCCCGTAGTCCAGGATCAAGACGACGATGTTCGGGTGCGGCTACCGGACCCAGTTCATCAACGGGCGCAGGGAGAAGTTCGTGAGGCTCGTCGAGGCAGACGCGCCGGCGGAGTCGCCGTCCAGCCCCACTTCCGGCAGCGGCGGCGGCGGCGCCATGGAGCACGGCCACGGGCACGGCAGCGGCGGCGGCGGGTTCCACATGGACAGCTACTTCTCGGGCAACCCGGCTGCGGCGGCCGCCAAGTTCCGCGCGCGGTCGGTGCGTGTGGCGGCCGGCGTGATGAACCGGTCGGAGCGGCTGCGGACCATCGGGCTGGTGTTCCAGGAGGACTTCCGGAAGATGTCGCAGCAGGTGTTCGACCCGCAGGACGCGTTCCTGGCGCGCATGAACCGCGCCTTCGTCTTCGCGTGCATCGTGTCCGTGGCCATCGACCCGCTCTTCCTCTACCTCCTGGCCGTCAAGTACACGGACAAGAACACCTGCATCGGCTTCGACCGCAACCTGGCCACGGTCGCCACCGTGGTGCGCACCGCCGTGGACGCCTTCTACCTGGCGCGGATCGCGCTGCAGTTCCGGACGGCGTACATCGCGCCGTCGTCGCGCGTGTTCGGTCGCGGCGAGCTGGTGATCGACTCGTCCGCCATCGCGCGCCGCTACCTCCGCCGCTTCTTCGTCGTGGACCTCCTCTCCGTTCTGCCGCTGCCGCAGGTCTCCATCTGGAACTTCCTCAACCGTCCCAAGGGCGCGGACCTGCTGCCCACCAAGAACGCGCTGCTCTTCACGGTGCTGTCGCAGTACGTGCCCCGCCTTGTGCGCTTCTACCCAATCACCTCGGAGCTGAAGCGCGTGACGGGGGTGTTCGCCGAGACGGCCTTCGGCGGCGCCGCCTTCTACCTGCTGCTCTACATGCTGGCCAGCCACATGGTGGGGGCGTTCTGGTACCTGCTGGCCATCGAGCGGCTGGACGACTGCTGGCGGGACAAGTGCAGCAAGCTCAACTTCCACCAGTGCCGCACCTACATGTACTGCGGCGGCGGCAGCCAGGGCCAGTCGGGGTTCCTCGAGTGGCGCACCATGATCCGGCAGGTGCTGGCGCAGGAGTGCGCCCCCGTCGACGGCAGCGGGACCGGGTTCCCCTACGGCATCTACACGACGGCGATCCAGTCGGGGGTGTACTCGACGGAGAACCTGACGGCCAAGATCCTCTTCTGCCTCTGGTGGGGGTTGCAGAACCTGAGCACCATCGGGCAGGGCCTGGAGACGACGCACTACAAAGGGGAGCAGCTCTTCTCCATCACGCTGGCGCTGCTGGGGCTCATCCTCATGGCGCTCCTCATCGGCAACATGCAGACGTACCTGCAGTCCATGACGCTGCGGCTGGAGGAGATGCGGCTCAAGCGCAGGGACTCGGAGCAGTGGATGCACCACCGCGTGCTCCCCGACGAGCTCCGGGAGCGGGTGTGGCGGCACAACCAGTACAAGTGGCTCGAGACGCGCGGCGTCGACGAGGACAGCCTCGTGCGGAGCCTGCCCAAGGACCTCCGCCGCGACGTCAAGCGCCACCTCTGCCTCCGCCTCGTCCGCCGCGTCCCGCTCTTCGCCAACATGGACGAGAGGCTCCTCGACGCCATCTGCGAGCGCCTCAAGCCCAGCCTCTGCACCGAGTCCACCTACATCGTGCGCGAGGGGGACCCCGTCGACGAGATGCTCTTCATCATCCGGGGACGGCTCGAGAGCTCCACCACCGACGGCGGACGGATGGGGTTCTACAACAGGGGGTTGCTCAAGGAGGGGGACTTCTGCGGCGAGGAGCTGCTCACCTGGGCGCTCGACCCAAAGGCCGGCGCCAACTTCCCGCTGTCCACGCGCACCGTCAGGGCCATCTCCGAGGTCGAGGCCTTCGCGCTGCGCGCCGACGAGCTCAAGTTCGTGGCGGGGCAGTTCCGCCGGCTGCACAGCAAGCAGCTGCAGCAGACGTTCCGCTTCTACTCGCAGCAGTGGCGCACCTGGGCGTCCTGCTTCATACAGGCCGCATGGAGGAGGTACCTCAAGCGGAAGGCGGCCGAGCAGCGGCGCCGGGAGGAGGAGGAGATGGAGGCCGACGAGGCCGCCGCGTCCGGGGTCTCCACCAGCCGCTTCAAGACCACGCTCCTCGTGTCGCGCTTCGCCAAGAACGCCATGCGCGGCGTGCAGCGCCAGCGCTCCGTCCGAGGGAACAGCCTCATCATGCTGCCCAGGCCGCCGGAGCCGGACTTCGGCTCCATGGACTACTGAGCGCCGATCGCTCCGCCAGCCACTCAACTTCTTCAGCTTAATTGGCTGACACAAAGAAACATATATACTTGTATGTATTTATTTCATTATTCATTTATTATTTGTTAATAACTTGTCAGAGGTTATATATTACGGTTTACTCAACTGATGAATTTGTTGCAGTGCTTGGTTCTGTAGGTTTAGATTTCCTTTTACCAAGACATGCATGAATTTGATCATTAAACCATTGCACCTCACAGGATGCTGACAACAAATCCGGCAGGACTTCAGACCTGAGATCCACCATCAAAGTCAGTCCTATATGACACCGTAAGCTCTGAAAATGTTGGATGATGATACATAATAAACTGCTCAGGTATGTACCATCTAGTACACAGTAGAGATCAGATACAGATAGATATTGTACAAGAATATACCTATCAATGGAAGTTTATTACATTGTGGCTTCAATCAATATAATCTGTGCTGTGAAAAAATGCTATTCTATATTCTGAAATATTGCTAATTACAAGTGGATGCTACCAAATCCATGCAATCAGCTGCGTTGGAAAATTTGTCAGCTGAAAGTTTCTCCATCTTCAACTGTTTATGGTTGCTGCATGGCTTTATGCTGTACGGCTGCGCAGCTCAAGCGCAGTATTTTCAGTCTTTAGATTTGCAGTATTGCAGTCTCTACAAGTGCTTCAAGAAACCTATAGGAGCTGCAAGAAATGTGGCACTTCTGATCAGCCCAGCAATTAGCCAATCGCAACATGATCCTACAAGTAGAGCTAGAGTATCTTCCTATCATTGGCATTAACCTTGCATCAAGCAGATTGATCAATCATTTCCTTGCTTGTACTGGAGGCTTCATCGCTTCCATCATCAGATTCCAATAGACAGTATGCCACACCATCTTCAGATTCTACTCTGTCAAAGTCATATCCTGGATTTTCATTTTCCACCTTCATATCAGGTATCCTGTTTGTCACTGCCGGTTTTATTGCCTTTACATCTGGGCGCCTGCTTAGACTTAACGCCTGCTCCTGGGCTACCATTCTTGAACTGTTACCATTGCTATCCACTAAATCTGAAACTCTTACCTGCAAGAACGAATTTAGCTCAGATGAGAAATGAAAATGCTATAATATTTTTTTTCTCAAACACATAGGAGAGCTGTGTATCATTTCATTTAGAAGAACAAATGCCATGAATTTGAGATTGTTTTTTCAGATTTTAAGAACCTGAAGAGGCTTCATGATATCAACATCTTGGTCCCCAATGTCTTTTAGTGCTTCCTGAGCTTGCAGCTCCATTGAGTCTCTCACAAGCTTACTCAAGAAGGATACATCATCAGACATGACGCCCAGTCCTTTCAAAAGTATCGAACCTAGCTGCAAGCTAGTCTGCAGCGAAAGATTGACAAGAGAAATGTGATCACATGAATTCTTATGTGCTGCTCGGTAAACAGAGAATTTATTGAGAACATTACCTCAGCATTTTCCAGGACAACGTCTGTTGCACCTGCTTTCTTAAGATCTAACAAATGCGAGAGGTCTTTAGCTCTAGCGTATATTGGAACCTATTAAAGCAGAAGGTATACGTTAATTTGCATGTTTTTCACTCTTTCATGGTTTCTATATGAGAATAAGGTTCATCTCTCCGAACTCTAAAATATTCTTGCACAACGCTGCTATCATAGCATATGTCTCAAATTGGTAGCTAAATCCTGAGATTTCCCCAAAGCATAATGCAGTTTCACTTTGGAGATTCTTACCGCAGTGAAAGCTTGCCGCAATCTGTTTACAGACTCAATTGTTTTTTCCTTTCCAGTATACATAACCATGATAGCTTTTGGAAACGTTATGCCAGCAGATTGCAGAACTGAAGGGCGTGAACCATCTCCGTATAGCACACGAAATCCTGATTTTCTAGCTGACTGATAGGAGAGAAGAAATAAGCTTGCTTAGTTGAACACATGGAAACACATCATTCCACCTTCTGTGAGAGAAGGGAAGATGCATTAATTATTATACCAAAATGCTTTCTTATTTCCAACCTTTACAACAGCAGGATTTAGATCAAATGCGACATATGGCCATCCTTCTGTGTCTTTCTCAATTCCAAATGACAATGGTGCAGATAAAAAATTAGCAAGGACCTGCACAAACATGAAATTTTATGGTTTGCACTCAAATGAAACAAGAAAGAAAATATCATGCAAGATACCTGTCCCATCTCTCCAAAACCAAGAATTACAACAGGTTCAGTGGCACCATAATTCACCATCTCAGCAGGCTTCTGCAAAAAAAAGCATTTTAGAGTTCACAAGAAAAATATGCTAATGGTCAATGTGAATGTATTAATGATTGTAGCTACGCACTTCTTTTTCTTCAGATCTTTCATCAATGATCCCTGCTACTCTTCTTCCAACTTCATTGAGCAACGGAGTTAATGCCATCGAGAGCACAACAACAATTATAAGCAGTTTATTTAACTCAAGTGGTAGGACACCGAGCCTGTTTGCCAAAGAAAACACCACGAATCCAAACTCGCCTCCTTGAGAAAGTAGCAGTCCTATCCTTACACTTTCTTTAAGAGTTAGCCCGACTCTAGGCCCAATTGCGGTAATTATCAATGTCTTGATTGCAACAAGACCCCCCAACAGTGTCAGAACATTAGGCCACTCCCGGATGAGAAGCTACATATCATGCAAAAAGGTCGACATGGATCAATGAGCATATAAACAATGTTTTGTTAACTAACGAAAATAACACAGCAATGCCCCTTTAAATGTTATTTAGGAACTGTCCACTGAATGGAAACGGAAATGAAGGCATGTAGGCCTATATATCTTAGCCATGGAAAGACATGAACTACTGCACATGAATAAAGAGTGTGATTTACATTCAACCATTTGTTCACTTGAAAAACAGAAACAGCTGTACCTGCATGTCAATGGAAGTCCCTGTAGTCATAAAGAACAGCCCAAGCAACAAGCCTCTGAATGGCCTTATGTCAGCTTCAATTTGTGTGCGGAAATTTGTTTCTGCAAGAATGGCTCCAGCTAGAAATGCACCCAGCTACATAGGATGATGTTAGGAGGTAAACAATCAGCAATCTAAAAATCTGAAAGAGCACAATCTGGATCTAACTGAGATTTTCAAATAGGACATACTGTATCACTAAATCCCAACTTTTGGGTGATAAGTGATGTCCCTGCGACTGTAAGAAGACAGAGCGCAACAAATGCCTCTGAACTCCTTGACTCTGCAACAAACTGCCAGAATGGTACTTCAGTTTTTATTGTATACTAAACCAAAATTTTATTGAACAAAAAATATGAGTACATATTTCAGAATGTAGAAGGTAACATACCTCAAAGACACGTCTCATGAGGTACTTCCCGCCAAGGGAAAGTAAGCCAAGTCCGCCCAGTGCCTTTAAGCTCTCAGCTAGTAAAAGTGGCCACAAACTTCGCTCCACGATATTCTGTAACAAAGGCACAAAGCCAGTAAATGTTATTGTATGACTCAATGTAATGTGAAGGCAGTGCAGCATGCTCATACTTAGGAACGTGTGCAGTGGATGAACAAGTAGGATGCAGTAATATGTTAGTGACTATCTGTATGTTTACAGTATCAACCTTTTTTATACTAACTTAGTAATGTAACATGCAAAATATTATCAACTACAAAATGGTCTTAGAACTACACATATCCTTCAACGAAATTAGTGTCGGTCCTTAGGTTGCATTGTAGCATAACGGGAGAGTATATCAGGTGCATGTTTTGCAAATGAGCATTCTGTAGTTTGATATATCTAAGTGCTAACCTTTTGCGTACCTGACTCTCTAGCACAGGGAGTATGACCAACAGGGGGACAACTGCAATGTCCTGTGAGTATCAGCAGAATACGTCCTGGAATTAATACACCTCACACTCCTTGGAGGATTCATGAAAAATGACAATTTTGGAGACAGGAAAATGTATAGAGCTTCAATCGAACACCTGCAGGAGAAGAATTCCCAGTGTAGCTGAACCAAATCTTGTTGGAAGTTCACCTTTCTCGGCAAGAAGCTGCAGACGATGTTCATAGTCACTTATCAAGTGCAAAAAAAAAAGCAAAAAAAATGTAACAGTTGTAAGTATGGCAAGTTGCTTGAACAATTTGTGTAACTAAAATGCCGCTGTATGCATAGATGTTAGAGTGCATGTCGTGGGTCAAGCCATTCACCCAAAATAGACAAGCTACAAATGTGAAAGCATGGAGAAACTCGGTACTTCAAAGAATGATTGCTGATGTAATTCCTAAATAGAATGCACACCTGGAGAACAAAAGCAGATGAAGATAGTGAGAGCGCAGCTCCAATTACTATTGCTTCATCAATACTCCTGATGTTCACCTGCAGACCAAAACCAAATAAATTACTAAAATCAAGAATGGCAAAAGAACTGAAGGAGCTTAGCCCCCTGCCCATATGATGGTTTAATTCTGTACCCTGGGAATGAAACATCGGTATGGACTACAGAAGACTATAAGAGTAATTTTCATTTTCAATTTACAATAAATCTTACCAGATCAGGTCTTGAATCGAAGAGAAATTGCAATATCTTTGTTCCTATGGCGCCATTAGGAGGAAGCTCGAACGCCGTGAAAGCGAGGGTTGACAAAAGAACCTTCAGGATATCGAAAGGTATGGCGAATCAGCTTTGTTAGCACTTTCCAAAATTCCATGTGGAGACCAAGTGTTCTAGTAGTAAGCCAGGAAATATCAGTGCAAGGCACATAACAGATTCAGACAGAGAACATTTGCCTAGTGATGGTTCATATCATGAAACATTAGCTCGATCAGAGTAGTAACATCAGCGCATAAGAATTTGTCGTTATAAATTAACAGGCAAGCATATATGTAGTCAGTAGCACAAGGACTGAAGGAGGACGAATAACCGTACCTGAGGCAAGCCCATCCCAAAGGCGTACCTGGCAAGAGCCTTGAGGCGAGAGAGTGAGAGCTCCAGGCCCATCTCAAACAGCTGCAGATGGGAGGCAGAGCGGTGAATCAATCACTCGAGTAAAGCATTTCCTGCAAACCAATGGCGATGCAATAACGCTAACGAGGCTCCCAAAGGTTGGTACCCACCAGGAAAAGGATTCCCCACTCGGAGAGGAGCTTGACGTCGGTGAGGTTCCTGATGAGGCCGAACTGGTTGAGCACGACGCCGGCGCAGAAGAAGCCGAGAATCTGCGGCAGCATTTGGGGGGCGCGTCGTGTAAGCACGGGGCGAGCAATAAGGGACGACGGCGGCGGCGAGGAGGACGGGGGAGAGATACTTCACTGGGCTGGCCTTGACGACGCGGAAGGCGGGGACGACGAGGACCGTGACGCCGAGGAAGGTGAGCGTGTCGAAGCCCAGGTCGTTGATCACCTCGACGGCGCCGCTGGCCAGGTCCATGTCCATCCCCGCGCGCGGCGCCCGGAAGCGCCTCCTCCTCTTCGTCCCGTACCGGGGCGTCCTACCCACGCAGCGGAGGACGCAGCAGGCCGACGCCGAGGTGGGCGCGGAGGATGCCCGGGCGGCGGAGGGAGGCGACGCGGGGAGGAGGACGTGGAGCCGTGCCCGTGCCAGCGCCGCCGCCGCCGAAGCGGCAGCCGACGCCATGGCGCCAAGGCGGGCGGCGCGCGTGCCGAAGCTACCGGAACGGAAGCGGAGCGGCTCGCCTCGCGGCGCGTGGGTGCGTGTGCGTACGAGGACCACCGGAGGGCGAGGAGACGCTGCGCCGTGTGCCCGTGTCGCGTCCCCGCGCGCGCGGGTGGGGTGGGGGGCGTACCTTTTATCTGGCTGCGTGCGGGTCCTGGCGAAGGCGAACTCGGAGGACTCAGCTGGCTGTGGGATGGTGGATAAGATGTTGAGGCGATCGGAGCGCCGCGCGGGCCTTCGTCCACCTCTCGCTGCCGCCTGGCCCTGCCCGTCGACGTCGCCGCCTCGGCCGTTACCAGTTCTGTCGCCGTCCACAGCTCCACGCCTAGTGATTCTATTTTTTTTAAAAAAAAAAAATGATAACCTTTCCACGCCAAATGCTTGGCTGCTTGCTTTGCTAATACTATGTGGCTATGTGCACGCTTGCGCTGTGAATATTGACGCTGCACCATGTTACCAATTTGTAAGAAATAGCAAAAACAAAAATATTGTCCAATATTTAGGCCCTGTTTAATTTCTCACCTAAAATTTTTTCATCCATCACATCGAATCTTTAGACACATGCATAGAACATTAAATGTACATAAAAAAATAAACTAATTACACAGTTTGGTTGAAAATCGCGAGACGAATCATTTAAGCCTAGTTACTCTATGATTAGTCTTAAGTGCTACAGTAACCCACATGTGCTAATGATAGATTAATTATGCTTAATAGATTTGTCTTGTAGTTTCCTGACGAGCTATGTAATTTGTTTTTTTATTAGTTTTTAAAAAACCCTCCCGATATCCTTCCGACATATCCGATGTGACGCTTAAAAAATTTTCATCAGCAATCTAAACAGGGCCTTAGTCTATATCTAGGTCTATGAAGTGGTTTGCTCGTGTTTGGTTGTACTCTTCGCAAGCTTGCACAGTGCTCAAATCAAAGTCGAATGCAGTATTAGCTTAGTACACAGATTTGCGAAAACCGAAAGGCGCGCACAATAAAACATGCTCGCCCCCCCCCCCCCCCCCCCAACACACACCTCTAGTAGAAACATGAAAAGAAAATGGGCTATGCTCGCTCCACATACCTCTAATAGGAACATGATATCACTGCTACAACATAGAGGTTACTTTGTGCAACAAAATGTAAACAATCAAACACCAAAATACAAGAAATGTTTATATTGACTTGAAAATTGTACTACAATATATATAAGTTGTAATACAAGCAACCATCAATTCAAGTCGCCTTGCACACGTTCTGTCAGTAGTGTCACTTCCCAAAGCCCAAAGGTGCACAGCATAAAGCTCAAAATCGAACAACATATTGCTTCTGTAATAAATCAAATCAAATCACCAAACCCGTCCATAACCCAAAACTTTGGACAACAGACAACAATATATTGTACACATTCTCAGCACTGGTGACGAGAATTACAACAGGAGGGAGGTGTAAGGTGTGCTGACAGCTAACTCACTGCTAACATAAACAGGCGACAACACTATTATACAAGACCCGACATAAGTAAACCCATTTTCCCACTCCATACTTTGCAACACGAGAGACAAACAAAAAATCTACAGCAAATGAATACCTAGTACAATGGACGCTGCTATCCCCTTTGACGCTCAACAAAAATTAACACATACACAACCCCCCGCCTATCTGCTGGCATCTGAGTATGTACAGGCGCGATCTCAGGCAAGACCCTGTGGTTTACCGACACTTCATTCTGTTCTTCTACTTCTCATGTTTGGGAAAAGGATTTGAGGAGCGCTGTCTGCGGTGATTGGTGAATCTCTTCTGGCCTTCGTCTTCAGAGCACCGCTTAGTCTCGCTCCCTGAACAGTTCCCTTTCGACGTTGTTTTGGGCTAGCATGTGCTTCCAGCACAGACCGCCTGCATGTGCCCAGGATGGATGGATAGTATAGCCTCAAGCCACTGGTGGGAGGCAAGAAATCAATTGTTTCATAGTACGGCCAGGCTGCTATATCCAGGCAAGGGAGCCTCGGTCATTGTTGGGTGCTTGAGGGCGGCCCCTGGTTGGTGTTGGCGGTCTGTTGGCATTCAACTCCTGGATTTTATTCCAATAAAATATGGTGTTAGAAATGGCCAAAGCATAACAGTCACCGCAAATACATCAGTTACCAGTATCCAATATTATACTATAAACCACCATTACCTGCATCCATGTGTCCTCAATATGATGCTCCGGAGATGTCTCAGGTGATGTAATGGCAGGCGGCAAAGGATGGATGAGTTTTGGAACAACCACCAGATCCCTTCCGAGAACTAAGATTGCACCTGCGTTGTTTGCCGTTCCTGCACGCATACCATGTTAAATAACTGGACAATCCAAGTGCATGAGAAAACAAGAAATGAGTCACATCTGAAAAGCTTATGCTCACCACAGTAATTTGTAGCCGAGAAAAGAGTGATCAAGTGACCTTGAGCGAAACGCTCAAAGCCATCCATCACACACTCATGTGCTCGCACAATCAACTGCAGGTCATTGTTGTTGCAGAACTCCATAACTCTATCAGGCTGTGGTGACAATGCACGTTAAGCACATAATTCATAAATTATGGGAACCAGCAACTGAAAAAGGACACAATAACAGATGATACTGACCCCAAAGGTAACAAGACCAGGGCCCCGTGCATTTGGCCTGAGTCCCTCTACGCTGTCATTCTCAGTTGGATCAGACCTTCAAGCAACAAACAAATAAATCATGACATCAACAAATGTTATAGGATCTTGCAAAAATAATCTGATAACAGTGCAGTTCAAATACTGACCATAGAAGATCCATCAGAACAACTGAGCCAGCTTCCATGGTAATTGGTCTTTGAAGATTTTCAATTTGCTCTATATGGTTGATGGACCGACCAATACCACCATGCATACAAATTATCTTCTTTTCTATTAGGGCAGCCAAAGGAAGCCAATTAAATAACCTGTTCACACGATGCCAGGTCCAGATACCATCCCGCTCACCCTTTTAGTGGCAAAGAAAATAACACATGTCAGCAAATCTTTTTTTTAAAACGATGTCAGCTGAACATAGGACAGGCATGTCTAGAGGACAGCAAAGATGGAACCACAAACTCATTACCATTCTCTCTATGCACTCTATTCGGAACCCAAAAAGAGCATTGATATCCGCTGCTTCATGATTCCCTCGAATTAAATGTACATTATGAGGATATTCAACCTGAATTATACAGCGAACATGATTTTAATTTTTTTTAGAAAGAAATGACGCCTGATGAAAAGATGCAGCTGCAATTCATATTTGAAGCCTACTAGTAAGACTACCTTCAGTGCAAGGAGAAGACTGATTGTCTCCAGACTATGCTGACCACGATCGACATAATCTCCCAAGAAAAGATAATCAATGTAACTGCAGTTTTTTTTGTTAAAAAAAGTACATATGTAGTCAGGAGCATTTATATCACATAATAAATGAAGAACTTCAACTTAACATTGAGATTCCTATTATTGCTTTCAGAGAATAGGCATTTCGAGTCTTCGAATCCAAAATAATTTTGGAGTTCCACAATCCAAAACAATATTAGTCAAATCCAGGAAGGAACAAACCAAAAAAAAAAGAAACAAATCACAAAATACTCACGCAATGTCTCCAGCTGTTGAAGGAGCACCGTATTCATCAAATAAGCGCATGAGATCACCAAATTGACCATGCAGATCACCAAATATCTTAATGGGAGCTTTAAGCTGTAAGACGCTAGGTTCACTTGAAAATATTCTTTCAGCACTATCACATAGATCTGCAATCTCATTGCAATCAAGAAAGAACTGCCTTCGCACAGGGGGCTTCCAACCACGAGGTTTCAGAAGAGAAGCAATTACCTGGATAATTGGGCCACAGAATATAATTAGGTGACTAATTAGCCAAGCAATATAGAAATCTTCACCTTAGAGAAAACACTATCATATGAAGTGCTTGTTTTTTAGCAGAAGCCATTATGATAATAACTCGTTTAAGTTTCAAATAAGTATTTCTAGCACATGTTGCTTTTGACCTATAATCTTACACGTAGTAGAAAAAATTAGAATACCTTTTTGGGCACACTATTAATAGACATTTGCCGATCTAGTAATTTCCTTGCCGCAGTTGCATTCTCAGGGGTGCCATAAATGACCCTTCTACCTTCATTCTCAAACTGGTCAATCGACAGCTGCCTAACCATGCCACCTAAGGCACCTCCAGTTTCTGCTGCAACCACAACCTACAAGACCAAAATATGTAACTGGCGTCAAAACAAATAAGAGTCATTTTGAGGCAATGCCTTCTAAGATGAAACATATTGAATGTCTAAATAAGAATAATTAAATTTAAAAAAAAAGCAGCAAAATGAACTAAGTTTTCAACTCACTGCTCTATGGTGCAACCGAACCCCAGGAGGTGGTGTTGAATTGTTCACAAGAGCAGCATCTGGTTTTATGAGGCTTGAATTTTGCTTGGTACTTGGTGCAGCATCTGGAGACTGTTCCCTGTCAGGCGAATGCTCCATCTCTCCGTTAACTTGCCTAGCCTTTACAGCAGCTAGAGTAGCACTGATTGCCTCAGCCTCTGCAGCTGATGCTTCAACCAAATAATCAACACCTTTGCTCAATCTTCTGCACAAAAATTAAGTTTGGAACACACATCTCAAATTCTCAATGCATAGCAACTTCAAACAGCATTTCTGATCTAGGCGATAAATGATCCAAACCTCTGTCCCTGTATAATGGCATTCTCAGGACTAATATCAGTATACATGTCTCCATTGACCGGAGGAGCAACTGGAGTCCCAAGAACAACAGCTCCATCAGGACTTGAAACAGTAACTGTTTGTCCTGATTGATCATCATTGTAGGCATATCTACCAGGTTCTCTTTGTACATTTGCGGATGCAGCAGCTGCTGCTGCATGATTAGCTGCACTGGTTGTTTCAGCAGCAGCAAGATCTTCAGCAACTAGGAGGTCATCTAGCAGCACACCTGTGGAGCAATTGCATTAAATTTAGTATCAATAGACATAGATAATCAACCTACAGATCTGAGACAAAATGGATGTCAGAAATGCAGTCCAAAAAACCACATCTAGAAAACTCTTAAGAGTTGCACAGTGATGAGCATAATCAAAATTCTAATTATGTTTGTGCTAATCACTTGGTACCCTAAATTCCTAATCTCTTCTCCAAGATGAAAAGGATTATAAGAAATGTGTATCCACCAAGCATATCCAGTAAAGATGTTTCAATGAGTAACATAAAAGGAAGCAAATGTATTTGATAACTAACAGGAACATGGCAAATTCTTAAGCTTTGTGCATAAGAACGTCACTTATGTGATCAAAATAAATCAAATCACAGAGGAAACTATGCAAATTTGAAGCAACCCAACTCAGTAATCAATTTCTTGCAAACAAGTAAAAGAAAACAGGATACGCATGGCAAGAGGGGAGCGGGGATGCATGGTACTTGATATTAGCAATTAGGTGACAAAGAGACTGAAGTGTCTTACCTCCCCGTAAACCTCCATAAACAAATATCAAATCACCAACAGCGGCAGCTGCATGCCTGCACCGCCGTGTAAGCTCTACAGAAGCATCACCGCCTGCTGCGTCTGCACTATATCTTCCTGTCCTTGGAGTTGTAACTACTGATTTGGTATCACACCAAACTCCAGCAGCAGTGTCCAATACTGAAAAGGCAGCATGGCACAGAAACTAAGTAGATAAACAGGGAAATAGAAATATTATATTACCTACATAAAAGATTGAGTGGTCAATGCTGAAAATACTGACCAAGTTCTGGTACTTTACAAACTATGTGCTTTAATGAAAAAGGTTATTTGCATTACAAGTAGCCAATAACGAACAACATAAGTACTTGTATTTACTAATCAACCATTGCAGCATATGAGCAATTTACCAACAACAAAAAATACAATGCTGAGCTTAGTAAAAGATAGTAATTATTTCTAAATTACTTTTCTGCTAGTGACCTGCAAAGAAACTGAGATCTATATGTTGACTTGTAATAGAAATGGTAAAATTTGCTATCGAATACCATGAAAATGTGCTGACCAAAGAAAGTTAAAAAAATGGAACCTGCAACGCTTGAGGAGTCTTCTACCATGCGACCACCCCCGAGAGCACCTCCTGAGACATGAAGCCGTGCATTGACAAAAACCTATTGCAACCAAAGGAAAAAAAAATTACACTAACAATACTTAGGAAATCGCAACTTTGAATAAATAAGTGAAAACAGGAAAAGTAGACAACTTACAGCTGCATGTTGGTATCTGGGTGATGGAGACACACCAGGTGCAATTGCCCACTCCCAACGCCCATCTCTATGCTTAGCGAGCCCATATGCACTTGATAGGGGCTGATGATCAGAGTGAAGGGGGGAAAAGACAAAAGAATGTCATTATTTGAGACTAAGTATGCTTGGAGTGAAGTTGCAAAAGAAAGTAGACACAGGGAGCTACTGTGGCTTCAAAATTAGTGCAGTTACAGAAAGGCCCATCTTAGAGGTCTGATTCACCAGTAGCATGCTGATCAAGTAGATACAGACTTAGTTTCATGTTCAGGTGAGCATGACTTTTTCAGACTGATCCAAAGTTCATATAGGACACAATTTTGTTGGTAACTGACTCAAGCATACCATTATGGATTATGTACACTTGAAAATTACTTAAAAAGCACTCATCCAATGTCACAGAAAAGGATGTGATAACAAGAGTACAAGACTAAAAAGGAATATTTGCAGCATATAACATATGCATATGGTGCATCTAACTTTCATTCATCTAATTGCCAGAAATGCCACATGAACCCTTGTGCAGTTGTGCATCTTAAGCTGCCTTCAACTCCAGAAAACAGAGACAGGCAAATTTAATACCCTATACTAGTCCTATTAGAATTAGAATAAATTATAAATTGTCAAGCAACCAAATATCCCCAATCAGCAACTCCTAAATTTTGCTACAGACTATAGGAGATGCTACTCCCACAAATAACATGGTACTTACCACACTATTGGCATCCCTTCCACCACAAAGCAAAAGGAGGCCATCAGAACGGGCACTAGCAGTTGCATACCTGAGCATCACCATGTAATACAGTTAACAGAGAATATACAGGAAAAGAAACATATTTACATTCAGCAGCTTACAAAAAAGTATGGTTAACTAGATGTGGAGTATAGTCGGTAGCGAAAGGTTCCATGTAATCAAGATATGTGGTGTTTGTCATACAAATAGACTGAACAAAACTTTCTTTGTAACTTTAGCACAGACAACACTAATATAAGCTGAACAGGGAAAGGTCAGGAAAAAAGACTGACGATGTTGTTCTTCTGTGCAGGGGCGATGTGGGTGCTATGGATTATGGAAGGAAGGAATGACCTGGTTTTCATTAAGACGATAATGCACAAGCTGACGGCATTGTTGAAGTGCTCGGAGGTGCTGGTTCTGAACAAGAAGGCCAAGATGGAGGCGCAAATGTAGAGTCAGCCTTGCTATTTTAAGGCTGAGTGCTGCTTTCTATTTTCCTTTCGGTCCAGAGGGTGTTAGTGTCTTACTGATGCTGGTTCTGTTGGTTTCTCTGGTGTGGGAAAAACTGGTTGGAGAGGTGGTATCTGGTTTGTTTTGTAGTTAGAAGTTTGGTTGTCGAAGCAGGTTGTTGAGTCCTCCTGTGGTAGGGAGGTTCAGTACTTTTGCTTGTATAAACTCGCTTACTCCAGTAACTACTATTAAGCTTTCAATAAAGCTTGGCCAAGTGGTCTTTAGTCCAAAGAAAAGGTTTTCAATAATCACCCCAGAAGACAAAAACAGTACTAAAACTAACAATGGTGCCAGAACAAGCAGCTGCATACCGTACAGAATGATAGAATAAAAAGGGACGAAAAGCACTGGGAAGTGGGAACTTTATTACAAATTACGAAGCAATTTAACATGAATCAAAAGCAGCTCATTAATGTATGCAGCAACATCATTCCATGAAATCTAAGTGTTTTAAGCTCAACTGATTTAAGCAAGAATCCAAAATGGCCAAAATTTCCTCATTATTATTGGGCCACTTGCACTTACATGCATGGTGGTGGCCCTTCACCTTCTGGCTCAAGTTTTCTCCACTCATATGGCTTAGCCGCAGTATCAAGGGCCCATACATCTGCCAGGGGCCGTTTTCCTGAAACATTGATGCAGTCTTACTATCAACATCGGTTAGCGAGAACGATCTGCACATAGCTATATAATCTAGACATGACAGACACATAAGCAAATTCCTACCATCATTGCCACCAATTGTCAATAAGAATCGCTGCCCAACCAAAGCCATCACATGTCCATACCGTGGACCAGGACCAGGACCTTGAACCACCACTCTGCAAACAAGAAATAGAATCCTCAGCAGATAAACTAACAGTCCAAATTTAAACCACAGTAGAATAGCAACCACCTATGCCATCGCGGTCGTTGTTGTGTAAGATCCAAAACATGAAGGTCCTCAGCAGATAAGCCAGCAGGGCCAATTCCACCCTAAAAGATAACAAAATACGAAGGGATAGATGAAGTCACTGTTGCATCAGCACTCGTCTGACAACAAAATTGACACAGCTAAGCTAGGTACCTGAATGACCACCATGGTCCCAACAGCAGTGGCTACATGTGCAGCTCTTGGTGAAGGAGGTTCACCAAGTGGAGTAAGCCTGGCAACATTAATGTTGCGGTCAAATTGAACTAATAAGTGGTACATGATATCCAGAAATGGGCATAAGATGCAACAAACTTGGGATAAGAAAACGACAAACATAGTATCTAAGCACCGCATTGCACAGAATACAGACAATTCCTGAAACACTCTACCTGGTCCACTTATTTGACAACACATCATAACAATGGACATCTGCGGTGGCACCAGCAAGACCTGTGACAAATCCATACAGAAAACAAGGTTATGGTAAGGTTTTGTCAACTTTTGTATCTAAAGGAGATAAAATTCCTTTTCAACACTGGCTAAGGTCCTGCCTGCAACATTTCCAATATTGTTTTGAGTGACTTATGGTAGGTGGTACAATAAAAAGGTGTCACTCTCTAATGTTATGCCTCAAAGAACTTGTTTTGAAGCAGTACAGTTCAATCTAGTTAATAAATGCTTCAAGCTTAACCTACAGCGTTCGATGGACCTCCATAATGTCCAACCACAGCGAAATTTCAAAGTAACATTCCAATATGGGGACATTGAATTGAATATTTCTTTTGCCACACAATCATAATGCTAAAGAAAAAGGATGGCAGCAAAAAATATGCATAAAAGGAACCATAATGTCCTAGCTATTCTCAATACAAGAATGTCCCACAGCTGTAATAAAAATTGTACTTTGATAAGTAACTGCAGTTAAAAAGTAATAGAGTATTATTGTTCATTAACTAAGATTGGCAACTCAAATCAAACCAAATAAAAGCACCATACATGGCCCCAAGTAACAGGCTGCACACATGGAGTTACCAGACAACAAAGAGCCTTAGCATCTCGCTAATAATTAATGTCCAAATCAGACAGCAGTTCAAATTCGCAGCCAATTATTTGTTTTTATCCTAATCCCACCTATAAGTGCAAGCATGCCCAGCAGCCAATACACTGAATTGCAACTTAGAACGAGACACCTAAACGCTAAAGCCACAAATCTGCTCTAGCGTATCCCCTAAAGCATTCTATCACAAAACAAGCTTTTCCCCAGCTCCTACTGCAAAGCGAGATTAACAAGCAAACCCGTAGCCTTTTGTCCCATTTCAATTTGCTTTGAACTCTACTAGCTCTCAAAAAACTACAATAATAATCATCAAGTAAGCTGAGGTTGAAGGGGGGGCGTACGGATCCCGGCGCTCCCAGCCGACGAGGGCGGCGTGGCAGAGTTGCCCTCAAGAGCGGTGGCACCACCAAAGAGTATCAGGCGGGGGCCCACATACCCGGGCGAGCCTTCCTCCCCGACTGCCGGCACTGCCGTGAGCGTGTGGCCGCACCGGCACCCCGGCCCGTCCTCCTTCTTGTCCATCGCGGCGTCCACCACCGTGTAACCCGGCGCCGGCCTGGGCCCCGCCACCGGCCCCGGAGACGCGGCCGGAGCCGCGGCCGTGGGTGTCCCGGGCGCGGACGGCGACGGGGACGCGGATGGGGACTGGGACGGGGACGGGGACGCCGTGGGGGTCTCGCTCCCGGACCCTGACCCGCCGCCGCCGCCTCCGCCGCCGCCGCGCGCGTCGGAGTCGGAGTCGGACTCGGTCGCCATGCGCGAGTCCACGTCCATCGCGACCGGGCCAAGCTTCGCCTCCTGCTGCCCCTAGGGTTTCGCGAGCTGAGCACGGGGATCTTCCCCCCACGCGCGCGCACGAGCTCAGCCTCAGGTAACCGCCGCCCTAGGAGACGGTGGAGCTTGCGGCGGCCGACGCAGCCGCCATCAGCCGGAGATAACCCTCTATGCTTTGGCCGCTCCGCCGGCGGCGGCGGCGGCGGCGGCGAGGCGTGGTGGTGGCGCTCCGCGACGAAGCGAGACTCGGGTCGGGTCGAGGCGGAGGCGATGGGATCGCGAGGCGGGGGAGGTAAGCGGAGAGGCCCCTGAGAGATTTGGGAATTGCGCGGGGCGGAGTGGTGGGTGTGGGGGAGGCTGCAAGTGGGAGTGGGAAATGCGGGGGAGGTGGGGGACTCGAGTGGAAAAAAAACAGGAGTGAAGAAGAGACGGCGGAGACGACGGAGGACGGACAGGGAGAGGGGCGGGGCGTGTAGTGTAGGTGTGGTGTGGTGTCTATAGCGTGAGAGGATTTTTCCCAGGAATTTTTGTACAAAAAGGTTGGGTTTGTCTGCTGGGATTATCGTTTCACCCTTGGATTTTGTCGTATTTTATGAAGAGGTGTCTTTTTTTTTTAATTCAAACATTTATTATCTACCAAATATAGGGAGACAAGACAACTTCAAAATATAGGAACGCTGCCGTGAAAAAATAAATAAAGGAGAAAAAACGGTCTCGTGATTACCGCGGTTGGAACCAAATAAAAATAGAAGTAATCGATTCTCTTCCCATTACCGCTTGCAAATCGTTGTATTTAACGTTGCAGCCTGTACAACCAAAGATAGACTCTCACATAAGCGTTTTTACGGTACGATAACGTTTTTAATAAGAGCTTGGGCGATAAGTCATAAAATTAAAGGTCTATAAAATAATAGAATAAAACTTTACTTTGAGAATGAATATTTTCTCCATGTTTCGTTTCATTGCATAATACTCCATCTCAAAATTGTAAGTCATTCTAAGAATTTTGAAAAATCAAAGCATCTCAAATTTGACCAAAATTATAAAAAAATACAAAGTTTTGTGGCATCAAATAAATATACTATAAAAATATAATTAATAAAGAACCTAATGATACTTAGTTGATATCATAAATATTATTATTGTACCATATAAATTTGGTCAAACTTGAGACGTTTTGACTCTCTGAGATTCTTGGAATAACTTACAATTTGAGATAGAGTGCGTACGTGGTAGTCTTGGAAGCAAACACTATAAAACTCTTCACTAAGAATGACCTAATATTGATATATCACAACCTTTGAAATCATGTAAAGGTGGGGGAGTCGTATAAATATATGGTTACACCTAAAGAAATTAAGTAAAGCTAAACTTCAGTCGAGTGATTCTAGGCTCTATCACTTAATTTTTTTCTGCACAATCTAAGGATGCCAGTGAATTTTTTTCTCCAACTTTGACAATGTTAAGGTTAAGATGTGAGGCTTACCTAAGTCCATCAGACACTCAGACTTAGAGGGATCATCTTGAGAGAAAATCAAGCCTATGGTGATGATGAGCATGGGGGTGACCGTGGCACTACTAACCGAGAAACAAGAGAAGGCAGTTGGGCAGAGTAAAGAGTGGGGCGTCAAGGGGATAGCTTGGGTGGAGATGAAAAAGACGGCGAGAAGGAGGCACATCCGATGGACTTTACGGTAAGGTTATGGTGAATGGTGGGGGAGTCGTCGCACTAGGAGGTGGAGAGGTGGGAGAGTGAGGATTGAGTCGGATGGTAGACAAAGGAGAGAAGGTTAGACGGAGAAAAACAAGGGAGACACAGCACTAGGGAATCCTCACTAGGAGACATTTACTAGGGAAAGTTTGTATTAAATTTTGAATGCTAAAACACTAGAAAAAAAACCATATTACAAGGAGAAGTTGAAATTTTTTTGGCTCTGCAAGCTCTCTATTTTAGATCCAAGGAAGAAACTGAAGGATGCTTACTCATTGCCACGTAGATGGGCTCAACAATTTCATAGTTTTATAAAGGTTTTACAACAAAAAATGGTATGTCGATCCGAATAAAAAAAAAAACAACTGGCAACAACAATTACCAAAACCTAGACTTCCGATCGTCGGGACGGAGCAAGCTGTCCTCACACACTGTCGCAATGAAGAACACGGCATCACCATGGTTCTGACAGCGATAGTCGAGCTGTGTCTCGAGCGAGTACACTGTCTGCAAAGTCCCGTTCCTCACGTCATAGTACCCCAGTGCCTTGCCCGTGTCCAGCAAGATCCGGCCATCTATGGGGTCGACGGCCATGGGCATCACTGCTAGCTCCGTCGTCCGTGGCGAGAACTCCGGCCACTGCTGCAGCTCTACAACGTGCTCTCTCCTCCACCCCTCCACGTCGTCCTTGCCCCACACAGTCATGGTCTCCATGCTCGCCGACAACTTCACCGCGCACAGCTTCCCGGCGAGCTCTGCGAGGACCATCCTGTCGCCGCTGTCCACGACACCTAACAGAGCCGCAGGCGGCGCCGGCTCGACCTCGAAGGTCTCGGCGCACACGTCGAACGCCAGGATGGCGAACTCTCTTCGGCGGCGGTCCCGAGCCGCGGCTCCCGGGGCCAGTACATCTTGCCGCCGACGTGCACCGGCGGCACGTCGACCGCCGCAGGGATGGGCGGCTGAGCGTCGAGTGTTGTCGGATACAGATCCCTCGCCGGCCACACCCTGCACTCCATGGCGTACGTCCGTGTCTCGAGGCACCGTGACGTGTAGGAGAGATGCACCACGACGTGCTCCTCCCTCGACGGATCGTACCCGAGGCCGGCGCATCCGTGACGGCCGTGGTCGGGGAGGAAGACGAAGCTTCTCACAGCTCGCGTCACAGGGTTGCACAAGACATGGTGGTTTTCACTCCGGTGGCTCAGGAGGACGAGGCCGTGGCATGGCGTGCGGCACACCACCCTGGCCGTCGACAGGGGAGGGTTCCAGCGGCGGCCAGCAGCTCCGGGGTCACCGGAGCACGACTCCAGTGAGACGACCGTCCCGGTGAGGAATTCCAATTCCACAGGGATGTCGGGAGCTGTCGTCGTGCCGAAGGGGGCCAGGAACACGACGGACACGGGACTGCCGTCTACTCTCTCGAGACAAAGAGTACGCGCCGGCCGCCGTCGACGAGGGCGAGCGGAGTGACGCCGTGGAACATGAAGTCGTCGCCCACTTCCGGCGGCGGCGGCGGCGGCGGCAGCTTGGTCAGGTCGATGTGCCAGTGTTTGCCCCATGATCTCGTGGTATAGTCGGTCAGTAACCAGATGTCGACGGATTCCAGGCCCGATTGGGGACAATGGGGCGCCGAGAGAAGGCACAAGCATCCGGCGAGCTCCGCCAGCGCGAATCTCATGACGGCCGTGCCAGGCGGCGGCGTGACGTAGGCGCCGAACGTTTCGTCGGACACGGAGAAGGAGACGATATGTTCTTCCTCCTCTCCGTGCCGGGCCATGGTGGGCCAGTGCACGTGGCCTTCAACGAAGACACCCATCTGGTTCATCCGGACACGTCCCGGCGGGAGCACCACCGCGCCCGCCGCCGGTCTCCAGTGCCCGATGGAGCTCGCGCCGACGTCGTAGATGTCGCAGCCGGCGGGTTGGTAGTCGTGGTACAATACAAGAGGCGCACGACCTTGTGGCTCCTGCTCCGGGCGTCGTAGCCGAGGCCGAAGCTGGCGTAGTCGCTGCTCGGGTAAGGGCGGCCCGCCATGCGGCCGTCGGGAAGCGCGGCGATCTGCGCCATGGACGGGTTGCAGAGGTAGTACATCCTCGCCTCCGTCGCGCGCAGGAGGAGCACGCCGCGGCACGTGCGGGTGACGGCGTATAGCTTGCCGTTGCGACTGTTGTGAGGGACGGCCATGAGCGGCGTGAAGACGTCCTTGCCGAGCTCCGGCGACCACGCGTACACCGTCGACACGGCGGCCGAGCGCGGCAGGAAGCAGAGCCTAGGAACCTCCTCGCGGTGGCGGTTGGCGAGGTCCAAGTGCCTGTCGACGAAGGCGTCCGATCGAGGACAGCGTGGCGGCCCAGGCGCGGGAAAGGCAGCGGCACCGGAGCACCGACTTGGCCGGCATACGCGCGAAGATGTCCTCGATGATCTCGTCTGGGAGGTCTTGATGGCGCGGCGGCGGCGGCGAAGCTTCATCATGATCCCGGCTCATCAAGGACTCCCCCAAGATCTCCCGGTTGTTTTTGCATGGTGATGAAGCCATCGCTCGATCGCTTCTTGACGATTGAGTAGACGATCGAGTACAACAAGCACGCGAATACATTTATCTATATACGGTTTTCAGTTTGCTTTGCCGCCGACTCCAACACGAATCCGTACGTGGCGTGTAGTATATTATGCTGTAAGAGCGCGTGTAGTATATTATGCTGTAAGAGCAAGTTTAAAAGTACAGCCCACTATAATACTTGCTCTAAATTTACCCGACTTATGATCCGTTTAGGAATAGTTATAAATCAAAATCATACTCGCTGTACTCAAAAAAGAAGACACGGCCGGTCTCCAAAACATAAATATTTATCAAAAAGTAATACTCGACCAGATCCCGCCGATCTACGAAATACGTATCGTATCAGAAATTCAGAATCGTTGGCGTACGATCCGTAATCGGTTACAGCTCCCCGATCCGATGCTCTGACGATGACATCACTTTCATGTGTCCTGGCTTCTAAGCGGGGAGAGGTTCTGGTGGTGACGGAGCAGATGGAATGCTCGACAGAAGACGATCGACCACGGTAGCCATGAACATCTATGACAGTATCCTCGTCAACCAACTCACCCCTTGCATGCTGAGGCAATGCGAGAGCTCTTCCCTGACACACAGGGAGAGCAGGTGAGGCGCCACGCAATCCAGCGCGTCTGACCGCCGATGTCGGCTAGGTAGTATGACTAGCGAGTAATAGCATACGATATCCTTCTGCTAGGGAGGACAAAACTAATTGTATAACTATATCTTCCTTAGTGCGCCATGTCTATGGCACATCATTGTAACTTTCACTATTTTTTTATTTTAATATAAAAGATTTCCAAAAAAAAAAGGCCTCGGCCATTTTGGGCAGACACTCACACTGCGCCCAGCAACATGCTTGGTTCGTGCCTGCTCCTCGTCATCTTGTTCACCGGTGGCAGTGGAGGGCTGAGACCCCTTGGCCAAGGTACTAAATAACATATAGCAGGTTGACAGCGGATTGGTATAAAAAAAAGTAGTGGATCACAGATAGCGGACGATAAGTTGCGACATATGATAATCACATGAATTTAAGCATGTATACTATGAATAGTGAGTATTTAACTGTACTAAAATAACTGATATGTCTAACATAAGAAGAAAACCCATGGTGTCCACACATTACGTGTAGGTCATCATACGGATTATAAGAGCCGTTCTACAACCTGCTAAATCTGATCCAGTACTAGTAGTACGTTACAGTGGTAGACCACTGCTATCTATTTATACAACCGCTATTTAATTAGTACCATGACCCCGGCCCTAATACGTACATAGTCTCCTCTGACGTCGAGTCATAGAACACTATCATATCTGACGATTGAGGAGCGCGGCTGGACTCGGACGACGACGAGTCTCCTCTGTAGCTGTTTCTAATTTGCAGTCGAGTTCCTTGCTCAGCTCCAGCCACAGAGGTTCCGAAGCCAAGCGGCAGCTCCTTGTTCCGGCCCCGGCTCCGGCGTGCCGGGTTTGCCTCCGGGACGCATGTGTGGTGGTTGCAGTACTTGACGGCGAACAGAGGCGGCGCGCCGTCGTTGTACTGCTGCACCAGCTTGATGGCCCGGCATTTGCGGTCGCGGCGGTAGGCGCAGCTGTAGTAGCACCTGCGCGCACGTGCGTACAGATTGAGCAGCTTAATTATTTGTGTCATGTCTAATAAATTAGTAGCTAAAACTTATAGAAATAATCTATTAGAAAAGCTCTAGCTTATCCAATTCAGCTTATATCCATTTCGACAAGAAAAAAAAAGAGAACATTTTACTATATTGATTGTTTAAATGCAAGCATTCTATTTTTATAATAAAGAGAATGTTAATACAAAAAGTAATTCTTAGATAAAGCAAATTCAACGTCTAGAGCACCAAATAATAGTAGGTAGTTACTAAGAGCGTAGTCGAAGATCTTGAATATTTTTTTTGTAGTTTTGATTAAATGTAAAATAACACTAGAAAATTTAACTTAAAATGTAGATAATGAAACTTTAACAACTTACTAAGATCATAATCTAAATGCATGACATTACAATACATGGCTACAACACGTCAGATTTTCCGATGGAACTGTTAATTCAATCTATTTTCCTGGTGTGCTCCTCCTTGGACCGTTTGGAACTTTTCTATGCACATTCAAGATTACTTTGTGGAACCGTTTGGCTACCTCGCTATATTCTTAAAATTAGAACTAGAATCGGAAGAAACCAGGTCGAGTGATTCTCCTTGAAACTTTCTTTGTAGCGTTTCTCGTTACCAAATGCATCATAAGGTACCGATCCATATTACGAGTACCGATAGGATGAGAGAGATTATTGACCTCGGGAAACGTTCATTGTTGATCATCCTCTGCCCGGACTTCCTCCACTGGTAACCGTCCTCGTATGGGGTCGGTGTCAACATTTGCCGCACAGTAGTTTGCCTGTTGGAGAGCAATGCACGGGACAAATTAGATGAGCCCGCAATAAATTTATGAGTTGCGTAGGCAGGTAGACAGTGGAAAATGGGGATATATGGGAAAACATGTTTTCTATGAAAACATAGAAACTAATTTAAAAATACACATACCTAACTCAATTTTTTGAAAAACCGCACACATCTATAGTTAGTTATTCATATATGTATAGTCACATGAAAATTGTGATACAGATCATTTTTTAAATACCATACGAAAAACAAAATTTATCAACATGTGTATTAGAAGGCAAAAAAAAAAGAACATAAATTTTGTCTTGTAGTGCGTATGCAAGTGAAATTTATCATTTTCGTATGATTTTCAAAAGTGAATTTGCTTCCAAACGTTTGCACATGAGTTCATATATGGATGCATTATATATGTGCCAAGTTTCAAATATTTTCAAATTACAGAAGTGTGTTTTATGTTAGTTTTCATTTTTCACCACACATGTGGTTTGCACACATATTTCCTGCCCAAAAACTTACTCTCTTGGGATGCTGTCGGGCCAGCGCCGGTGCCGGTTCTGATTCCGGCCTGGGGCCTGGGCAGGGGAAGGTAAATATTGAATTCGTGGATATTTCGCTGTTTTCATGCTACTCTGACTACTCTGATCATCCTCACTGCTAATGATCTGCTTTACACATTGTACATTGACGCTCTGACACCCAGCATGCACCCTGATGACATCTCTAAATGCCAATTGGGCAGTCCTTGTGTGTGATTCCTCAGCACCGCAGATTTTTGCAGATACCTCTTTCAGCTCTGACAAGTACTTGATTCCGACAGGCATTGTACTCGGTCGATCAGCATTGCAGGCATTGAACGCAAGCTTCAGCCTACGGAGATTAGGCATAGCACCCTCCTCGAATTCCAAGCAAGGATCACAGCATTTGAGCTTAAAGTACTTGATAACTGAAAATCCGATCTTCCCAATGACTATTCTTGCTGCAGGTTTGGTGTGGACATACAGGGAGAGTACAGCAAGAGCAGGCAATCCTCTGAGGACATCGACACCATCTCTGTCTATTTTCCTAACTCCAAACTTTAAGATGCTGAGCTTGTGGAGTTGTCCAATCCACTTGGGCGTACAGAAGAATATGCAAATTCGTGGTGAAACCTCAAAACCCTGAAGAAGGGCTGGGGCAGAGGACAAAGTGCTGAAGCCATCAGAAATGGTGATGCAGGTAGCACCAGCGTCATCATCGATAGATTTTGTATAATAACTGAAAGTTCTTGTTGGTACCAGAGCTAGAGACTTGAGGTTGCTGAGTTTCTCAAGAATCATGTTCATCAGCAGGAATGGCGTTTTCATATTCAGACTTTCTGGCTCTTTTGTAGAACAGGTGAGCTGGAGATCTCCGAGATTGGTCAGCATGCTAAGGCTCTGTACATTCTCCAACGAATTACTACTCAGATCAAAATATCCAAGTGTGCGAAGTGATGTCATGTGCCCAATCCCATTTGGCAGGTTTGTCTCAGCAGGAAGACGGAGATGCAGTAAGCCTGGCAACTGAACAATATCTGATGGAACTGCACTTACTCTTGCATCTATTGCAAGTGTTTCCAAAGATTGCAGGCATCGCATCTGGGTACCTAGTTCTAAGGTGACATTGGATGTGACCTTCAAATATCTCAGCCGGAAAAGTTCTGAAATTCTAGTGATGTCAAAACTGATGATATCCTTATCGCCCCAGAAATGAAGAATTAGAACTTGAAGAAGACGAAATTGCTCAATGGAAGGCAAACACTTGAAGACCCCTGAAAATGCTAGTGTTCGAACGTGTGACAGTCTCATATTTGATGGGGGTATTGCATCTTCTGCATTACCAAACTGAAGAGACAGCCGACGAACCTTGTCAGCAAGCATGGTGTCTGCTTGAGAGTGATGTATTGCAGTGACGAAGTTCTCCTCCATTGACTTGTCTCTAATAACAAGATTTAGTACCATGCGGTGAACCACGCAGGACAAAACCTCACCATTTCTATTTATATCTACAGGGAGTATCAGTTTTCCACTGATAAGCCTATCAAAAAAGGACCTTCCAATTTGTTTCTTGTCTTGCCCTCCAGTTGTCTGGATAAAACCTTCAGCTATCCACTGGTTAACTAAATCATCCTTCCAAATTATGATATCCTCTTCATACAAACTAGTGTATAAGATGCACGCTTTCAATTGCTGGGGAAGATTGTTGTAGCTAAGGTCGAGGACTTGTTTCATCCCTTCCCAGGTAGGATTTGTCAACAAACTCTCACCTATGGATTTATTGACAAAATCCCATTGACCTTGTACGCCTGGCTGACTTGATAAAATGCTGGCAACAGTCACAATGGCCAATGGCAAGCCACCACATTTACTTATAATATTGCAAGAAATTTCCCTGAGTTCCAAAGGACATTCATGCTGGCCGAAAACCAAGCCAAAAAATAATTTTCTCGAGTTATCTTCACCAAGAGGTTTCATCTTATAAACATACTTGGGGTCATGGTCACAAGATTGCAGAGCTAGATCCTCAATTTCTGTTGTTATTAATATTGTGCTGCGGCAATTGCTATCTGGTAAAGCGTATTTAACTATGTCCCATGTTGACGCAGTGCATACATCCTCAACTATAATCAAGTACCTGCAAATATTGTTGTTACAGTGAAAACATTGTGTCAGATCAGTGGAAAATATCAAACAAGAACAATGAGCAATCTGAATTTCTCCCTTTAAGCAGACTTTGTATTGTTTTCTTTATCTGATTCATACTTGTACATATTTTGTCTACCCCAAGTATTACTGAGGCATATAGTTAATGTTAGCAACAGTGCAGCAGTGAAGACTGAAGATACATATAGTCACACCTCTTATCCTGCAGATGTGTCCTGATGGTGGAAATTAAGCTATGGACCGTCCAATTATCAGGTGGCTGGTGTGGGCGAACTTGGGAGAGCATGCTGATGAAAATCCTCCTCATATCAGGCTTGTGGGAAGTCCGAACAAATGCCCGGCATTCGAACTGATGCCCAAGCTTGTGGTAAAGCTCGGTGGCAAGTGTTGTCTTGCCAATCCCTCCGAACCCAACAATGGACACAACCTTAAGCTTCTGGTGCCCGTGATCATCATGCATCATCATCAGCAACTCTTCCATAGCATCATTGATACCAACATAGGCGTCCTCTTCCCCACAAGGTGTGGAATTCCAAGCAGGGTCAGAATATGCACAAGTGCGCCTACTAGAAGCAGAGGCGCCAGCAACAGCGTCGAGGTTATACAAGCTGTGCCGTTGGAGCGCCTCTTGCGTGCGCGCGCTGAATTCTCTGGTCTTGTTGGCCATCCACAGCCGCCGCCTCAGCTTTTCCCGGAGCCAAGGGAGACTAATCTTGCTCTTACGCCGCTGCTGAGTAGCAATCTTGCGGCCACGAATCATGGATCTGGAACAGGACACGGCATGGGCGTGCTCATATTGGTCGACGAAGTCCTCCATATCGTAGGACAGCTCGCGTACCTCCTTCCTCCAGCACCTGGCCGTCATAGCCTGGTCGTCCTCCAGATCTGAGGAAATTGCTAAGATTTTCTCAAGATCGGCCTTGATGAGGGGTACCTCATCCACCACGCCCTTGGGCAGGGTGCAGACATGGTGCATTAGCCTTTTTTTTCTGCGAGTACCATGACGAAGTAGCCTGTCGAGCTTCCCTGGAAGCTTCGAAATGGTGCCATCCAAAGAAGCGGTCGCCGTCGGATCCTCCATCCCCATGCCAGAGGCATAAGAGCATGCAGCTACACATTACTTACCCATCTCATCTGTGGTGCCTAAATTTACAGACAAAGATGCTCAAACAGAAAACAACAAGTAGTACCGATACCGAATTACGAACCTAGAAGATCAAGAAGGAAGGTAGCATCAGCGGCCTGCCGGCCTCTGTGAGCAACAGAAGCGGAAGGAAGGGGAGACGACTTGTTCCTCTTTCATTCATTCACTTAGGCCTTGTTTAGTTCACCCCAAAAAGTAAAAAGTTTTCAAGATTTCCCGTCACATCGAATCTTGCGGCACATGCATGAAGTATTAAATATAGACGAAAGCAAAAACTAATTACACAGTTTAGCTGGAAATCGCGAGACGAATCTTTTGATCCTGGTTAGTCCATAATTGAATAATATTTGTCACAAACAAACGAAAGTGCTACAGTACCGAAATCCGAAATCTTTTCAGAACTAAACAAGGCCTTATGCGTGAGGCTGTGGATGGCCAACAAGACCAGAGAATTTAACAAGGACAGAGATATTTTCTCACCGTATTCGAGATCCGAATTTGTTTACAGAGGTTTGGATTTAAATATATCCGTATCTAAGTTTGAATACTCAATATCCGATATTGTATCCGTATTCGAATACTTAAATCGTATATTTACGATGTCGACATCCAATCGTATCTTATCCAATATGGTTGACATTATCTGTATTTAAATCCGAATCCGACCAGAAATATGAAACACAAATATGATATCGACAATATCCGTCTGTATCTGATCCGTTTTCATCCTTAACAAGGACACATATCTTTAACAAATATTCTTCTTTACATAGTAGTCCTTGAGTGTCAAACAAATTAAGAATAACGAAACAATGCTTGAACTTCACACAATTTACATCTTCCTATAAAATGCAAATCACTCACCAAAGTTTTGCCAATTACAACCTGCCTCATAATATGAACAAAAGCATCACCTTTCTATTAAGTACTACAAAATATGAACCAAGGAAGTGAAAGTAAAAGGCATCGCGCTTGCTCAAACGAAGGAAGGTAGAATGAGTGGCCGCTAGGGAGCAACATAAGTGCAATTTGAGTGTAGATCAGTTTATTATGTTTCTTGTGGTTGAACATCTCGACTTAACATGAGTACTCGTATTCCACTGAATTCATTCCATAATTAACGACACTATTCTTCTAGTTGTGACTTTGTAATATTAAGTTCTGCTGGCTCAATTTTTTGGAGATGCTTAAAGAGGTAGAATGCCAAAGGAGCATGAAGCCTAAAACTCAATCTAGAAGACAAGGGTTAATGACACCTTAGAAAGGCTACAGTGTGCCTCTATCACAAAGCACAATGGGTACAACTATTAAATGGCATGCATTTCACACTGTGCTTGGGCTCCTTGGGTGTGTGCTAACGCCACCTCCCAAGATCGGGATGAGGAAGCACCATTCCCACCATCCTAGGACGGCCACAGACATCATCACCATCCCCTTGTATCCAGCTAGCAGAGTTATGACGCAAGGGGACTGACCTCAATAATATTCCCTATGAGATGAGACAACTCCTAGAAGACGACCCGACGAATGGGACACCAATGGGTTTTGGTAATATCCACCGAACAAGGATGTAAACATGTTTTTTTGGGTGACATCAATAGTTTTTAGTAATCTCTATTGAAATAAATGCTTATTAGTGCTCAAATGGTTAGATTACATATGACGCAATAGAGATGAAATCAATTGTTTGTTATGACTAGTCTCCTGAGATCAAACAATGTAAACTTTGACTAACAATTAGTCTAACATTATATGTACACTTGGTAGATAAAAGATACAACAATATGTTTGCATTCTACATGTCGTTGAGTAGGACGTTGGTTTCTAGAGGTCGATTCTATATTGTAGAAGAAATTAATTGTTAAAAGTATATGTTGCAAGACTTTTTAACCCTAATACACCTTATAGAAAAAAAATGAAGGGAGCAACACTAAGAAACACAGTCGAATATTAAGATGCCATGAAGCTAAATTCATGGGGAACTTTGCAATGGCATTGGATTGTGGGGGACATAAATACAAATATTATACTTATAGGGGGCAATTGCAGCACGAACTGACCTATAGGGGCCTGTTTGTAGTTTCGCCAATAATTTTTCTTTCAGAATCTTTTGATGAGTGATTGAAAAGTGATACTAGGGACAGCCGAGCCGGACAGGGCGACGACAGGCACAAGGACGCACCAGGTCAGTCATGATGGAGAGTGCATCCATCCAAAAGTTTGGTGTTGGGGAAGCTGGAGCCTGGAGCTGCGCTTCTTCCTTGTTGCCCTCACGCTAATCCGTGAAATTAGAACAGAAAAAGTTAGGTGTTTCCGAGTGTGGATCGAGATCGAGAGTGCACAGTCATGGAGTCTGCGGCAGCGAGCGCTTTCTTGAAGAGTGTGATGGGAAGGCTCTTCCTGCTGCTGGAGAAGGAGTACAACAAGCACAGTGGCCTTGCGCAAGAAGCTCAGTCCATCCAGCAGGATCTGCGCATGATCGGTGCCGCCATGGACGACCAACTCCGCACCCTGGGGAGGCACCAGCGGCCTGCCATCGCGAGGGTGTACAGCGAAGAGATTCTTGATCTGGCACATGACATCGAGGACTGCGTTGACCGCTTCACGCATCGCCTCAGCTGCAAGCAGAAGCGCGGCGGCAGCGGAGCAGCGTCTTCCTTGGCGCGTCGGGTGGCTCACGGCCTGAGGAAGGTTCAAAGCCGCTCTAGCTATGCCGACGAGATCCAGAAGCTCAAGAGGCGGCTCAAGGAAGCGCACCAACGGGTCATCAACAACTCTGTTCCTCTTCCTGTTGGTCAGCCTCGACCTCAACCCAACGGTGGTTCGCCGCCGCCGTCGTCTATGGTGCAGGCTGCTCTCGACTCCTCCTCCTCCTCCTCCTCCTCCTCAAACTCAAAGCCGTGCCGCCGTGTCACGCGCAACCCGGTGGGCATCGACAAGCCCATGGAGGAGCTACTGTCGCTGCTGCACGAGGTGGACGGCGAGCCACAGCAGCTGAGGGTCATCTCCATTGTTGGGTTCGGTGGCTTGGGGAAGACCACCCTTGCAAGGGCAGTCTACGACAGCCCTCACGCAAAGGAAACTTTCCACTGCCGTGCTTGGGTTTCCACCGCCGGCGCCACCTCGCCCGAGATCAGCATCAGCCAACGGATTAAGGCTGTCCTCCGTGACATACTCCAGCAAGTTGTTCCCAAAGACACCATGGAAATGGATGTTGACAGTAACCACCTTGAGGCCTCGCTCAAGGAATACCTCAGTGATAAGAGGTGTGTGTGTGTGTGCGCGCCTCTCTCTCCCCTCTTTCAGCTCCCTAGTGTAGCGTAGCGTAGTGACAGACTTTTGATTCTAATCTTATCCATCTTTTTGTTATTAGGTATTTAATTGTCATTGATGACGTCCAAATGGATGAATGGAGAACCGTAAACTCAGCCTTTCTTGGCAGCAATAATAGAAGCAGCAGAATAATATTGACGACAAGTATTCAGTCGGTGGCTAACATTTGCAGCCATGGCAATGGTTATGTCTACCAAATGAGCACTCTTGGTGAACAAGACTCAAAGAAGATAGCCTTCCCGGGGACCACTTCACCTGAGTTGGAGCACGGTTCAGCAGCGCTGCTGCGAAAATGCGATGGCCTTCCACTTGCCCTGGACAGTGTCTCCGACTACCTGAAGAGTTCGAGTGAGCCCACAGGAGAGCTCTGTGCAAAGCTATGTCGCAACCTTGGTTCTCATCTCAAGGAAAACCATGACAGCTTCTCTGATCTGAGTAAGGTTCTTTATGACAACTATGACAGCTTGTCTGGTTATGCTCTTAGCTGCTTCCTGTACCTCGGCATATTCCCGAGCAATCGTCCGCTCAAGAGGAAAGTTGTAACTAGGCGGTGGTTAGCCGAAGGATATGCTCGAAGCCAATGTCTTCGTGGTGAGCAGGACATTGCAGATGACAACTTTAACAAGCTAGTCGACTGGAATATCATCCGGCCTATTGACACAAGAAACAATTCGCAAGTGAAGACTTGTAAGGCTCATGGGATCATGCATGAGTTTGTACTACATATGTCGCAGAGTTTCATCATGACGCTGTCTCCTGATCATCCAAGAATCAGTGCCAACGCCAATAATGCTCGGCACCTATCTGTTCATGATGGCAAACTGGCAGCAGAATGTGTGGCATCTGACGTAGATCCATCACGTGTTCGATCTCTGACAGTCTTTGGGGATGCAGGTGGAGCCATTTCTTATGTTCGCAAGTGTAAGCTGATACGGGTCTTGGATCTTGAAGAATGCAGTGACTTGAAAGACAATGACCTCAAGCACATAAGCAAGCTATGGCATCTCAAATATCTGAGCTTAGGGGACACTATCGGTGAGCTCCCTAGGTGCATCGATGGACTGCACTGCTTGGAGACGCTGGATTTGAGGAGAACGAAGATAAAATCATTGCCCATCGAGGCCATTCAACTGCCACACTTGACCCACCTGTTTGGAAAGCTTATGCTCGATAAGGATGACCTGAAGAATGTGAACAAGATGAGCAAGCTGGACACGTTTTTATCTGGGAAACATTGTAACCTTCAGACTTTGGCTGGATTTGTCACCGACGATAGCAAAGGTGTCCTGCGACTTATTGTTGGTATGGATAAACTGAGGAAGGTTAAGATATGGTGTAAGCGTCTTTCAAACGGCAGTAGCTATATCAGTGACCTTTCAAAAGCCATTCAGAAACTGGCAAAGGTTCCTATGGATAGACACAATGAATGTTCTCTTTCACTTGTTTCCGAAGAACCACGCGAAGATTTCCTGAGCTCACTTAGCTTGGAGGAGTGCTCTGAAGGTTCGACATATGGTCTGAGGTCACTAAAGCTACATGGCAAGTTGCTTCGGTTGCCTCCATTTGTTACCCTGTTGCCAGGTCTCACTGATCTGTGCATCTCATCAGCTACCCTGACACTGGATCTTCTGTCAGCGCTGCCAAATTTGGACAGATTGCTTTACCTCAAACTGAGCGCAGACCGACTCGAGGATTTTGAGATAAAACGTGGGGCGTTCCCAAGCCTGCGACGCCTGTGCATTCAGGTGCGAAGTCTCGCTTCAGCTCTGCCAACCATTGAACAAGGAGCCATGCCAAACCTCGTCTCACTTCAGCTTCTCTATCGAGGTTTGGTTGGTCTTTCAGGCATCAATATCAGGAACTTGAAACATCTCAAGGAAGTCACAATTGACGCTGAGGCGACTGCACAAACAAGACAAGATTGGGAACACGCAGCGAAAAACCACCCAAATAGGCCCAGAGTGATGTTGGTACGAACAACGAATCCGATCGAAAACGAGGAACTGGGACCATGTGCCATGACGGAGAAGCGAAAAAGATGTCCTGTAACCCAACCAAGTTTGGATGACGGACTAGATTCTAGTCTTAAAAAGATGAGAATTTCAGAGTCTTCTGCCAGGACTCCATGCGATTTTGTCCATCCGGTGATGGGAAGAGCCACAATAGCCGCATCCAGTATTCCTCTGCATTCTGACGAGTCTCCTGGTTGGATGCAGCAGCCCAGCCATCCTTAATTTCATTTTCTTACCTGTGCTTGAAATCATAATTTTGGTCTCTTATTTATTTTGTATGGACACCCTAAGTTAAATGTAATCGATGGGTTTCAGGGGCTAGATTGCAGATGATTGACTGTTGAGACAAGTCCATCCGACTTCAGAGGATCTCATTCAGTTTGCCCGTTTCACAGGTCATGCATTTATATGCTCTTCATTTTCGCGGGCATTTCTAGCCCTTCTTACATAGGGGCTAGGGCTCGTGAGCAATGACAAATTCCAGCATAATGAGAATGTGATCCATACAAAAAGAAAGGGCAGTAAAAAATCCAAACATACCAACTTAGCAAGTATCAAGCGTCTGATTTTTTTTTTCACATCAAAGCTATATTTGCAGCTATGTGAGACATGAATAACACACACATGCCACTGCATGTAGTATGTATCTACCGTGAGTCCGCGCTACAACTCACAGCATATATGGGGAAGGCCGCAACGGCAACACAAGTTCTGGCAACGACTACCAGTGCTGTTTCTTGGTTTTGCAAACTCTCAAGCTTAGTACTCCTTTCTTCCCTTCCATCGAAGTAGCTTCAGCCATTGTTACAGTAAGAGATCTCATGCCCTTGCCCATGTGTGCCGTGGTTGTGCAAGCATTAAGTTGAGGCATCAGACAACCCTCCATTGTAGCAGCGGCACCGGCGGAGCCAAGGCCCGGCCACCCTGGGCAGCTGGCCGGGCTCCCACGGGAACAGCAGAGGCGGGAGGGGAGAGGGAGGTGCGTACGCAGGGTCGTCGGCCGGTGCGCGGAGGACGCAGGCGAGGGCGCGAGGCGACTGGCAACAGAAGGTGGGGGGAGCCGCCGCCGCCGCCGCCGAGCCTGGGACTGCCCCTCCGTCGCTGGACGCCGCCGAGGGGGAGCCGCCGACGCGCGGAAGATCCTATCCTTGGGACCATGGATGAAAACGGATCGGATATGAACGGATATCATCGATATCATCTTTGTTTTCATATTTTTGGTCGGATTCGTCAATCATGTCGGATAAGATATAATTGGATGTCGACATCATAAATATACGATTTAAGTATTCGGATACGGATACGGTATCGGATGTTGAATATTCGGACTCGGATACAAACAGATCTGAACCCCTCTAAACAAATTCGATCTCGAATACGATCGGAAAATATCCGTACCGTTTTCATCCCTACTTGGGACCGAGCCTGAGCGCGAGTTGGGGCGCTGCGAGGATGATGAGCGTCGGCGCTGCGCTAGGAGCCGGCGGTGCGTGGGTTTGATGGGCCACTGAATAAAAGCCCATACAATTTCTTTTCTCTTTTCTTTTTTATTTTCTTTGAGCCACTTCTATTTTTTTCTAACATCTTTTGACAAATTAGCACCTATATAATTAATATATATATATATATATATATATATATTTAAAACAATATATGTTAGGGATCGTACTAATGTTCTGAGGGCCCAATCACATAACATTGTGACATAATGATTTCTCTAAAAATATTTTTTAAAATACAAACCCTATTAGGGGAAATTATGAAAATTTTCCCTCACGCATTTCCTATATAAAGGGAAGAGGGGAGATAGACAAAAACTTATGTATTCATTTGCTCTTTCTCAATTGCTCTCCACTTTCTTCTTTATTTATTCAATTTAAGATCAAAATTGTAATGCCTACTACGTTACAGAACTCTTAAGTGATTAGGAACGCTTGAGCATGCTTAAACTTAGACAGCGAGTCACTGCTCTCTTAGCACTTAACCCATCTTATAATCTTTCATCATGTTTTTCTTGTTAGTATTACTATGACATTATGCCCAGGCTTCATAAAACTTTTAGCTCCGCCACTATGCTGGTCAGTTTTTGTTGCTTGCTTCGTTTGCCCGATTGTGCGCACATCTCCCAATCTTATTGTAACTGAACTGATGCAGGAGGATGGGCGGCGAGGGGAGGAGGGTGTGATGGAGAGCAGCAGCAGCAGCAGCAGTCTGCCACCAACGACTACTGCAGGGTGTGCTTTGTGGACAAGGCGCTGTTCCTCATCCAGTGCTGCAACAAGCCTGTCTGCAACTTATGCTTACGTGATTTCGCGAGAGGTCGTCCGCACGACGAATCCTGCAAGCGTCTAGCGGCCCGGATGATTGTACCACTACTTCACCCGCACGAGTTCGAGATAGGAGATGCTGTGCCCAAGGGCTACGCGCACCTGCCCCAGTACCCGCCGTGGTACTTTGTCAAGTCGGTGAAGAACTCTCGACTTCACCTGTGTGGGGGTATAAACCCCTATACCCTTACGGCTAGAATTGGGCCAGGAGGCTTGGCCCACTACGAGACAAGCTCAAGGTTTGATCTGACAGCTCGGAGTTTCGCGCAAGGAAACAAGACGTGGAGATCAAGCAGGATTCTAGTCGGTTAGAATAGGAATTGATAATGAACTGTCTATTGCAATTGTAACCGACTAGGATTAGTTTCCAGATCTGTAACCCTGCCCTCCGGACTATATAAGGAGAGGCAAGGGACCCCTCTAGGACATCATATTCTCTCAACACAAATCAATACAACCAGACGCAGGACGTAGGTATTACGCCAACTCGGCGGCCGAACCTGGATAAAAAGCTTGTCCGTGTCTTGCGTCACCATCGAGTTCGTAGTTTGCGCACCGTCTACCGATAAACTACTACCGTGGGTATACCCCAAGGTAGACTGCCGACTAGCTTTCGTCGACAGTGGCGCGCCAGGTAGGGGGTGTGCGTGCAACTTCTCCGGCGAACAAGATGGTCACGATCCCAGCTTCCGCGACCGTGCCTGAAGGCCTCACGTTCACCGTCGGTCAGATCACATGGACGACGTGCAGCGGCGGCCTCACGACCACGGTTTCGAAAGAAACTCAGATCCGATCTGAGATCACGCCGTCTCCGACCACACGCGTGGCGGCACCGAGCGCCCGACCACCGTTCCCGCTCTACAAGGGAAAGAAGATCAACTGCTCGGACCTTCTCCAAGCGCTTGATCGCGCTGACCCCAAGCTACTCGAAGCTTCCCAACTAGTAGACGGAATCCTGCGTCAGCCTGACCAAGCTGATCCAGCGGATTTTTTCAAGTCCCGCCGGCCAACTCGTGTCGGTACACACGAACGGCCGGGAGCGTCTCTGACGATAACCTCAACACCCTCAGGACGATCTGTCAAGCTCAAGAAGGGAGACTATCCTTGCGGCCTGAACAACTTGGCTTCTCTTTACTCACGGCACATCCAATCTGTTTTCAGCAAGGCGGGTTGGCCGCCGAAAAGGAACGGTCGTCACTACGTCAACATGGTGACAATCCGAGAACTACGGGACGGTCAGGCTTCCAGCACCAACTCGAGCACCGGTTCCGTCCCCACTGAAGTTATAAACACCGAAGACGAGGACTACGACCTGGATTTGCCTTCATACCCTCCAGGCTTCCCTCGTTTCCCGGTATTCCCCACCCGGCGAGGAGATATTGTTTTCAACGTCAGCGCCGACGAGCCGGTCGTTGATGGAGAAACGGATGAGCAGAGGCAACTCCGCGAGCAGCGCAACGCCGATCGCGCCCGACGACGCGCAGACGAGCAACAACAAATTCCACCGCATAATCTCAACGACGCTTTTGACATGGTCGGGGACCAGCCAGTCTACAAAACGCCAAGCGCTAACGTGGCTGTCGCCATGGCTAATCTAGATCGACTCCCTGATACCCCTGAGTGCCAGGGAGTCCGGACCAGCATCCGAGCACACCTGATCGCCGCAATGGGACAGACATCCACCCTGCTCAAAAGAGTCCAGGACGTCTCTTATACGGAAGCCGCCTCCGACCAGACTAATCGTAGCCGGGCCTCACCGCCTCCCAGCAGGCGTCACCGCAGCCGCTCTCCCGACAACCGTCGAAAAGATTCACGGCGCGACGATGGTGGTCGGGACGCCGACGGTCACCGCGAGCAGAACCGCATACGCGGTCAAGAAGTAAACCAGCACAGGGATCTCCGGCACAACATCCCTCCCAAAGATGCCCGGGACCGCATCAACAGGCGCGCCACAGAGAGAGCAGTCCACGAAAACCTGCGCCGTATCGAGTACGATGCAACGCACGGTCCCCCGGGCCTAAGACAGTTCTCCTCACACCTCCGCCAGGTCGTGTGGCCCCGCAATTTCAAGCTCGAAAAACTTAAAAAATACGACGGCAAGGAAAATCCAGAGAATTGGATCACTCTCTATGAAATCGTCGTCCGATCAGCTGCAGGAGATGAGCACGTCATGGCTAACTACTTCCCCGTAGTCCTCGACCAGGCTGGTCATCAGTGGCTTCTTGGCTTGCCCGAGGACTCCTTCGACTCTTGGGAAGAGCTACGCCAGGCTTTTATCGACAACTTCATCGCCACATGCGAGCAGCCTGGAAACAAGTATGACCTTGAAAGGATAAGGGACAGGAAGAACGAACCTTTGCGTGATTACATCCGACGATTCTCGGATATGCGCCTTAAGATCCCGAAGATTTCCCACGACGAGGCCATCTCTGCCTTCATCAAGGGCCTGCGTTTCCACGAAGCGCTGAGGAACAAGCTGTTGCGTAAACGTCTAACAACGGTGGCGGAGCTCCTCGCCACGGCCAAAAATTACGCCGACGCCGACGACGCAGAAAAACTAATCCGAGACGATGCGAGAGGTCCCGACCAGCCTTCTCGGCGAGACGACGGTCGCGGTCGCTACGACAACAGGAACCACCGCCGCCCCGACAACCGCGATCATAGAGAAGGTTGGGATCGGCGGCGCGACAACCGCGACGATTTCAGAGGAAAGCGCCCTCGCGACTACGACCACGAAGTAAATACGGTCAAGCGTCCCAATGGACGACGGGACTACCAAGAAGACTACAACAAAACGTTGAAGGGACCGTGCCAACTACATCCAAAGTCTAATCATACCATGGAAGAGTGCCGCGTCCTCAAAAGCATCTATACACGGCGGGCCGCCCAAGACGACTCCGCCAAGAAAAACAACAAGCGCGACGGGCACGACCACGAAGATGAGGATGAGGACCAAGATAGGGAACCCCGACACCAATACGTCAGCCCCACTGACGTGGTCCACTCCATCTTCGGGGGCAAGGTCTCCATCGAATCTAAGCGAGAAAGGAAGCTGTTAAAGAGAGCCTGCCTCAACATAGACAGCACGGACGGGCTGATCGCAGACCCAAAATTTCCCCCGTAGTCGCACAGGGAGATCTCATTCAGCAGGAAGGACCAGTGGGCCGCTATCCCAGAGCCAGGTCGTTTCCCTCTGATTCTGGATCCTTGCATCAACAGCATCAGATTCGAGCGTGTGCTCGTGGACGGGGGAAGCTCCATTGACATCCTCTTTCGCAACAGCCTGCCCGCTCTCAAGATATCTCCTGCAGAACTAAAACCTTACGACGCCCAATTCTAGGGGGTTTTGCCAGGACAGAGTTCAGTACCTCTCGGACAGATAACATTGCCTGTCCAATTCGGCACACCCGACCACTTTCGGACGGAGTTCATCAACTTCGTGGTCGCGGACTTCGACGGGACCTATCACGCTATACTGGGCCGACCATCGCTGACAAAGTTCATGGCAGTCCCGCACTACTCTTACCTAGTACTTAAGATGCCTACGGAGAAGGGTGTCCTAACCGTCAGAGGCAACGTATACACCGCGTACACCTGCGAAGAAGAGAGCTTCAAGATCACCGAAGCAATCGACCTCTCAATCCGCATGGCAGAAACAGCAACCCAAGCCGCACAGCTGCCTCCCGACCAGCTCCGATTACCCGAACAGGAGACAGCCAGGAAGAATTCAAAATCCAAGGAGTACAAAGAAGTGCAGCTGGTCGAAGGCAGCCCCGAGAAGACGGCCCTCAACGGGGCCAACCTGGATCCAAAATAGGAAGACGCGCTCGTCAGGTTTCTAAGGGACAACGTGAGCGTTTTCGCATGGAAACCCGCAGACATGCCCGGCGTCCCGCGAAACCTGATCGAGCACTCCTTAAATGTCTCGAAGACCGCAAGACCAATCAAGCAAAAGCTGCGACGGTTCGCTCGTGACAAAAAGGAGGCTATTAGGACAGAAATAACACGGCTTCTAGCAGCCGGATTCATAAAAGAAGTGTATCACCCCGATTGGCTCGCCAATCCGGTTCTTGTACGCAAAAAGAATAATGAATGGAGAATGTGCGTTGATTACACCGATCTCAATAAACACTGTCCTAAAGATCCTTTTGGTCTCCCTCGCATCGACGAGGTGGTCGACTCAACGGCCGGATGTGAACTCCTCTCTTTTCTAGACTGCTACTCTGGTTATCACCAGATTTCGCTAAAGGAAGACGATCAGATCAAAACATCTTTCATCACTCCTTTCGGCGCATACTGCTACACGACCATGTCATTCGGACTCAAAAACGCCGGAGCTACTTATCAACGGGCCATCCAGCAGTGCCTCCACGACGAGATTCGTGACGACCTCGTCGAGGCCTATGTAGACGACGTGGTCGTAAAAACAAAGAACGCGAGCACCCTAATCGACAACTTAGACCGAACCTTCAAGGCGCTTAATAGGTACAAGTGGAAGCTCAACCCCAAGAAGTGCATTTTCGGTGTTCCTTCCGGTCTACTGCACGGCAACGTTGTCAGTCGTGACGGCATATGACCAAACCCTTCAAAAGTAAAAGCAGTACTCAACATGCGACCACCTAAGAACGTCAAGGATATTCAGAAGCTTACCGGATGTATGGCCGCCCTCAGCCGCTTCATCTCAAGACTAGGAGAAAAAGGCCTCCCTTTCTTCAAGCTCTTGAAAGCGTCGGAAAAGTTCTCTTGGACTGAGGAAGCCGACGCTGCGTTCACTCAGCTTAAGACTTTCCTCACTTCACCACCTGTCCTTACAGCGCCTCAGCCCAATGAAGACATACTCCTTTACATTGCTGCAACCGACAGGGTTGTTTCCACGGCAATAGTGGTCGAGCGAGATGAACCAGGTCACGCCTATAAGGTCCAGAGATCCGTTTACTTCATAAGTGAAGTCTTAAACGAGTCCAAGGCCAGGTACCCACAAATACAGAAGCTCATATACGCCATTCTAATAACGTCAAGAAAGCTGAAGCACTACTTCGACGGCCATCGAGTCTTGGTGACAACCAGTTTCCCTCTCGGGGACATTCTGCGCAATAAAGACGCCAACGGCAGAATCGTGAAATGGGCGATGGAATTATGCCCATTTTCCCTGGAGTTCCAGAGTCGCACCACTGTCAAGTCTCAGGCCCTGGTCGATTTCATTGCTGAATGGACAGATCTCAACGAACCTCCCGTTCCCGATGTCTCCGACCACTGGTTAATGTTCTTTGACGGGTCCTTGAACATCAACGGTGCCGGTGCTGGGATACCGTTCGTGTCACCCAACAAGGACAAACTGCGTTACGTCCTTAGGATCCTTTTTCCGGCGTCAAACAATGTCGCCGAATACGAAGCATGCCTGCATGGCATAAGACTAGCCGTTGAGCTGGGAGTCAAGCGCCTCTATGTCTATGGCGACTCCGCTTTGGTTATCAACCAGCTCAACAAGGAGTGGGACGCAAACCACGAGAAGATGGATCTCTACTGCAAAGAAATTCGCAAATGGGAAACCAACTTCTACGGCATAGAGTACATCCACGTGGTCCGGGATAAGAATCAAGCAGGAGATGCGTTGTCAAAGTTAGGGTCATCCCGGGCCCAGATCCCGCGGGGTATTTTCGTCCAGGACATCCACGAGCCAAGCGTAGGCTCCCCCCTGGTCGACAAGCAACCCACCGAGGCAATGCTCATAGACGACGCCACTCCGACAACCGGTGGGCGTGACTGGCGTACCCCGTTCATCAAGTATATATTGGACGGGACAGGCCTTCAGGACAAAACAGAGAATGAGCGCCTCATTCGACGGTCAAAGAACTACATCCTGGTCGACGGTAAACTCATGCGAAAAAACGCAAGCTCCGAAGTACTGCTCAAGTGCATACCCCAAGATGATGGTATCAAGCTCCTAGAAGACATACATGCTAGATCCTGCGGCAATCACGCTGCATCCAGAACGTTGGTCGGAAAAGCCTTCCGAGCAGGTTTTTATTGGCCAACCGCGGTCAACGACGCAGAAAAACTGGTCCGACACTGCGAAGGATGTCAGTTTTTCGCCAAGAGGACCCACGTACCTGCTCACGAAATTCAAACCATCCCGTCGTCTTGGCCCTTTGCTTGCTGGGGGCTTGACATGATCGGGCCATTTAAGCCAGCCCCGGGCAATTTCAAGTTTGTTTTCGTGTTAATCGACAAGTTCTCCAAGTGGATCGAATACATGCCTCTAGTCAAGGCAACCTCCGAGAAGGCTGTGGAGTTCCTCAATCAAATCATACACAGATTCGGCATCCCGAACAACATAATCACTGACCTAGGCACCCAGTTTACTGGCACCACCTTTTGGGACTTCTGCGATGACAGGGGCATAGTCATAAAATACGTGTCAGTGGCCCATCCACGTGCCAATGGTCAAGTTGAACGTGCTAACGGAATGATCATTGATGCCCTAAAGAAAAGGTTGTACACCGAGAACGACAGAGCACCCGGTCGATGGATGAAAGAGTTGCCGGCAGTGGTCTGGGGCCTCCGAACTCAGACCAGTCGAAACACAGGAGTATCTCCCTACTTCATGGTGTACGGCTCCGAGGCAGTCTTACCATCTGACATAACCTTCGGATCTCCTAGGATCGAACACTTCGACCAGGCGACAGCCGATAACGCCAGAGAACTCAAAATCAATTGCATGGAGGAAAAGCGTTTGAATTCTTGTCTCCGAACAGCAAAATATCTCGCGGCAGTCAGGCGATACCACAACAGGAACGTCAAGGACCGTTCCTTCATGGTCGGCGATCTGGTCCTTAGGTGGAAAACAAGCCAGGAGGGAATGCACAAGCTATCCACTCCCTGGGAAGGACCCTTCGTGGTCACCGAGGTCACACGACCTACGTCCTACAGATTGGCATACCCAGATGGAACACGTGTGCCTAACTCTTGGCACATAGACAAACTGCGACGATTCTATCCATAAAGTTTTAATAACTTTCCTTTGTAAGTATCTTATAATTGTCAATAATGAGATTTTCTATTTTTTGCCTATACTTTGTTGCACACAGAACTCGGCAAAACTTCTGCAATGGATGCTCTTAGCGACTACCAAGTTGAATACGGTGACACGTCACCCAGATAATTATATAGCGCTCAAAACGACAGTCATGACAAAAAGCAAACTTTATTACAAACTTTACATACAAAGTTTACAATAAATACCCTGACGGGCAGACACTAGTCTATTCCTACAGACTACTCTATTGGCCTAGCTGCTCGGGCTGATCACCCGCCTGGCCCTGCTGCCCGGACGAAGGGGTCGGGGCCACCGGCGCCTGGCTGGTCGAGACCGCAGGCGTCGACCGCCCATCTCCCGCAATGGACGCGCCTGACAGCTCCCTGGCCTACCTATCTGAACTCGGCTGGTCTGGGGGAGCGGCCGTTCCGCACAGATTGATGTCGCCGATCACCGTCGACGACAAGTCCAGCAGACCACCCCGAAGCTCGTCCGCCTCCTGCGGGCCGACCTCCTTGGGGTACCCCCTCTCCAACCTGGTCAAGTCGACCAGGGGGTAGTGGGCGCGCACCATGCTAAGGACATGTGCGCCGGCAAACTCCCCGGCGTCCTTCACGAACTGCTGGAGCCAGTCCCACGCCCGTTGTGCCTTCTCGACTGGGGTCAACCGTGGCGCGCGGGGCTGGCTCTCCGGGAGCTCGGGACTGATCAGGTCCAGGACCGGGGATACTCCTTTCCAGATCTTACAACAATTGACCTTCCAGGAGTCCCGGTCCTTGACCAGCTCATCCAGGTGCTTCTTGGCGTTCACCTTGAGCACTGCAAACGAAACAGGACGTTATTTTCGGCATGTCAAAAAACAAAGGGGCGACAAGCGATAGATAACGAGGCGGCACCCATTACCAGATAACTCCCGGTCCTTCCGACCCAACTCCTCTCCTGCTCGGCGCCCGGACTCCAGCGCACCGGCAAGCTCTTGGCTGAGCTGCTCTTTCTCTTGTCGAAGGCGCGCCACCTCCTCCTCCAAGTCTACGTGAATCACAACCTGGTCAGTAAAGCAAACTACACAGCTATACAAAGCTGCTCGGAGCGCGTGACTAACCTTCTCGCTGCCGGTATTGGTCGGCCAAGCGACGAGTGAGCTCGAGACGATGCTCCTCCTGGGCGTTCATCTCGGCCACTTTCTCCCCGACTTCCGACCGCAGCCGGTCCACCTCCGCCAACAGGGCCTTGTTCTCGGCCACGACGCCTTCTATCTGGTCAAAGCACCGTTTCCGGTACTTCGCCGTTTTCATTGCGCCCTACAAAACGAACAGATGACGACCAAGCAAGATAACGCACAGAATGTACAGCAGTACAAAGAGTCGATTACCTTGACTTCGTCGACGAGGCGTTTGGCCGCACGCTCCACCCTGGCGGCCTCCTCGGTCTCGGCGAGCTCCTCATGACCGATAAAGTGATCCCCGCGTTGGCGCCACACATACACGTGTTGGCGGCCATCACGGGGACGACCCTCAATCTCCTCCACCTCATCGTCGGAGGCCGCCTGGGTTTCCTCCTCCTACGCTGCGTTGCCCCCGGTAGTGGTCGCAGGCATTACTGGCCCCCGGACCGGACCTGGGGAGCCTGCAGTCGAAGCGGCTCCTGCTTGGGGCGGCGTGGGGACTTCACTCTCCCCGGCGGGAGGAGGGGTCGGGGCTCTGCCCTCCCCTTCCGCGGCGCTGGCTGGGGGAGGCGTCCCTGTAGCCTCCTCAACCCTGGTCGGGCTGCCCGTCGTAGTCGGTGCCGCGGCCGGGAGCTCCTCGGTGCTCCCAGGGACGGCTGCAGCCCTAGGCTGCTCAGTAGTCTGCGGGGCCGCGTCTTCAGCAACACAAACCGGCTCACTCGTCCCCTGGCCAGCGGCATGGCCAGGGTCGACATCCGACGCCGCGCTAAAAAAAACTGCAATCAAAAAAAAATCGCTGAAGTACGTAAGTCGAACACTTACAGGTCTGAGCGACGGTGGGTCGCGGTGAACCTCCTCCTCGTCCGGCCAGTCGGCACCTGTGCCCCCAACTCCGCAGCGCGAGGTGCAGGTGGGTCGCCGGCCACACGGTCGGCAGTGGTCGCCCCGCCGTCCGGACGGCTAGGAGGCCTCCGGACCAACGACGGTACGGCCTCCTCCTCCTCGTCATCGACGTCGATCCGAACGAACCGACGCCGCTTTCGCGCTCGGTTGCTCTCTGCCGGCAGTGTCGGCGCCGGCGACGGATCCGCAGGCATTGGCCTTTTCCCCGCCACCCTTTCCTCGGTGGTCGGGACGGGGCGGGCTTGTTCCTCCTCACTACTGGTGTAATGAGTACACCGAGCAGCGTCCTCCTCTGGCGGGTCTTCTCCCGCAGGATTCTCCATCCCCGGTGCCAGTGATACATACACTGTGCACCGGTCGACATCGCCGATCTGCAAAAGCAACAAAGATGAGTCAGCTACAGACGATATACGAATGCTAAAACAAAATAACCTGCAGCATACCTTTGGTGCTGGTCGTCCTAACTTGAAGGCTTGCACCCGATCACTGCCACGAATGAAGCCTCCGTCCGCGAAGTAGAACAGCTCGTTCAACAGCTGCTGTACCTCCGCCTTCTCCAAGATCTCCGGTCGCATCCTGGTCGGGTCCACGCTTCCGGCGTACTCGTACGCCGAGTGCACCCTCTTCTGGCAGGGCATCACCCGACGACAAATGAAGTTGCCGACCACGCCAAGCCCGTCCAGGCGCGACCAGTCGATCAGCTTCATGAGATCCGCCACTTGACCGTCGAACTCCGGGCGGTCGGTCCAGCTCACCCTCTTCTCGGGAATGTATCCCACGTCGCATAACGTGGAGCTGCCCGGTTCCTCCCTGACGTAGAACCACTTCCTATACCATTCAGTCAAGGAAGTGTTCCATGGACAGTGCAAGTAGCGATTCTTCATTCCATCACGAAGGTTGAGGTATACTCCACCTGCAACCTTGGAGCCTCCAACTGCTCCCTTCTTCCTCAAGCAGAAAAGATAACGAAAAAGATCGAAGTGTGGCTCTATGCCAACATAGGCCTCGCACATATGGATAAAAGTGGAGATAAGCAGAATTGAGTTCGGGTGCAGATTGCAAATCCCGATCTCATAATACAAAAGAAGACCTTGGAGAAAAGGATGAACAGGAACCCCAAAGCCCCTCTTAATGAAATCTTCGAACACGACGATCTCACCGGCACGAGGGTCGGGGAAGCTCTCTCCTTCCGGTGCTCTCCAGCCGCCGAGCTCCGAGCTATGCAGGAGTCCCATGTCGACGAGGTCACCGAGGGACTTGGTGGTGCTGCGGGACTTCTTCCACTCCTTGGCCATCAGTTCGGCCCTCTTCTTGGAGTCGCTCTTCGCCATTGGAGGTGAGGAAGTGGACTTGGGTTACGAAGATGAAGGTGATTGAAGGAGGGAAAAGAGGAAGGCTTGATGGCAATGGCAGGGTAAGCAGTGCAGGCGGAACTGTCCAGCTCTTATAACCCGAAGCTCCACCCCTCCCACTTCCTCTATTCTCGGGAAGTGGGCGGGCCATGCAGCGGATGCGGCGTTTCGGTTTCCAACGATTATAGACAATTAATGCGGCGGAGTTTTCGTACCAATTGATGGTTTCCTTTTCACAAACCACGCAAAGGGCGGCTGCACAGTTGCCAGGCGCAACTTTTCATGCATCCATCTGACACACCATCAGAAGGTCTCGTCACGTCAACTTTAACTGGAAAGATTTTTTCAAAAACAAGAAGACAAATATGGCAGAGAGTCAACAATCCGGGGACTGCACCGACCACCGAGCAATTGATGCTCGGGGACTGGTCGACCAGTCTATCAACTCGGAACTTCAAGGACTGCACCGACCACCGAGCACTTGATGCTCGGGGACTGGTCGCCCAGTCTATCAACTCGGAACTTCAAGGACTGCACCGACCACCGAGCACTTGATGCTCGGGGACTGGTCGCCCAGTCTATCGACTCGGAACTTCAAGGACTGCACCGACCACCGAGCACTTGATGCTCGGGGACTGGTCGCCCAGTCTATCAGCTCCGAACTTCAATATATCGCACCGACCACTGAGCGCTCGATGCTTGGGGACTGGTCGTCATACAATTGTACACCCGGGGACTGGTCGATTAGTCTATTCAATTGCCGACGAACTGGTAAATTTAATTTTTTAGACCTTGCTACAAGGCTCATACTTCGCCTTCCAGCAAGCTCGGGGACTACATCGGTACGATGCATCTGGCGATGCATCTCAGTTACAGAAATTCTTTGAGAACTATTCTTTTGACCCTAGCACCACGTGCCTACGTCACCTGCTACCAGGCTCGGGGACTAAGTGGGCACACTTCACCTTGCGGTGAATATGCTTGTTTTTTGAAAGACTATACTTTTCAGAAAAGTAAAGTGGGCACACTTCACCAGGAAATAAATCTTTTTTGATTTAGAGCACCATGCATTCTTCGCACAACCTGCTTCTCCGATGTCAAAATTGACCAACTGTCTTTTGAGTTGGTCAAAATACCGTTGCAACTGTTTGGGCGATTTTCCTGCTTATTAAAGACGTCAAGCTTCACCGACCGAAGAAGCTCAAGACGGCGTGTTACATCACAATACATGGTGCTCGGGGACTAGCTGTGGGGGTATAAACCCCTATACCCTTACGGCTAGACTTGGGCCAGGAGGCTTGGCCCACTACGAGACAAGCTCAAGGTTTGATCTGACAGCTCGGAGTTTCGCGCAAGGAAACAAGACGTGGAGATCAAGCAGGATTCTAGTCGGTTAGAATAGGAATTGATAATGAACTGTCTATTGCAATTGTAACCGACTAGGATTAGTTTCCAGATCTGTAACCCTGCCCTCCGGACTATATAAGGAGAGGCAAGGGACCCCCCTAGGACATCATATTCTCTCAACACAAATCAATACAACCAGACGCAGGACGTAGGTATTACGCCAACTCGGCGGCCGAACCTGGATAAAAAGCTTGTCCGTGTCTTGCGTCACCATCGAGTTCGTAGTTTGCGCACCGTCTACCGATAAACTACTACCGTGGGTATACCCCAAGGTAAACTACCGACTAGCTTTCGTCAACAACCTGTTCTACTACAATCTTGTGGAGTTGGAGGGGGAGCAGATCCACGGGTAATGGAGGTGATTCACCTCGCATACCCTGGAGTGGAGGCAAACTCTCTGCGGCTATTCAGTGCGACATCCAGCCGACGATGAGGCCGTTTTCTGAGCTATAGGCTCTCGATCAGCTGGTATTTGTCTGAGCCTCGATCGTATTTCTCTCAGATAAAGCTTTCTTTCTGTAGTTTGTAGCGTATTATAGCTTTCTGTAGTCTAGCGGCTGAATAAGCTCTGTAGTTTGCTGCTACAATGCTAGCGGTAGCTGAATAACCTTTCAGGCGTAAATGCGTAAATGTTAGAGGATGTATAGGTGAAACCGTCTATACATACACATCTCAGTAGAATAAGCTTTTCAGGCGTAAATGTTAGCGAATGTATGGGTGTACCGTATGGTGACTGCTTGGTACTGAGCTTCCTCAGTTTGACACTTCTAGACCTTACATAGCGCTCGATGAACAATAACAAAATCTAGCATAATGTGAATGTGAATGATACAAAACAAAAGGGCAGTCAAAAAAAAAATTCCAAACATTGCAACTTAACAGTATCAATCATCTGAATAATTTTTATTTTTCACATATCAAGGTATATTTGCAACTATGTAAGACATGGAAACAAATAAAACAGCACATGCCACCTGATGTAGTATGTATCTACCACGCTACAACTCAAAGCATATATATGGTTAGGCCGCAAGGGCTACACAGGTTCAGGGCCCGCTGTTTCCAAGGTTTTGCAAACTCTCATGCTTAGCACTCTTTTCTCAGTTCCATCGAAGTAGCTTCAGCCATTGTTACAGTAAAAGATCACATGCTCTTGCCCATGTGTGCCGAGTGGTTGTGCAACTGCAAGCAGTAAGTTGAGGCATCAGACCCTGCCGCTTGCACTGACCGTGGACAAATTAACAGCAGGTTTCTGGTACACCCTTACAACTGCTGTTCCATCTCCACCATCATTGCCAACCCTCCAGGACCGATCCTTCTTCCGCTGGGGCTTCTTGTGATGCTTGTGAGATGCCTCTTTCTTCTTCTTTGCAGTAGTTTTGGACCCTCCATTGGCCAAGTCAAAAGATTCAAGGTCGTCCAGGACATCTCTCATGTCTGGTTCAGCAGGATCAACTGTATCCCCATCCTCTTCATCAAGATCATCAGCATCTGATTCATTAGCTGCTGAAGTAGTTGGACCTTCTGAACCAGTGGTTTGTTCAAGATCCATCTCAGAGTCTGTTACACCAGGGGGGAGTTCATAGTGTGGGATTTTACCATCAATATAATCCTTCAGAATCTGTCGAGCAGCCCTAGTCTCATCAGGCAGCCCAGCATGGCTGACATGCCCACGAGATGCACAGTAGGCCCGCAATAGCTCAGCAGCAGTTGCCGGCCGAGACTGAGGTTCATATGGCTTTGGCTTTGGCAAGGTGATTTTGTAAATTTGCTCAAGGATATCCCTTGGGACACGATCTGCAACAACTTGAATAGCTTCCCGGTGCTTTGTCATTCTATCAATCGGCAACACACCACATGCCACCATCTCATGCCTTGAGCTTGAAAAGGATGGGAAGACCAGACCAGGGCAATCACACAGAGTGAGCTCTTCGGAGATTATCAGTGTCTGGAAATGTTTTGTCTTGCCAGGTGTGTGAGTAACACCAGTCCTCTTCTCCCCAACCAAAGCATTTATTGTTGAACTCTTTCCAACATTTGGATAGCCAACAAATCCAACAACTACATGCTTAGCCACTGAAGAAACAGAATCTGAAGAACTGGCTTCCTGATCATCTACAGAAGTTGAGGTCCTTCTCTGAGCTACAATAGACTCTGCCTCAGCTTGCAGCTTCATCAACAGTTCATCTCTGCCATATATCTTGGTATCCAAGTCAAGAGAAGCAGATTCTTCTTCAGAGTATCCACTTAACTTCTTGCCTTCTAATGTGGCAGTGGCAGCCTTAGCCGACCAGAACACATAGAGAATATCATGTGCCTTAAAATAATCAGCCCATCTCTTCCTGCATTATACAAATGTAAATGAAGTCACTACTAAGGCAATAAAGGTAGTACACAATCAAGTCTTATGAACAACATGCAGACCTGATATTTAACGGCAACAGATCAGCCTTGTTAACAAGGAGCATTGTTCTCTTGTGCTCATCAATTTCCTTTGCATATGCCTAGTACACACACAGAAAGCCATGTCACAAGTTATACAAGTAAAAAATAATGTAGGATGCTCACCAACAAAAAAAAATGAAGTGCAACATAAAAAAGATTGACGTGAAATTAAACTCCCAGGAAAGAACAAAGATTCCTGAAAAACATAATTTACACTTCTAGAAAATAGAAGTCATAGCAAGCTTATCCTAATGCGGAACAAAGCAAAGTGAGATCAACATATGGTTGCTTTGGAAGGAATATAATTTCTGGGAACATGGCTTTCATTGCAATCTGGCAGCAAATAATATTTGAAAATGACGATATCTGGGAATCTCAGTTCCAGTTGTTTTTTATGGTACAAAAACAAATGTGGCTTGCTTCTGCCAGAAATAGAGGAAAAACACAGTTTCCATTTGTACATTAATTGGTTAAAATGGATAAGGAAAGTGCGACATAAGTCTGAACAACTCATGGATAAGGCTTATGTAACAATTTTACTGATACTGCGCAGTTCTGCAACATCGAGGGAGTCTTAAGAAGTGTCTAGCAAGCCATCATCATTTGTTTGGTTTACGAGTTATATACTATTTGAAAGCTAAACAATTTATATCAAAATCAAGAAAAGCAGTACCTCAAGATCAGGGCAGCGGTAGAATAAAGGATCCCGAGCATCAACCACCATAACCAACTTCACAGAAGAAAATAAAACAACAGTCAGTAATTTGCATAAGAAACGATATCACAGGATGTTACTCTTCAATCAGAATTACACAAACGTGATTGAGCACAGCATGACAGCAGAGTAGAATATTTCCAGGAAAAATGGTATTTAAGCACCAACAACTACACTAAAGCATGCAAGTGATCTAAATCTGTGTATGTTACTTTCTTAGAGTAGTTTAACAAATGGTCCAGTATGAGCATGCACTAAGAGAGAAAGATTTGTAAGGCAACCAACCAAACCCACAATGCCTGGCAATTCAGTACAGCAAAACTTACCAAATCACTGCGTTCAAGCACTCTCCAGAGTTGTCTCCAAATATCAATATTCTTCTCAAAGGGAGTCAGGACAAGCTTATCATTCTCTTCCAATCTACATAGGAGATTGCTCATCAGTCTTGCATACTCTAAGCATTAAATTGGAAAATAATGCTGCAAAATGCATTAAGCACTCTGTGCCAAATTTTACAACAAATATATACTGTTCTCTCTAGGAATGCAAGTTTTGTATTATTTAGATTATCCAGAAGGTAAATCTGCAACAGGAATGTTCTAAAAATAACTAAGTAACATTCGCGATACCATAATATCAAGTAAAGGCGCATCGTAAAGCTTACAAACTCACTTATTTTATTGTCAATTATATAGAATTCAGTAGTTATAGCTTAGCGCCCAAAATATAACTCTACACAAAAAGTATCATCCCACTAAACATTTAGAGTACGTGTATGTCTCTGAACGAACCTCGCAAGATTCCTGCGCCACACCAGGAAGGCACGCCGCTCATTCACATCAAGCTCCTCCACCGTCATCTGACTATGCCATGGTGGTCTGCAATGGCACACACACATGATTCATAATCAGAAAAAGGAACAAACCCAAGGCCATGAACAAACAGTAACACCATCAACTAACAGAAATGCTCACCGCCTGGGAACCCTGAGGCTGCTGGCGTGCAAGGCCTCCTGCTCCTTACGAAGCCGCCGCCTCTCGTCTTCCGTCTCCCCCGTCGCATCCCTGGCGCAACCAATCCAATCCGTAAGAATCCGCAACAAGAGAACACACCAGTTTCGCAGCACCAGCAGAACAAGAGGCAGGATTTCATTATCCCCATGGAGGAGGAAAGGGGAGGGGGAGGCGAGGGCTCACAGGTCGATGATGAGGTCGGAGTCGGAGGAGACGGACGCGGCCTCGGCGAGCTGGTCTGCCTCCGCGGCCCGCTGGAGCACGGCGTCGATGTCGCTGACGTCGATGACGGACTCGAGCGGCATCGCGCGGCGGCGGCCGAAGGCGAGCGCCTCGCCCCGTTCCTTGGCGGCCGCCGCCGCCTTGTTCCGCTGCCGGATCAGCGCGCGCCCGAGCCCCTCGCCCTTCTCCTTCTTCCCGCCGCCCGCCATCGGCTTGGAGAAAGAGATAGGTCAGGTCGCGGCTTGGGCACCGTGGAGGCAGAAGAAGCTGTTGCGGCTAGGGTTTTTGCGGCGGGGCGGAGGAAGGACCAAGGAGACGACGCGGCGGAAAGGTTGGGGTGGGGACTTCGACTACGTTTTCTCCACCGAATGAACCTCTGACGCATGGGACCCACCAGTCGGAGTCGTGTGCAGTGACGGGGAGAGGATTTTTTAATTTGGGAGCCGTATCGTATCTGACAGACACTCAATTCCCCCAGCCTTTCAAAATCAGGAGTCCAACCGAGTCTGTATATTTTCTATTTTCTAAAAAATTAAATTATTTAACCGCCCAAAAGTGTGTTTGGTTAAGCTGTAACATTTTCGTTTTATATTTAATAATTAATGTCTAATCATAGATTAATTAGGTTTAAAAGATTCATCTTGTAAATATATTCTCTAGCTGTGTTTTTAGTTTTGTAAATAGTATATATATTTAGTACTCCATACAAGTGTCCAAACATTCGATGTGGCGAGAGTTTAAAAAATCAAAAGGAACCAAATAGAGCCTAATACAGAATAAACACTCCCTCTGTATAGGATTTAGAAGTCGTTTTGGACAAAGTATGAGTCAAACATTGGGAATATAAATCATCAATAACTTTTTGTTGAGTTTGCAAATGTAAAAGTTATATGAATAGATTTGTCTTGAAAAATACTTTTATAAAAGTATACACATATTATTTTTTTAAAATACTTTTATAAAAATAAGAGGTTAAAGTTGTATTTCCATGACTGTATCGCTGAATATATCCATCTCATTAGTCCCCAAATATGGTTTTTATATTTTTCTAAAAATAATTAAAAATGGTTTATATTTTTTTAATTATTTGTAATTGTGACTATTAAATTCGCCATTGGTTGTTTCTGTGGCGAATCTATGATATTAGCAAAAGATATATTACATCAAAAAAATTATATGTAATTAATTCAATGAAATACATTTATTAATATAGTAAATAGTTATAAAATTTACACTTTATTCAGCAGTATTATATGTATCGGTACTAAATAACTTGTTGGAGTTTTAAATTTTAAAAGTTAAGCTAGAAACTCAATATGTACAAAATAATTTTACTCTATGTTGTAATTATAGATGGTCAAACAGGTTGTAGGACACTAGCATGGTTAAACACAACGGCTTAGCGTTATCGTGATTTTAGGTCATGGCCTAGGCATGACATTATAGGCCATTGGCCATGTTGTGCTACTGGGCACAACAGCGTGATGTGTTCGTGCTGACCCAAGTTTATACTGCACCACTGTCGCAGTCGTGTCTTGTGTCACCACTCCAAGCCCATCTCGTGTGTGACGCCGCCACTCCCCCGCACGAGGGGCACGTGCCACCATTCCCTAGCTTCAACCCCATGTAGAGACTGTTGTATCACCACGTGGAGACCGGAGAGTAAGAGGGAGAATGTGTTGCATGGAGAGTCGAGAGCACGCACGGCCGATCCAGGATTGGTGGGTTGGATAAGAAGTCGTGTTTGGAGCTATGATTTATAAGACATTTATATGCTATTTTATCATATCCAACAATCCTAAAATGTGAGGCCCAATGGCTAGAAAAGATCAAACCATATCGTGTGGGGGTAAAGTTTATTTTGCCCTTAAGGGCATATGCCCTCACTCTTTTACTTATTGAATTTACTTTGAGAAGTGTGCAAACACGCATCTCAATACGAAACTGTTTTGAGATGCGTGTTTGTACACTTGTCAAAAGCGAATTCAATGGGTGGAAAAGTGAGGGCATGTGCCCTTAAGGGCAAAAAAACGCCTTCTGCGTGCGGGTTCTAAATCCATATCATACGTGCTGGTCCCACAAGGCTAGAGTTGCGGATCAAACATGGTACTACTCCCTCTATCATGAAATAAGTGTTACTATGGTATTCGTGTTGGTCAAACTTTCTTACGTTTAACTAGCTTTGTAGAAGAAAAAAATAGCAACATTTGTATATTCAAATAAGTTGATTATGAAAATATATTTAATGATTTATCTAATCATACCAATTAAGTACTATAATGATTAATATCTTCTTGTATATATTTGGTCAAAGTTAAAAATGTCTGGCTTCTCGAGAAACAAGAAGACACGGTATAGACACCGCAGGAGGGGGGAGGGAGAAAAGGAGGCCACCGTCGGCGCGTCGGGAGGAGGAAGAAGCCGGTGAACAAAAAGAAAAAGAGTGTTCGGACCTCAAGCGCGGGTATATACAGATTCTTTCGAGACTGTGTCCAGCGGCACATCTTTTTTCGAGGAAAGGAAGCGCTGATCCGTTTTCAGAACCGATACGGAATTCATCCCAAGAGAGGATTTTTTTCTAATAATCTGATTCGGTTTCTATCTACCAAACTCGCTTATTAGTTGTTGGGAATATATATATATATATAGAGAGAGAGAGAGAGCACAGGGCATCACATGGTTGGCCATTGATATATGCATGCTGTCGTGAACGTGATTGTTTACGAGACGATCTACTACGTACAGAACGAACGTACATGGCTCTGCCGCCGAGCAAGAAGAGTCGTATTAGTAGGGAAACGCCGACGACGGCGGCATGGCAGCAACTAGAGCTCCTTCCAGACGAGGTGATGGAGGACATCTTGATGCGTTTACCAGCCAGATCGGTGGCCCGCTGCCGCTGTCTATCCCGAGCCTGGGCCGCCGTGCTGTCCTCCCGCGGCTTCATCAACCGCCACCTCGATCATCATGCTGGGCCTGGACGGCGGCGCTTCTTGTTGCAAGAGCACCATCTCGACGCGCGGCGGCTCACGCGCTCTTGCCGCGGCCTCGGCCTCGTAAAGAGTTACTCCACGGGGGTTTACTACGTCTGCAACCCGTCGACGGGTCAGGCAGCCTCGCTTCCTGACGGCACGCCGGTGAAGCGGATAGACGGCGGCGTCGCATGGAACAGGCTCATCTTTGGCTACGTCAGCTTCGGCCTCGGGCACGACGCGCGCGCAGACCGGCACAAGGTGGTGCGCCTCTACTACCCCGTCGGCCTCCCCGCCGGGTGCGAGGTCTACGACGTCGTCGTCGGGTCCGACTCCGAGTCCGAGGCAGGGGGGTACTGGAGGCCGGCGGCGAGCGGAGCGAAGCCGCCCTGTTTCGCCGTCGACAGGTTCGGCATCACCAACACGGCCGGCGTCTTTGCGCAGGGCCGCGTGCACTGGCTCGCCACCAGCAGGAGGCCCGTTTTGTCTTTGAGCGGGAGTCGTAGCCGCCCCGAGCCGGACTCCGTCATGTCCTTCTCCCTCGTCGACGAGACGTTCACGTCCATCCCGCTGCCGCCCCGTGCCTGCTGCCGCGGCACCTCGCTCGGCCTCACGCTTCTCCACGGTGGCCGCCTCGGCCTTGTCTCCTTGTACCGACATCGACCGCGTCACATATGGACGCCGGCGGCGGCGGCGGGCTGCCGAGATCAAATGTGGTCACAGCTTGCCACCGTCGCCGGCAGTGGCTACTGCGGAGACGACAACCTGTACGAGGAGAGCCTGGAGCCCGTTGGGCGGCCGTACGAGGACGTCCTCTTGGCGTCGACGTCGTACCTGCACGCGCTGTCGATGGCTCTGCGGCGGCTTCCAGCTCGCACGCTCGGGAGGCTCAAGTCCGTCTGCCGTAGCTGGCGTGCCGTCATCGAGAGCGACCGCTTCGCGTCCGCGCACAACGACCACCAGCGGCGGCTGCTCGCCGCTTCACCTCCGTCGTCGTCGTCGTCGTCGTCGTCTCTTGCAGACCGCGTCATCTTCGTCACGTGCTACCCAGATGAAGACGCTGTGCCACTCCGCTCCTGCTGCTTGGCTTCGGCTTTCCTGACGACGCCGCCGCTGATGAACAGCAGAGTCGTCGTCTCTAAGCCGTGCCATGGTCTCGCCCAGCTGATGATGACTTGCCGCGGGGAACGTACCCAATTGTTCAATCCTGTCACGAGAGCACACAGAATCTTCGCCATGGACTTGGACGACAGCTTGGACGACCTGTCGTCAGGCGGCAGCAGCAGCAGCAGCAGCAGCATCGGGCTGGGGTACGACCAGTCGACGCAGGAGCACGTCCTGGTGCTCCTCGCCGCCGGTAAGGAGTGCAAGGTGTGGAGGCTGACAGAGAACGTCGGAAGCGCGAGGACGGTGCCCGCGCCGCCGATCACGCCGCGGTTCCTGCCGTCTGCGTCGACGGTGCCTCCCGTGTACATCGACGGCAGGATACACTGGATGTGCTGCTCGCCGCGCGCGATCCTCGCGTTCTGCGTACGCGCAGGAGCTTTCCAAGTCGTGGCGGCGCCTCCAGCAGGTCCAGGTCCAGGCACCGGCGGCGGCGGCGGCGGCGATGACACCAGCGGCACGGAGTTCCTCGTCGAGCTGAGACGGCGGCTCTGCGTCGTGCAGTCGTGCCCAGGCACGGAGACCATCACAATCTGGTCCACTGCCGGCTGTGACGGCGATGGAGCATGGAGTAGGGAGTACGTCATACAGCTGGGGCGGTGGCCGGAGTTCTCGCCCAAGACGGCGGAGCTGGTGGTTCCCATGGCCGTGGAGCCCAAGGATGGGCGGATCTTGCTGGACACCGGGAGCTCACTGGGGTACTACGACCCGGTGCGGCGGACGCTGGAGACGGTGTGCTCGCTGTATGACTATGGCCCCGGCGACCCCAAGAAGAAGAAGAAGGTTGGCAAGAGATTCTTCGCCGCAGCGTTATGGGAGGAGAGCCTGGTTCGTCCATACGACCGCGGTCACAGGTTATGGTGCTAGCTAGCTGCCGCTGCCGGACAAAATGTGCGAGAATTTCCTATCAAATTGCTATCGGCAACTAAATGTGCCTTGTAGTGAAAATACATAGTATTAAAATTTTTTGAGTGGAATGAAATATAAAAAAAATGCATTAATACGAAATATAGGATTTGTAGATTATGATATGAAGGTTATAGACAGACTAATAAAGATAGTTTCCGCATTCACGCAGTTTATTTGAGAGAGTTGAATAAAAAATAGACTGAAGTTTTTGCTAATGGAACCCAATATGTATAGAAATAAGACTTTGTATCATCGTTAGATACAATTTGTTCTAACTCTTATGAACGAAGTTCATAAGTCCGGGTCACATATGAGATACATAGTAAGATGCAACCCAATACATATAGGAATCGGACACTGTATTCTCATCATCACTAGAGACAAGAAAGATCAGTATTCGAATATATATTATTTTAGAAACAGTGCAGAAGAGTTTCACCCTCATAAAACTATCTCTACTCTCACGAAACTCTTATCATTTCTCTCTTTATTAATATGGTGCCATATTTAGTGCTCAAGAGTTTAGTTCATAATTTGAATAGCTAGGACCGATCTAATCTAAGTTCTAAAAGAATAGATTTTGTTTCTAATCAAAACTACATCAACAACTTAGTGGTAATTTTTTTTGGCAACAGTCAATAATGCAAATACATGTAACATTATATTTATTATTTATTTAACCTTTTATACTAAATTTATAAATGGGCTTATAGGGAGGAAGAAAGGTATGGATGGAGGAAGAAGCAAGAATGAAAACAGAAACGTACGCATAGAGAAAGAAGGGGAGAAAAAAAAATAGAGATAAACAAAAACAGAAACAGAAACAAAAATGCACGGACCAAGGATGGGTAAAGGAAAAGAAAACCGGAAAAAAGAGAAAAAAAGAAACACCAGGGGAACGACAGGAGGCCACCGAACAAAGGAAAAAATAAATAAATAAACGCAATTCTAGACGGGAACAACGGAAAAGAAAAATAGAATTTTAGGCCTTATTTAGTTCACCCCAAAACCAAAATGTTTTCAAAATTCTCCGTCACATCAAATTTTACGGCACATGCATGAAGCATTAAATATAGACGAAAACAACAACTAATTGCACAATTTAGCTGTAAATCGTGAGACAAATCTTTTAATACTAGTTAGTCTATAATTAGATAATATTTGTCACAAACAAACGAAAATGCTACAGTAGCGAAATTCAATTTTTTTCATATCTAAACAAGGCCTTACGTGATACCAAATCCTGGACGGAACCCAAAAAACAAAATAGTTTTATAAATAAATAAATAAATATATTGGCGTGCTGTAGTTTGTACTCGTATATATACTCAATCAGAATTCAAAAGCCAAAAAAAAAAAGAATTCAGAAGCGATCGAGCTGATAGGTTTTTCTTGAGCCTAAGGGCTTTGATGATGTCAAACCAGAGATGGTAACAACGGGATTATTGTGATGGTTGTATGAACGCGACCTGTGTGAGAACAAAACATGCTAGATCCTTGCAAGTTGCTGTTGATGTCATTAAGGAGGTATCATCAGACATTAACTTTGATGACTGGGACTGTCTGAAACGAGCGTCTTCTCTCAAGATGATGATATGTTTCCCTAAAGAAACATGACTCTAAGATGATGTTTTCTGATGATGACCTATCAAAATTGTTGGTTCTGGCGCCTAGCCTAGAGGGTAAGTTCTATAAGAATACTTGTCTGCAAATCTACAAAGATATTGTATTGGCTTGTGAAGTTAGGAATCAGGCACAAAGAGTGTTTAAGTCCTTGGTTAAGGAAGCTAGAGAATCATGCGCAGCTGAAGGTGAACAAGCAGATTTGCCAGAGAAGACAAGCGTCAGTGTGTCTGACAAGCCAGAAAGGGTCTCATATAAGTGCCAGTGAAGCAGATGCTGTCGATCATGTAGGGACTCTCGATGCTACTAGTTGTAACAAAAGAACATGAAATTGTCTAGCGTTTGTGTCTCAATCGATCAGTGTTATGTTGCAGTGATGCATGCGTTGGTCTAAACAAATGTCATCGTTTATTTGTGTCTGTGGGCTACTATGCATCTTCTAACCGGCGAGTGTCACTATTCAGTGTCTTCGATTTTTCGAGCTTTGTTATGGTGCTCGGAAGGAACCATCTGTTTCTCCCGTGAAAATTATTTACCACAGTTGTTAATTAAGAAAATTAATTAATTATACTTAAGGGTAGTTTAGTACCTTTTCTACTGTATACATAGTCTCTGACTCCCTAACTCCTCACCATTTTCCTAACTCCTCGCCATTTTACCCTTTGCTCCACACAACGCCATTGCCACCCCACACTCGCCATCACCACAGTCCACAGTCCCAAATTTCTCCCCCGGAGATCTCTCTAAGCCCGACGAACTCAGGTAAGCCCTGAACTCTAACCTTAACATTGGCGAAGTTGGGGAGGGAGTCCAGTTTGCTTGTTGTGCATTCATGAAAACAAAAACTACAGAACCTGGTAATTTATTGGGCATCCTTCCCATTTATAAACTGCAAATCCGCACGCATAGCATACCAATTTAATAAAATCCAAGATTTAACATCATTCATAAACCACATCCATAAAACCATTCAGGTTTAAGCATGCTCAAGTACCAGTACGGCACATGACCTTACACAAACTTAACCAGTTTAGAAGAAACTAGGTAGCACTGTAAATAAGAGGAAACAGACATCCAAATTTGAGTGCATCAGCTCTCAAACCTGGGTGATAGCTAGGCTTAGTACATAACCTTATTAACCAAACAGGTTCAGTAACCTTCTCAGCTGGACCATCACACATACTGAGAATCTAACAAGTCTTAACACAACCAAAAGAGAACAGATAGCAAACAAGTCAACAACCAGGGAACTAAGCAAATCAACTGGCTGTAGAACGGTAGCAGGGGCAGGCCTCAGTGTGACCTGCCGCTGGTCTACCACCCTTCTAACTTTGTCATTACTTTGTGCACATCATAGGGGCCATGATCCGCAGCCGGATCATACCCTGCATTGTTCATGACGGTCAGGAGGGTGGTAAAGCCAGGGGCCTGGAGGCGGGCCACATTCTGGAACTGCTCTGAGACTTCATCTATGTTGTACCTGTTGCCCAGCATGATCCTGAGGAGATCGGTGGGATCAGGTGATTCAAGGTTCAGGATGCTGTTGTAGGCGACCTCGCCGACGTTTTCTTCGTCATCGTTGGTTGCGACAACAGGCCAACAGAAGTCTCCTGCAGGGTTGCTTATTGGCACCTCGCTCCCATAGGCAGCAGACTCACCAATGTCTTCCACATATTCATTGGTCGCAACAACGGGCCAACAGAAGTATCCTTCAGGGGTGCCGATTGGTACCATGCTGCCGTAGGCGACCTCACCAATGTTTTCCTCATATCCACTGGCCATGATGAGGGGCCAAAAGAAGCCGCTTGGGGCATTGCTGCTTGGCACCTCACTTCCAGAGGCCACATCACCAACATTTTCCCCGCCATTGGTTGTGATGAAGGGACAATAGAAGCCTATTCCAGGGGTGCTGCTTTCCCCACCTTCATTGGTTGTGAAAACATACCAATAGAAGCCTCGTGGGATGCTGCTTTGCGCCTCGCCGCCAACGTTCGTCGCTTCCTGGTATCGATTGGTTGTGATTAAGTGCTGATAACTGTCTCCTAGGGCAGGGTTCCATTCCACCATGCTGCCTCCATTGGGCCCTTCCTGATCGTCCTTGCTCATGACAAAGCGCCCATTAGGACCTCTTGGGTGGAGCTTCTGCATCAGCACATTATAGTTACAGAGACAACAGAAAGAAAGCAGAAGAAATGCTGTATTAACATGACAGGAACAAACATAGAACCCCACTGTGGCCAAAATAGGACCCTATCCAGAATTGAAGTGGAACACACCTTGGCTTGGAGCAACCTTCGCTCCCTTGCTTCTTTGATACGAAGCCGACGTGCACGCAGACGAAGGATAGCAGCATACTGCTTTTCACCCACAAGAATTGGTTCATCACCTGGTACAACCGGTGGAAGCAGCTTACGCCCAACAACCTACATTTCATGAAAGAGAAAATCAACAAAATATTGAAAGATTTATTATCAAGCCATAAACTGCTTTGTCAGATAGCTCTTCAACTAATATTCCTACTATTCTCTCATGATATTTACTTTGTAGATCACTCATGCCAGGATATTACTGGAGGTCATTCATTATTTTGTATTTTCTTATATTATCGGCAGGTCATGCCACTGCTAAAATAAAAGGCAACTTAAAAAACATTCAAACCATCAATGAACCTAACCATTACATATTATATCACAAGAAAACGTCAAATGTAGTTAATTTCACCCTTTTCAAGAAAAGAAAATTGAAAGAATAACTTACCATTGGCTGACCAACACCCATCTCAGACGGACCATTATCATGAGACATATTCAGAATTGCAGGAGTAGAGCGCTCAGATGCCTTTGTTGTGTTCCCTGGATAAAAATGCCACAAATCAGCTACTATTACATGTCAATATCTGTAAAATTCATTAAGGGTCCTTAATAAGAAAGAAGTGAAGTCAGACATCAATGTATAAGATCTAAGTCCGATCATGGCCTATTAGTGCAGGGAATTCTCAAGAAACATTTAAGTAATTAAATTCCTACTAGTAATTCAGATATAGGTCGTATTTGAAGCAGCCACAGAGAAACCAATGGCCATTGGATATGCAGAGTAGATATTGCTCGCCATGCACCTTGACTACATCCCACAGAATTCCAAAGAGATGAATACACAACATATCATATACAAATCATCACTTAGAAAGTACACCACAAGTGGATTTTTCCATATCTACTATTGGATCATGCATAATCATTCTTTCCATTTTCACCATGGTCTGTGCAAAAAGTACAAATATGTACAAAAGTTAGATATTAGAGCATCCTCACCTTGAGACATTGATGAAGTAACAGGTTCAAATCCGACCTACGAAGCTCACCGCTAACTCGCTGAGATAGATCGTAGTTGTTGCATAATCATCAGGAGCATGCATAAAAAAGGGGGGCATCATATAGTATTAGAACAAAGAGATCGAATTAAAAACTCGGAAGGAACACAACATATTAATTTGAAGTATGGGGGTTGTCCTAGCATAAAAGGATCAGATAGAGTCTAGAAAGTAGAAACCAAGAACAAGTCCTGGCTATGCAACATAGCGGAAACAATAGCTGCACAAATCAGATACAGAAGATATCCAAGATGCATGAAAGGAGGTTAAGAAAACAAATACCTTTCCTGATGAAGGAGCAACAAGAAGAATGAGGCAACTGAGAGAGGACACCAACGCGGCAGATATAAATAGCCAGCAGGTGCATAGGAGCGGTAACGTTCACCTTCTCAAAAAATGATATCCAAGATTTAGTGCAGATTTGCTCCTTAATGTGGAAGAACATCATATCATCACTATATAAATGCGACGGGTAGAACAACATCAATATCATCAGGATATAAATGTTATGGCTAGAATGAAGCTGTATCCTGTATTGCTGTGGCAAGAGAAACTTCTGCATGGCTGATTAAATGCTAGAGCCTAGAATACAAGGTATGCATTAATAGATGTAAAGTTATTAACAAAATCATGTTTTTGCGGCGTTGCGGTGTCATGTAGCGTCGGGGTACGCCTCAACGCCTAGGCGATGACTCAAAAATCATGCTGGTCAAATCACACCAAAGTGACAAATACCCATTTATTGTATCCAACAATGTACTGAAACTTAACTGAGTAGTGTACAGTGAATTCAGTATTTGGTACAGAAGTTGGTTTAGTTTTTTTTTAAAAAAACCTGAAATAGTCATTACCGATTTTACTGACCCTACAAAATGGAACATGATGAAATATAATGTTTTCAGTTGACTTCGACTTGTCCAATATTCTTTTATAAACTTTTTGGATTGTCATATGTAAGTGTAGATATTACAATGTACGTGCTCTGTTTAATAACCACTGTGTCATCATTTAAGCTATAGCTATTGTCTAATGGCAAAACATTGACTCCTACTACTAAGTCCATCGGTGCTACGTTTGTATGTTGTAGGTATATTACAATGGAACTCAATGTTACCATTCTGTTTCATGTAAATTTGTAAATGAATATTTAGAGGCACCATACCTAGATCCAGAAACTCCAGATAAGCTTGCTGTGTGATTGTCATACCATCACATTCTAGCTGGATTGTGTAATCATTAATGTAAGAAATTATTTATTTTCACTTCATCATACAACCCGAAGTCTATATTTGAAATTAAAATAGCATGAATGCCAACTTGTAACACGTCACTTGGGAAGGGGTCTCCTGGTGGTGGGGGCTAGGGTTAGGGAGGGCGCTGTGGGCATCGGCACAGGAGGAGGAGAGGCAGCGCTGGGCAGAGAGAGAGAGAGAGGCGCAGGAGAGGGGATAAGGGAAAAGCCCTTAGGCTATTTCTTTCTTGATCCCAGGTGATTACAATGCCTTTATATTTATAGTCCTGAGTAGACTTACATCTTAAGTAATCAAATGAGGAAAGTCTTTATATATTTGGACTCCTCTAAATCCTATCTATCTAAACCGACTCTATTCCTATTTTCTTTATTCTCTTTCCAATATTCAAGATCCTCCAGATATGGGTGTTGGTGGCGTGGATAGAGCCTGCCCCCGCTGGGCATGCGTGCCCCTCCTGGGTGGCGCGGCTGCTCCCCCACGTGGCTGGCTAGGTGGGCCGGGCCCTCTCCGGGGACCCTCCATTGGACGTGTTACACAACTATTTTACAGTTTTATATGCACCTAAACCTAACCCTTTTTTTTGTTGGAAAAGGTTCCAAATAAAGTTGATAACTTCATTCTAGGCATATATAGTATCCTAAAACCATAGATACCAAAATCTAAGGCATACCTTATCAAACCACATAAACCTGTCAAAATGTTCAGTGCTCAGTTTTGTTTATTTCCTAACACTCAAAGGAAAAATAACAAGTGGGATTCTACGGATGACGGAAGACCTCCCATCACTCCATGCAGGCAATCATTCTCCAATGCTTAATATACTGAACTTTTGCTAGTGCTGACAAGTAAATACCCCTCCTTCAACAAGGAAGTTGTCCTCATTCCATCAGGGACAAACTTCTGGTAACTTCAGGTTTGCCACACCTCTTATTATCACCCTCCTTTGTTTGACTTGCAACTCCTACAAACCAAACTACAGGATGCACCTCAATTTAAGTGATTTGTCACTTATTTACACTACTCCTTCATTGGCATGGAAACACCCTAGTTTTCAATTAACTGCAACTAATTTTTTCACTGTTGTATGGTGCCACACCCATGAATCCTCCCTGATGTTCATCTCAATGAGCAATGTTACCTGTACCCAGCCATTCTACTCTATTATTCCTGTCAAACAACACTGACAAATGACAACTTTGTTTGTTTGTGGCATCCTTAGTTGAGGATCAAAAAGACCATGCTACTCGTTGACCACTACAAGTACCACCATGTTCCTCAAGCAGGCTATTTTTTACAGCATCTACTGTCCATCACTATCTTTTTTTTTTCTGGAATACGCAGGAGAGCTGCGTATCATTGCATTAAGATAGGAGAGAAAAAAAGGAGGCATAAATGCCGAAGTACAAAACAGGTTCAACACCACCCCAAACTCACACCAACACACGCAAAGGAACACTAAAACACAAAAACCATCCTACAAAAACAAGCATTCACTCATCCGTAATCGTAACAAACAACAACACATTCAGGCCATTGCAATCGTAACAAACTGCTTCAGAAATTGGATCTATGACTACAAGCGGAACTAAAATTTCCAACATAAAAACAAATCATCAAGAGGTGTTAAATACCAAGGTATGGTATGGTTCCTAAATTTCCTGTTTTCTTATGAACCGCTTGGCATTGCGTGTTTTCTTTGCAGAATAGTTCTTTCCTGGTGTTGGCCTTTCTGGGACGTTTCCTTGACTTCAATCAAGTTGGCACTTACAAGATGCAAGACATTGCAGTCTAGCTGTACATGAAAACAAGACCCTCTAACATTTCACTGACCTTCATTGACAACCGGGAAAATCACTCTGGTTCCGTCATAGGGCAGCTCCAGATCAACTGACAAGTGAATATACAGAGCGGAGACTTATACCAAACATCCTTTTTCAGTTGTCACGAGTTACAGAGAAACCAATATCATGCAAATGCCCAAAATGATGCAGAAAAATGAGTTCTCCGCTAACCTTACAAATTCCCCCCATTGATCGAGGCAAGATCACCATTTGATGGTGGTAATCACATCCATGATCATCCAAGCATTCCATGGCAGATAGTCTGCAAGAAACAACCCCAACGACACTATTCATATATTCATCCAACAATGTGGAACGAAAACGCCTCGCAATGCGAAACAGATGGTCAGAAGTGAACTGCTCACTACCATGGATACCGGAGACACCTCGCGCTCGGTACTCCGGCTCGACCCCTTGCCGCATCCGCCACTCCTCCTTATCCACCTAGCAAATCCGAGGAGCACGAAAGCGCGCTGATCAGGCGCCAGGCTGGTGATGAGCGCCCGCACGCTCTAAGCACCGCCGGCGGCCCGCCATGCTCTCTCTGAACAACAACTTTGTCACTTCCCGCCGCCGCCGCCACCAAGGCGGCAGCATAACACCCTGACCCGAGCATTGGCGGGGAGTTGGCGCGCAAAGCTCTAGCCGGGGTCAACTGTTGAGCGGAGGTGGGCGAAGACGGAGACGGCGAAGCGCCGCCGCGGCCGGAGCCGACGGCGGACGAAGGTAAAGGCCAGCAGGTGGATCCAACGGCGGTCTGATGAATGTTGTAGAATGGTCCCTAGTTTTGGTCGCCACTATTCACCGCGGTCCCAATATTTGTAAATAAATTAGTACACAGATATTCCAAATGGGTCCCTAATTGTAAATTTGTAATCGATAGCCATAAAAGAGTCGTTTTCTAGCCGAACTTTTGTTGGTACATGTCAAGTGATGGAGGGTTGGATTCGCACTTGTCTTGCATTTGCACATTTGCTCACTTTTTCTATTCTGATGAAACCTTGGTTATGCAAGAACACAAGAGTATCAGCAACAAAAACAGTGGATAATTCTGATCATGTGACTGTCGTTGCAAATCAAGCACGAAAACGCCATTCAGTTTTTACCTGAGTTCCCAGTCCATTTAGGCCTTGTTTAGTTCACCCAAAAAAACCAAAAAAAAATTAAGATTATCCGTCACATAGAATCTTGCATCACATACATAGACTGTTAAATATAGACAAAAACAAAAACTAATTGTATACCTGTAAATCGTGATATAAATCTTTTGAGCCTAGTTAGTTAATAATTAGACAATAATTGTCAAATAAAAACAAAAGTGCTACGATGTGCTGAACCAAAAAGTTTTGGAAACTAAACAAGGCCTTAGTTCAAGAACTAATTTCCAAAGATCGGTTATAACTAGCATTCTTGCAGATTTGTCATTTCCAAGCTCCAAACAGAATTCCTTCCCGCTATGAGAAACAACTCCAAAGCCAATAAGCCATGGCGCAAGAGAGCAAGAGACATGCAACAGCAACAAAATACAAACCAAGCCCGAGTTTCATTACATTACCGAGTTTAAGTTTTCAGCACACCACAAAAGTACGAATCAAGTCCACATAAGCTTCAAGCACACTACAATTCATCACCAACAAATCCGTAGTTCTTGACGCTTTAACAGACTCACACATAGCACAATTCCAGTACCTCTGAAACTTCAGACGAGTCCGAAGTATCAGGCTTTATTATTCTGAAAGCTAATAAGGTGAAACCATTTAGAAGTTGGTCGATAGTACAACCAACTTTTTTTTTGTTTTGTTTTTTGAGGCAAAGGAATGTTCCACTCACCACAGGATCCCAGAAACTAGGTTTCAGAGTTTCTAGGAGAACTAGGCGGCATGAGTGGAACGCTCAACAATGCCTTCAGCCAAGAATGATTTGCCTACCGGGAGCCAAACGATGGGAGGGGCAATCCCGGACCCTGGAGCTGGGAACTGCCAGCAGTCACCAGCTCCTAGCATTTGGCTGTCCGGCAACCCCGCTAGTCATGCTTTCAGGAGGTCGCAGCAGACTTCAGAGGCTGCTGCCCACTTGAAGGGGTTACCGACGACCCCATGATCGCCGTCCATGATGCTCGTGAGCGGGGTGAAGAAGGGCGTGCGGAGGTGATCAAAGCTGTGGTAGTGATCCATGTCTTCGCGATCGTACATGCTTGACACCTCCGAACCCGACAGGCTGGAGACGCTGCTCGGGTTGCCCAGGTCTGAGTGCTGGATCTCTGAACTTGGAGACGCCACCTGGCGCATGAGGGGGTTGCTGAACGTTGCCTTGCTACCTCCACCAGCATCCTTCCCGTCGGATTCTTTCTTTGTGTTCAGGAAACGTCCACCAGAGCCACGTGGGCGACGCAGTGCATGCTGATGGCGTGACTCATGGAGATATGGCTGCATCATCAAAGGCAGTAACATGAATGTAGTCGTAGAAGACAACAGAAGATATGTTGCATGGCATGGTGATAGAGCATCATTCAAAGGTGACAATTAAAGATCATAGTTTGAGATGCGAGAGGATTCATGGAGATATGGCTGCACCATCAAATGCAGGACTAACAGAAGATATGATGCATGGCATGGTGATATAGCATCATTCAGTCATATGTGACAATTAAGTAGTTCATTTAATAGTTCTAGATTTTGTTTGAAAGTAAATAGTTCTAGATTTGACAGCATGACTCATGGAGACAGCTGACTGACATAAATGCTACTAGGACAACAGAAGATTTGTTGCATGGCATGGTGATATAGCATCAGTCAAAGGTGACAGTTAAGGTGTTCAATTAATAGTTTGAGATGTGCAAGATACCTTTCTGGCTTTGACCAGCCTATTTTCTCTCTCTGCTTTTGCACGGGCACGGCGTCGACGCATAATGGCGTCATATTGCTTAGCATTCACATAAATTGGTGCTTCTGTTGGCATATTCAGTGGTATAAGCATACGACCTCCAGGCTGCATCCACAAACAAAAAATGCTAGAAGATAAGCAATAATATCTACTCATAAATATTCTACAGATTTCCTACTTGAAAAGGGAAGCATCAAATAAAGATATCTCATTTCTATATTATCATTAATTAGAATGCAATCCATGGAAAAGATATTGCTTCAGCATAGCATTTATAAAGAAATCTCACCAGATTATAGCTATACTATATACGCTCATTTAATCTTAAGACATTTTTTCCCTGGATTACATTGTAGTCCTTTTATGTTTTCATGATATAATATCCCTTTCTATATCCTCAAAGATATGGCTTCAGCCCTGCATTTATAAAGAAAATCTCACCAGATATAGCTATTACACCTGCCCATCCAACTATAGTACATTTATTCTATGGGTTACATTGTATTTCTTTTATTTTTTCATGGTAGAAATACTATATTAGCCAATCATTTTTATTTATTTATTAAATAGATAGGCACTAAAATGCAATTTTACTGTACATTTAAGGCACATGTGAATTTCATGCTCATTAAACAATACACAACATTAAAAACAGTTTGAGAAAGAGAAGGAAAAAATGAAAAGAACTGTCACGTAAATCACTGAAAATGTGGAATTGACCACTGAAATGAGTTCTCCTTTTTACATATATGTATTACTATATTGGTTTTGTGATATATTAGTATATTGTTACCACAACAACAAAATCAGCCAAATAAATTTCATATTCTGACCCAAAACTAACAGAACGTACCGTTGCCCCCATTGGGTAAGGAGAAATCAGGCCATAGTGTTGGTCAGCATAAGAGTTATCAGCGGAAATCTAACACCACAGAAAACCAGTCGCCAGTCAGCAGCTGAGAGTGAAGATGCATTTTGAATTATGAAGACATGCAAAATGCACTACAACTTTAATCACAGACGTAATCTCAAATCATTTGTATAACAAAGTAAACAGACAATCATACCATTGATTGACCAAGGCCCAGCTCAAAACGACCATTGTATATTGCGAATGGTGATTGCAAAGCAACAGTGGCAGAGTGCTCAGAACCTTTCTTCCCTTTACCTGAAGCCAAATGCCACAAAACATGGAAGCACTCAGGATGGTCCTTGTACGCTAAAACGGAAGTAAAGTATACATGCATCAACAATCAAGTTGCCATAGCCAAGAATCTGATCAAGCAAAACTGATAATTCTGATAACTAAGAAAAGAAACCTGTCTAGTATCATCAACAACAATTAAACGACAGTGCAGATGAAAGAACATCATCTATGAGTCCCTGTACCGATGGCATTGTAATTTGTGGTATTTGATTAGAAATACTAGGGCCTGTTTGTATCCTATCCAACATGTACCTCACTATTTTTTGGTGTCAGTGTTTTAAAAACTTGGGCAAAAGGCAGTTGTTTGGGTTGACATTGCCAAAACATGGGATGGAAAAAAAATGTTTGCATTGCAACCTTACACTTGTTAAGATTGTTAGTATGACCACATATATCATTTTTTGGGTGTGTGCACTGGTGCCGGGACGAAAGGGAGGGGGGGGGGGGGGGGCGCAAAGTATAGCTAAATGAGATCTTGTTTTGTGGATTCAACTGCAACGAATAAAATGGTGTAAACTTATTGCAAATCAAATAAACTCTAGGATTCAAAATCATTTGAAGTTTGCTAAAGCAATGACAAATAATCCAACCAACAGCAACATGCCACATCATTCAAGGGTGGTACCAATATTTTGGTATGGTTTGCAGGAACCAAACCAAATAGGCCCCAAGTGTGCAAGTAACAACTTGAAGTATCTTTCCTTCTTTTTTTTCATATAATCCTTGTTTGATTGCATAACAAACACATGATTCAGCAGGTTATAGTTGTTTCTAGAGTCACACCAGCTCAAAATGAGAGGAAAATACTTATCATCAGAAAATTTCAGTATTTTGTATGGCACCTATCAAATATTTTGGTTTCATACCAGGTGCCAATCATATAAAACCATACGTATGCTACTTATGGCATGTATATCAAACTTACAGCAAGTCAGCAACCATACCAAGTATTGGTGTGTATTAAGAAAGCACCAAGGAACTTACAGCATGTATGCTACTTCTCTGAATCTAACGCATCAGTCTGTGGAGAAAATCAAAGGGCAGTATATCATGATTATTGGAGAAGAGTACATCGTTCTTTTCCCATTCTAGCAACTACCAACCGTTGGACAGGACAAGTCAAATTTAGAAACAAACAGGAAGTATCCACCCTTGTACAGGCACCATAAATAGATAATCAATCAGGGCAACTTTCTATTTGGCATGATGGATGCCACCATGCTCCTCTTGTCCTAGCCTCCTACTAGGTAGCGACAGGTATGGATAAGAAACTTTGCCACACTCCTACAACACCTGCTTTCAGTCATCTTTGCTAAATACCAGCACAAAATTATGCCTAATGTGCTTCATGGATTTGTGAAAAAAAAAGTTAGTTCTAAACATTTTTTTAGTATCGAATCATCTCTTCTAACTATAAATAAGGAGAGGAAAACAAACACTGCCACATTCGTACTCGAAATCTAGATTACTGCAATCTGAATCTTATATAGTGCGTCCCTCACATCCCTGAAGCCAAATAATTTCAGCAGATTAAACTAGCCTGGTAGTCTCTGCCATGTTATTGCGTAATTTAACTTACAATTACAATCTTATAGAGACACACACAGGCACAGAAAGGTCAGAAGCGTATGCGTATCCTCACCTTGATGAGCCACGGAGAGGTTGAGGAGCTCAGCAGAGAGCCCCTTCTCAGTCTGCTGCTGGTGTGCGACAGGAGCCTTGAGCGACGGCACGAGAGGATCCAGCGGCGGTCCCTGGAGGACCTGGAAGCGGCCGTCCCGGCAGTGGTCCTCCGGCGAGAAGGCCGCCACCACCGGCCTCCCCAGACCCAACGGCTCGCCGCACAGCATCGGGGCCCCCGCCCACCACGGCACCGGCGCTCCGGCTCCATTGACGGCGGCGTGGCCGACGAACCCATCGTGGGTGGTGCTCCTGAAGCTCATCATCTTGCTGGTTTTGCTGGTGCTGGTGCTGGCGACGTTGACGAGGGATGTGGGTGAGGGCACCGTACCTAACCGAACCACCACCCAGCTACTGGAGTATGCTACAATGAAGAGCAGCAGCAAAATAAAAAGTGGAGTGAGCATAGCAAGCACCGTACCAGGTTGTGGCAAGAACAAGATGCAGGAGCATTTTTAAATAAAAAAACAAAAAGAAAAGAGGGAGGGAAAAGAAGAACGAACAAGATGCGGGCTGGAGGAGAGGTGAAAGTGAATGAAACTGTGAAAAGGAATTGGAGCGTAAAAAAAATGGTTTATTTAGTGGAGATTGATTGAAGCAGTGAGGATTGAGGATTGAGGAGGAGAGAAAAGGAAGGAAGGGGAACATAAAGAAGGCGCATGGGGAAATGCAGCTAGCAATAGCAGAGCAATGAAGGCGAGGGAGGGAAGCGCGCGGGTCAGTCAGAGTGAGACCAATAACCGAGGAGACGAGACCGGCTCAACTGCTGCCTCAAGAAACTACTAGGGACTAGAAGAAAGAAACCCATGAACCAAGGATGCGAAAATGGGGCAAGAAGAAAAATCATGATTTGTGACTGAAAAAAAAATTAAATAGGAGCGGCGTACAACTCCCAAGTCACATGAATTGGGGGTGATTTTTGGTTTACCGCCTCGGAATCCAGATACCAGGCAGCAGCAGTGGGCTCCCTCCCTACTCGGTGACCCCGGCCGGAGCTGAGCCCGAGCAGGCCAGGAGGGTATCAATATCAATCAAGAACAAGGCGAGCGCACAGCGGCAGCAACAGGAGGAGGAGGAAGACAACAAGATGCACTCACGTTTGGCTCTCGCTCTCCAGCAGCAGCAGGGACAGCGGCCGTCGGGAAGAGGACAAGAAGAAGCACCGCGGCTGGCACTGGCACTGAGCACTGCAGCAGAGAGCAGTGAGAAAAGAGGTGCCAAGACGAGAGAGGACAAGACGGGACGGGGGCGTATAAAATGGCGGAAGGGGGAAGGCTGTGAAAGGCAGGCAGCGACGAGAGCGTCACTGACAGACACCGAGAAAAAGGCACGGCAGCCACGGCGAGGGTTGGGCGGGGGCCAGCCAGGGCAACACACGGACGGGCCCGGGGACGATGCAATGCAATGCAATGCAATGCAGTGGACAATGGTGGTGGTGTGGTGTGTTAAAAAAAAAAAGGTGGTGTTTTTCTACTCCCCAACCATGGCCAAGTGGACAAGAGGAGAAGAAGAAGAAGAAGAAGAAGAAAGGAAGGGGGGCGGTAGGAGAAGCAATGACTAGCTCGAGTGCAATTGATGTTAAAGCAGAGCCGACCCAGCTAGCTAGCGCGCTCTCCGGCCCTAATCATGGTGCCCAATGACGGACAGGGGAGGACGCAGAAGAGCAGGCCGGCCGTGACATGCACAGTCATGACAGCTACCAGCCTGCTGCATGCAATTTGCGGCAAAGCCAAAGGCAGGTGCAGCTCGGATTGCGGTCCGTCCAGTGATCCATCCATCCTATACTTGCGCGGCTGCCCTGCCACTCTGCTACACTATGTCCTACCATGATGACCGTGCCGTGCTGCGGCAGTCCATGGTACCCGTGCCGGCCTATGGCTTCGAGAGGAGTCGAGAAAGACAGATGCCACCGTTATCGTATAGCCAGCGGAAGAGAGAGTGGCCACAGCAAGGATACGTTTGCGCCGCCGGTTAGAAAGTTAGGGTTTTGAAGGGTTGTGTGATGTTTATATATGTGGCTCAGAATATATGTAATGATCATGATGTATCCTTAAAGCATCAAACGATGGAAATAATCGGACCAGCCTATTAGCCGTGTCGTGCACTACGAGTCAAGTTGCAGGCTACACACGACACTACCAAACACAAGGAAGGAAGGAACGACGGGAGCCGGAAAGAACCCAGTACAAGTAGCAGGTGGTGCAGTGCGTACTGTGCAGGTGTAGTAGTATCTCTTTTTTCCACTCTCTGCACTGCACGCCACCATGTGTTGTGTGGATGGCATGCATGATGTACATGTACGACGACATGTACAGTACACACACTCGCAAGCAAGCATTGTTGTCTTGACTGATGAGCCTGAGCCCAGGCCCAGTATGCACGTGCCGCCTCAGGGGCTCTAGCTACTACGCTGACTCTTCCACCGTTGCTCCTGCTCACAGAAGTCACAGTCTGCATGCATGCACTAGTGTACACGAACTAGTATACGCGATGCATGTACAGAGTACATCCATACAAGTGTTCGTCAATCCACGTATGTACCCGTACTTCAAATTTGCGACTGGAGACATGACAAGGCGGTCCCCGGCCGATCTGGCACATACCATGCATGCAACAAAGTTACAGTAACCTCGTACGTGTATTATTGGCGCTGCTACATCATGCACGTGCACATAAGCCCTACGTTTTTCTACCGGCTTTCAGCCATAAATTTTCAGACAATTAAATATTGTGTAGGAAAAAGGGGGTTTTTGCACCACCCACTCTCTGTGACCGGGAGTCATTTTACACGCTCGCTCTTTGCTCTTTAACCCGGCTTATACTAGAGTACACTAGTCGAATCCCCACTCTTTTTAGCCTTTTTGTTTGAGCTTATCAGCCGAATTTATCAGTCATTTAATAGTATTTTTCTCTCACAGTAAATCAGTCAACAATACTTTCTGTCATGGCTTATCCGTCAAAAACGATAATTAATTTTAGATGAGGGGAGTACACTTTAAAGTTTGACTATCAACAATTATATCTGTAGACAGATTTATTAGAAAAAATAGTATATGGTGTAATTTATATAAGGGGCATTTGGCTACCGGACATGCAAAGTGGCGCGCATTAGCTGAAAGACACTTTTTCATGTAACACTCACCACCAAAACAGTTGCCATTTGTAAACCATAAGGCCAATGGCTATGAAATTTTAACAGCAACAAGATATGATAGTTATCTACAAATCATCTAATACTCACTTCCATAGAAAATCTTGTTAAGGACATGAAATCATGTCCACCAGCAACCTTAACAGCCATGATTTGCTGGTGGACATGATTTCGTGTCCTTAACGAGATTTTCTATAGAAGTGAGTATTAGATGATTTGTAGATAACTATCGTATCTTGTTGCTGTTAAAATTTCATAGCCGTTGGCCTTATGGTTTACAAATGGTAATTGTTTTGGTGGTGAGTGTTACATGAAAAAGTGTCTTCCAGCAATGGTCACCACTTTGCATGTCCGGTAGCCATTTTTCCCTTTATATAATGATACTCAAGATGTGAGGGAGAGAGTGTGTAGCTTTTACTATGCAGTTAGATACACATTATCTTTAGATATATAATGAAAAATAAACTATATATCTCATAAAGTCAAAACGACTTACAATACTTTGACCTGCATTATAGGTAAACAAATTATTATCTCAAAATGAAATAAAATAAATTATACATTATGGTGAAAAAAGTTGTAGCAAATTTAGCAACACCCATGTTATTAGGTTATCAATAATTCAATATGTAAAAAAAATTATGTATCCATAGTCAAAGGTAGAAATATGTGATTTTCTATCGACATATTAGTTGAAGCTTTTAAAAGAAGACCAGGTCAACCTACGTTTGTGATTGACTAATTGGAGAAGAATCTTCACTCAGGGCACAGTTACCTCAAGCTCATCACACATATTTCACAGATAACCTCAGTGGCTACGGATGGCAAAATTGTGTTTTTGTTTGAACAGAGTAGGTCTATCAAGTGACGATGATTATTCACAGCATGCAACACTAGTAACAAACAAAATAGGTGAGTCACTACTCAATTGTTATCAGCAGAAAAGGGACAGCTATTTTACATATATGTATTTATATCAAGGGCTAGTGCTTCGGGAGTAGGATTGCTCATTCAGCTAGTGGATGCACAAGAGGTAGAGGCTCTCCACTTGTTAAGGTAATATTCAAATAAGTGAAATCAGGATGAAAGATGAGTAAAGTTTCATATAAAGGATAAAAAAGAATTAAAGATAGGTAATGAGGATCAGTTTTTAGGGTAGTGACGCTGTGTTGGAGTCCACATTACATTGAGCTGGCTAGCTACGTGCATGTGCATGTGAAAGGATTTGGGAAGCTTCGTTCCCTCTAAAAATGACCAAACACGGTGTGACATCAGCACGCTCATGTGTAAAACGTTTTGAATAATTCTCCTTTGATAATTTGTTAACTAAATAGAAATTTCATTAAGCATGAAGCCTTTTTAATATATATATACTCCTTTTGATTCAAAAACATAAATCATTCAGTACACCGACATGGCATCCAATGTTGCAATTTGACTTGACTTGAAATATTTGGAAGAGCATCTCCAACAAAACTATCTAAATGACATTCTATCCCCAAATTGGGTAGTGGAGGCCATATTTATACCTCACAATTTTGTTGGCCTCCTATTTTCCCTCTCACACCACCCATTCATATTGCCCCCTACTCGACAACTCCTCCCGACGACTCCTCACCTTGTGGTACGACTCCTTCCCCGTCGGTGGCCCTCATCTAGCGGCTCCCCTCCCCGCTAGTGGTCCGCTACCCCGATGGCCAAGTTAGTCTATGGCGACGAGAAAGGAGGAGGATGACATGTGGGTCTCACATGTTATATTGACCCTAGAATAAATTTGAGAGCCATAATTTAGGTAGTATTATTGGAGTTGAAAAAAATGGGTAGCATCAAAATGTGTGGCTACCCAAACAGACAAGTAGGGGCCCTGTGAATGGTGTAGTTCAATCTCGCGGTGGATGAGTTTTACGCAATGAAAAGAATCATAGCTACCGCGAGACATTTGATGGATTTTTTTTTATTCTCGTGGTGGGGTGATTGTGAATCCAGTTATATTATCGGTTGCAAAAAGAGCCGAAGTCATAAATCCTTTTGAGAGTGGTTTGCTCTGAGATGGGCCGTAGTGATTAATATTAGATTATTAGTGAATGCGGTGTGCCATGTTGGCTATAGGAAAAGGACTCCACTTCTGTATGTAAACTTTTATAATCCCAATTCGATCAAATAATTAGGCACCAAAAGGATGAGTCTAAGAGCACTCTCAATGCTAGAAACTACATGTAGTAATTTCTATACCTATTAATTTCTATAGACACTATATATAGAAATTATGGTCCTAATGGATAGTTTCTATAGAATAATTTTTTATCCAATCATATTAATTCTCTCTTCATTCTCAACCAATCATATCACTTTATGTCTTAGATCTCGTGTAGACATGGTTTCTAACTCAGGGCACTCACAATGCAAGACTATTTATTTTTTCTACATCTTTCTTCAATAAATATGCTGCCACATCAGCAAAAAGCCATAAATAATGTGTAATTAATTGTCTTGGACTCTGTGATAGAGTCTTACATTGTGTGTGCCCTTAGACCCAGTTTCTATGATTTTTACTCTCTGTTCCATAACTACCTTACCACATCAGCAAAATGCTTAGGTAGCGCTGCAATTAATATCTATAGAAACTATGATAGTTTCTGCATTGGGAGTGCCCTAAGGGTATCCACCGATTAACCCCCATTTAGTTCATAAATAGTTTACTATTTTCTTAAACAAATCAGCTCACTTTTATGGTATTTATTGAAAATGAAAGGGATTGCACCAATATCCTTAGGTTCATTGAAAATGTAAACCTTTTATATATGAAACACTAATTGAAATATTTGTGTTTCCATAGATAATTGGATGAACTTCATCTTGAGTTGTCTAGCTCTAAACTTAGCTTTCAATTATTTCAGGTTATATGCCTTTTGCAGCCCATAAAGATCAAGTCACTAATGAATCTCCCAAATAGGTTCAGTCTCAGAGAGCTCTATCCACAAACCTAACTTTACTTACTTTCCAAGACAAAAGGAAAAGAAACACACGTTTAAAGAAATATATCAAGAGGGCCACTAACCCAAAAAAATGATGTGATCCAAAAGGCCAATTCGTTAGTGGAGAGGCAACTAGCTAGACTTGTATGCTGGGAACATATCTATCACCTTTAGTTGCAGCCGAATCCAGTCCTGATGTGTGTAGCCTTTCTAGCAAGAGAGTACATGTACTGTATGTAGAAAATTTCATATACTGATTTTTGGGCAAACAAAGGAGTGTAATGATCCACTGATCAGTTGACACGTACGCTGGTCTTTTGCGCCCAATAATGCATCTTCTGATCTCAGTGTGCATCTTTTGGCTTGTTTAAACTTTGTAGCCTCCAGCTTTGAGTTCTCAGTAGATTTTGTTTGGTTGAGGGCTATGAGTTCTCTGCATACAAAAGTTGTTCGGTGGCCATTTGGTCGTTACATTATTCTGAGTACTTTGCATTAAGATATAGATATTAGTCAAACAGTTTAAGAATACAATAGTAAAGCTTTTTTTCTGCATACATAAGCTCTTACGTTAATATCCCTGTAGGTTCAATTATTCTTTTTCTTTTATGGTCGTTTGTGTTCTATCTTTGTCTTTACCAGAAGCCTCTTTAGCTCCTGCCACATTTTACTCAAAAATTGGAAGAAAAAAAAGGAGAGCCGTTATAATATCGTCGGCATGGTTTATTTTGAAATAGCTCAACTAATTTAGCAATATAATTATGATATAAATGTAAAAAGTCTAATTCCCATCGTGCATATGCTTCGTGGATTTCTTGAACGATGAAGTTACAAAAACTGAGCATAGTTCAAGTGATTAGCCTCTTTATAGAACCTAGCCTACTACATTATGTATTTACCACTTAAAGTGTTAAAAACCGCCTAAGGACCCGTTCAATTATCCTGGTTTGGAGCCAGGAATAATTCCAGTTTATCAAAACTATATAAACTAGTGAATCATTTTCACCTGAAATTATTCAAGGTACTCAGACCAGAGGAACTGAACAGGACCTAAATAACTCTTTGGGCAGTTTTGAAGTTGGTTTGGCTAACGTGGTATGTAACATAACATAATTGTGAGTCAATAACAATGAAAATAGTCTATGTAAATCTCTACATATCGAGGGTTCATTCACTACATAACCACATCAACTACAAAACTCAACATCTTGACCCTTGGTATCTACTCTCTTTTCATGAAAGCTCAACTTCTAGAGTTGTCTTAAGTCAATTTTTTAGAAAAAAACACTAAAATTTATATTACCAAATTAATACTATTAGATTTATCGTAGAATATATTTTCATAAGATACTCAGTTTATGTCATAAATATTGATATTTTTTTCTATAAAGTTGTCAAACTTAAAGAAGTTTGACTGGCACACAAATTCTAGTAGCTGAGTAATAATGTTCAAATGACCCTAAATAGTTTTGTAGGGCTATCTTTTTTGTGATCGTACCCATCTTGTGCGTGCACGTAGCTCATCTATAAATTGTCACATTTTCTACTTCTATTTTTTATCCCCTATCATCCTAACCGCTCCCTTTTGTCTATAGATGGACAAATGGATGGTATGGCCCCACACGGCCACACAACATGAGCCAATTTACACTTGGGCGCCATGAGTATGGTATTGCTCTGTCACCCGACATGCTCAACCTAAGACCCAGGCACGACACAAGCCAAGATTAACAATGTCATGCTGATCTGGTGAGCTCGAACCGTGTCAAGCTCGTTCATCTCGTTCTAGCAAAAAAATAAAGAGATGAAAATATCTAGGTGTTTAGCAAGTTCCACCCACCATATTATATAGTAACTGGATAAGTCCTATGAGTATGTCCCATACTTACCAATAAGTTGTTTAGCAAAGCGATAGAGACCTGATCAAAGGGCGTTGTTCGCTGGTCCGAAAAATCATGGCTGAAATTACTGTGAATTAGTTCAATTTCATAGAAAAACACATGAACAAGATTTTTTTTTCCCGTATTCCAAGCAAGGGATGTGGTGGGGCATAAGAAGCAAATAGATGGGGCACACCTGTTGTGCCTTGTAATGAAAATATGAGCGAGTTGAATTCCGAGAACCCAAGGAAATTACAATAGATAGACTACTCTCATGATCGATAATATTGTATAATTGTTGTAAAATCACTTCCATGCCATCTGAGCTCAACTAATCTTGATCTTTAGGATTATCAGGGTTGGTGAATTAGCTTAAATAACTAAGTTCTTTAGGGCTTGCGGATACACTCGTACTCACCTCAATCCATATATGTTTAAATAGATTGAGTGAAAAATAGTTATTTTTCTACCTCAATACATGTGGCCTAAGAGTGCATACAAATAATGCCTTAAATGGTTAGCACTCAGTTTAAGTTAATTAACTTGGACATGTCCTCTCACTATATTTCGCAAACAAAAACATTATTGATTGCTAAAAATGCTATTTGTTCACAGTACCATGATTTGATATTGAATTTATATCTCAAAGATGCAAACCCAAAAGCTAATATTATGCAAAATGGTGGTTTCAGACTTTTAATTTACTGTGTAAAGCTTCAAGTCTTACTCCTCGATCTACTTCTTTTAATTTAGCACCAACTTGTTCTTATCCTCTCTCTCTCTCTCTCTCTCTCTCTCTCTCTCTCTTAAAAAACCTCTATCTCCTTGTTTCTGATTAACACTCTTCTACTGCTGCGTTTGCGGTACCATTTGTTGACACTGGATTGCCTTTTCAGAGGGCATTCTCAAAATTGGATCCATTTCATATAAGCACTACTTTGTCCACATGTACAGCTGAAGGATCATCCTCAGGTGTATCTTAAAGTCCAAACTCTGAACCTTCATCCCCTTGTATTCAAGTTCAGGCTACCCTTCACCACCTTATGCATTTTGTGGAACTAGGAATTTTACAAATATGTAAATAAATGCTAACCCTAAATTTTACTGTCTTTTCTCTAACTCAACAGTGTTTGTTCAGAGCATATATGGAACCTCTCTCACAAATTTATTGCTATAGAACCTTAAAAGGTGGGGCTAGAGGTGAAAATGAGGGGATGTCACTTGATATTATTTCATGGATCTGGCCCTGCTTGTAATAATATAATGATACACATTCAATTGAGGCAATAGGCACATGATCCAACACAAGGAAACTGCCAAAGTCAACGTCAAAATCTCACATATACAGTAAGATTCCAAGTTGTCGCTCAGATTCCAAGTTGTCACGGTTGTTGCTGAAATGGAGACAGCTGAAGGATATGGTTTTTTAATCTGGCAACAAGTCAACTAATTCTTCGCTCTTGTGGCTGGTACAGACACTCGAATTTGCCTGCCTAATCGATCCCCCCCCCCCAAAAAAAAAAATGCCTGCCTACTCTTAGCATTTGGTCAACGAAATGTAGGGAGCCTATAATACTTAACAAAACTGCAACCATAAAGAATCGTTGAGATCACACTGTTTTTGAAAGCGATGTGTGCATTTAGAGATGGTCAGGAAGAACACTATATGCACTAGTTGACCTTGGATGAGATTCGCTTTTCTGCAGCAGAGCTAGAAAAACTGAGGTTCAAATTCAAGCGACAGAAATTTGTAATTTTTTTTTTGGGTTATCTCGTCGATGTGTTTTTTTGATACCTAGGAGAACAGTCTGTTCTGCTGCTTTTCAGGGCCTTTTCTGAAGGGCTTTTCATTGCCTTTTGTTGACATTGGGTTACATTTGACAGGCACTGAAAAAGTTGGATGGAATTCATGTAAGCTTCCTTTTTTTTCCTTTTCTTTTTTGAGTGGAATGTAAGCTTTCCTTACAACTCCAGGATTCAGCGGATTTCATGCAGGATTTAAATGGGCCGTATTATCTTACTGTGGTCTGTGGGCTGGGTACTTATCTCTCTGGGCTGGGAATCATCCAATAATGGGCTGTCACCAATATTTTCCATTTGCAAATGGCGACTGGAGTGGTGGCCCATGCTTCAATTGGCTCGTCACTCGTCGTCAGAGCTCTCTGATCAGACATCAACGTCGAGCGATTTCGGTACAGAAGAAATCGTGCCGAATTTCCGTGATATTTGAAAGGTTTGAGGCAGACAGGCCAACGGACTGTTTGAGAGGACAGTTTCGTGGCCCATTCTAGTTTTTTTTGGCATTTATAAAAATGTTTGCACGACGAAGTGGTTTTTTTTATTGCGGAATAAAAAGTAGATGGCCTTTCGGTGTTATCTGTCGCGTCTTTTTTGTTCGGGACTCGCGAGATTCGTCGAGTCTTTGCCTACAAACCATGAAGCCAAGAATCATTTTTTCTCCAAAAAAAAAGAACAATTCTTTTTCAGTTTTATTTATAACTTTTCTGGATAGGGCAGTGTGAACCTTCGACGGACTTGGGAGTTCTCCACAGCACAAACCACATTCATTCATTTTGGGAGACTCGTAAAATTTTCGAATTTGGCCAAAACAAAAAACAAATTCCTGTGACAAATTTTGAATATCATGGGACCGCAATCTGCACAGCAAGTAACACATACAACTCTCCAAAACATTTAGCTTCAGATTAGTTTTTGTATCACTGATTCTGTCATACTCGTACCAATCAGTTCATGCACATCTGCACTAGTTAGTGTTAGATACTCAAACTCACATTCCATCTCAATCAAAAAGAAAAAAAAAAGACACTCATACCATGGCACACTGCACATACCAGGTGCATTCAAAACACTGCACATCATATTCAGATTTTCAGATTACAGTTCAAAAGCATGGAAGCACTGCACATCATATTCAGAATTTCAGATCACAGCTCAAAGCATGAAAGCCTCCATATTGCGTTCACCAGCATCTCAGCAGTACCAAAGCAGCACATGCAGGAAACCTCCCTTTCACATAATGAACTCATACCTTTCACATAACCAAGTCATTCTCATCATGCTGCCGTCATGAACGGGTGCACAAAATCTCCTCCCAAGGACAAAGCTGCTGACTTTGCGGTTGTTGGTTGAGCACATCAGCACATAATAGTAGTATGCAAATCTGGCCCAGTGTCCCTTTCCATGCACCCACCTCACCTCACCTCCCTACCAAGAAGCAACCAAAAAGGACAACACCACCAAAAGAAAACAGGGGGGAGGAAAACATGGAGAAGTGCAGGAACCCACTTTATTTGGCCAAAATCTATAGTACAGCATTTGGACCGCTCCACTGGCTCCTTCTAGGTAGATATAGCTAACCAGAAAAGAAATCAAGATCTGTGTGCTTCGAAGTAGATATAACTAACAGAAGATTTAAAATGTGCACTTCTGATCATAATCCAGAACTACTTTATCCGTTCATCATAAAACATGATGCATTGAGTGTAATGTGTTGTTTAATGGTTGCTTTAGTTAGTTGTTTTGTTAGTATTGACACTGCGCTTTTGCTCTTTAGGCTTTTTTAAAGAAGAAGAACTGATCTTCAGGCTTTAAACAAGGGCAAGCAAGCAAAGACAGGTGTAAGCCCGCAAGATGTTAGCGCTATACTGACTGATGACTTCAAAGGCAAGCCAATGGTGCCATGACACAATCACACTATTTTGATGTATTTTAAGAAGGCATGATATTGACATATGTAATATATGCAACAGATACTACAAACCATCACTGCATGTACCGACAGATTGTCTCCATGCAAATACACAGGATGATCATGCTAACTACGACCCTATTACGTGCAAACTTCTCCATCATCTTTAGCCACCACTCAGCTCTCACTGGAAAAAAAAAAAGAAACAAGAACTCACAAAAAACAAATACTCACAAGAGGCAGCTGGGGCCCTTCGCCACCAATACCGCCATCATTAACCTCTGAGGCGTGGCATCCAACTTTTGCCAAAGAGCAACTGCAGGTGCAAAACAAAGTAGGTTTGGTGCTGGTTCCTCCTCTCTGAAGAATTCCAAAGGGAATGGATGGATCAGCTTACGCTTGTTCATCACATCACAACCCTGCAGGGGAATACAAAATTTATGTTATATTCTTGTCATGAACCTGATCTGTAAACCACCGGCAAGACCAAGAAATGGGTAAGTATTTACAGCAGCAAGCATGATCTTGCAATCTTCCACATAATATCAGAGTTAATACGATGTCTTGTTCTTCTATAGATTAACAGTTTGCAAGTATGTGAACGTGAAGAGGTAATCTAACATCCTTCTACCATGTACTGATAACATAGTCAGTAACAACAATTCTCAATACTATCTGGAAGTAAATATAAACCCAACTGTTTTGGATCAGATGCAATCTAATATGAAATGCACAACTGAATACAAGCTATTATTCTTGCAAGTTAACAGTTCCAAGTTTGTGAATACCTAAATACCATAGTCAGTTGCATGGCGATTCACAATAGCAGCCGAAAAGAAGTATAAAACCCACAAGCTTTGAACCAAACACAGTCTAATATGGCATGCCCACTGATTATGATCAATTTCTTAATTCTTGCTGCCTGTTTGTGATTTCAATCAACCTAACGAAACTTGGCACACTAGAAACTGAAACAAATGCAGAAAGAATAAACGTTAATAATTACCTCAGCTCTTCCAGTTGTGCAAACGGAGGGATGCAAGCAGCCTAGTCACGAAGAATGACAGAGTCGGCAATCTCCATGAGGGGCGCAAGGCATCCAGGCGCGAATTTGCGCGCAAACATGTGGGAGTATGTGCCATTGGACTTCCTGAGGTCCCTGATGAGCTCCGGGGAGACCTCCTCCGGCTGGTACGTGTGCGGATGGCCGTCGAACGAGTCGGTCCAGTTGACCCTGGTGAGCGTGAACTTGGTGCATCCGGCGGGGTCCTGCATGTCCAGCAGCGTCGGGAAGTAGTGCTCCTCCGGGTAGCACGAGAACTTCCTCTTGACGAGGCACGGCAGCTTGAACTTGTTCCAGAGCCTCCTGTCCCTGACCACCATGACGGCGTGCCTCCTGGTGAGCACGAAGAACTGGGAGCCGACGCGGAAGCTCTCGTAGGGCACCTCGGGGAGCATCACGTCGTCGCCGCGCGCGTAGTAGCGGTCGTGCAGCGTGGGCTCGGCGTCGAGGATCTCGATGAAGCTGCGGTGTCGTCCACGCGGGCCGGCATTGTCGGCGGCGAGCGTGCGGTAGAGCGCCGGGAAGGGCATCAGCGGGACGCAGGACTGGGAGAGCAGCGCGAAGAAGTGGTTGGCCGGGTCGTCGAGCAGCGCGGTGGCGAGGAGGCGGCGCGCGGCGGAGATGAGCGTGGCGGAGGCGCGCGCGGTGGCTTTTCCCCCGATGATGCGCCCCCTGAAGGAAGGCGTGGGCGGGAGGAGCAGCGCCGCGGATGGGTCGGCGTGGACGTACACGTTGAGGAGGTCGTGGTGGCCCGCGAAGAACTTCTCCCAGAGCGGGGCGAAGACGAGGTCGGAGTTGGTGAGGAAGAGGAACGCCACCTTCTGCTTCCTCTGTCGGTGGGCCGCGCCGAAGAAGCGCGAGGTGGATGCGGAGGCGGAGGCGGGGCCGGTCTTGGAGGGGGCGGCGGAGAGGAGCACGGCGCGGCGGAACAGCGCGAGGTCCTCCGTCTCGTCGGCGTCCGGGATGGCCGGGAGCGTGCGCGGCGGGATGAGGCGCGGCGCGAGGAGGAAGACGGCCGGGACGGAGAGCACCAGAAGCAGCAGCGACAGCACGTACGGCGAGGCGGCGTACGGAGACGCCATCTCCCTTGCTCCTCAGCCTCGCGACTGGCGATCCTCTCTCTCTCTCTCTGGTCGGAACAGAAGAGAGAACGGGACACGAAACCTCCGCCGGCTCAGGTGAGGACGTGGGGTCGGTTTACTGCCACGCGCGGGCCGGATCTCGCCGCCGCCACGGAGGAGGACGCGGGCATCGGCCGCCGCACGAGCGCGCGAAATCGGGAACCCGCGAACCAGGACCAGGATCAGGAAACAGAAAGGTGGGGAAGGCAGGCGCGGGAAGGAAACCGCCTGCCGCAGGCGCAGCAACGGGAACCGGCGGGCGGAGTGAGACGGGAAGGCGGCGCGGGGAATGGCGACGCGCGCGGCGGCGGATCCGATGAGGGTCTAGAGCCCAATCGCGCGGCCGGGGGGCCGGGGCGGCGGCGGCGGGAGGAGTGGAGACGAAGCAGAGCAGGGGCCGGGGTGGGGAAAGAGGAAGAGAGAGAGAGAGAGAGGGAGACACTTGTGTATTGGAAGGGGAGTGACGGACTATTAATAAATAAAACTTGTTCGTAACATCTTGTCTTCTTGACTTAAAAATCAACTCGTATGTGCGGTGAAAAAAAGATTAATATTATTAATTAAAGGTAGATTGGACCAATTAAAACAATTAGGGTGGTAGATCTAAACTTTAGAGCTTTAAACCTTGGAGCTAAAGGTCTAAATAAATGGTCTAAAATTAGCTTTAAACTTTAGCTCACCTTACATTAGAGCTTTAGACCTAAAATGAGCTGAAGTGCTCTACAATTTTTAGAGCTCTAAACTTTAGAAAAAGATAAAAAAGACGTAATTCGGAGGTTATCTGCATAAAGGGTCTTATATTTAGAGTGTTTTTTCTTCCAAATATGACACAAATTAAGTCTTGTCTGGATGCAAAGTATCGAAGAAATACTATGGTTTTACAAAATACTTTGGTTTTTAAAGGTATCATTGTTTGTATGCAATAAATCTTGTAGTCTCTTTTTTTTTGCGAAAATAAATCTTGTAGTCTCTAAAACAATGGTTTCATTAAATCTATAGTCTTTTTAGAGTTTTAGAAACCCCATAACATCTTTAATTTAAACCACACTTTTGTTTCTATTTAATTTATAGAACTATAGTTTTATGATACTACAGTTTTTGAAAACGACATAATCAAACAGGCCTTAATTCATAAACAAACCTAGATTGGGGCGTTGCTGCAACCTTTTTGTGACTGTCATGGTGTCACCGCACCCATGCACCATCATCCTCGGACCCCCTCTCCACGTTGTTGCTGCGGCCTCGTGGGCAGCATGGAATGTTATATCATCTTCGTGTTTAGTTGGCACTTTAATTAATAAATATAGAAATTATCTACTTTTATGATTTGATGAAGTGTTCTTGTAAGTTGGGATACTCATTGACCACACAAAGTTATGCTTTGGACATCTTCAAGATTGAACTCCCCACACCGTAAATCCTTATTTGAAGAGTCATGAGTAAAAGTCGTATTATTTGACATAAATTTAGTTAAATTTGAAAGTACTTGCTTTTAAATTATATTTTTTTGTGGATGGAAGGAGTATAGCAAACTTTTATTTTTATTTTATAGTCAAAAACAGAAAACAAGAATGACTCTTTAAAGTTATAGAAAAATATTAGAGTACAAATAAGTATCCAAGTAATATTAATATTTATGGACATTTATTTACAGAGTGAGTTATACGAATATTCGTCGAGATGCCCTTGCGAGCATCGATCATCACCGGCCGGAGGAAAATGGGAAACCTGTAGGAAACGAACAGTTCCCACGCCCGTCCCGTGCGTTGCGTGCATCGCATCGCCATCGGACCTGCAGGTGGCTGCTGGCTGCTGCTATCAGGCCTTGTTTAGTTGCTAGAAAATTCTTATATTTCTTGTTATATCAAATCTTGTAACACATACATAATAAAATAATAAATATAGATAAAAAATAATTAATTATATAGTTTGTCTATAATTTACGAGACAAATCTTTTAAATCTATTTAATTTATGATTGAACAATATTTGTTAATACAATGTCTATTTCTCAAAATATTTTATTTTATTACTCCCATATGGTAGTACTCCGTGTATCGATTACTACAAATCACCTGTTGCATTTTATTACAGACAGTAATGGGCGGGCGCCGGATCACGCTCACTCACGTCACGTCACGTCCCGCTTTGGCCTTTCGGCCTCGGGTTCAGGCTGACACGTGGGGCCCGGTGGCTGCTGTCGGCAGGGCCCGGGACCGCGAGGGAGCATGTGGATGGCTGCTGTGTGTGCTGCATGGCCATTTCCCGGAGCTCACAAGTGTACGTACTCGTACACGCCTCGTGTTCTTTTTCTTTTACTATACTATCATGTGGAGGCCTTGTTAAGTTCACAAAATTTTTCAAGATCCCTATCACATCGAACATGCATAGAGCATTAAATATAGACAAAAAAAAAACTAACTGCACAGTTTATCTGTAATTTGTGAGATGAATTTTTTAAACCTAGTTACTCCGTGATTGGACAATATTTGTCAAATAAAAACGAAATACTACAGTGCCCAAAAACAAAACATTTTGCAAACTACAGTAGCGGTGGACTGGTGACGGTGGGTGGATTCCTTCTTCCTGGCAGTAGTATATATATATGTTCCTGTTTAGTTCTTAAAAATTTGCTTTTTATTTCATCACACCGATACTTAGATATAAATTTTTTAAAACTAATTAGTTCATGATTAAACACTAATTATTAAATAAAATAAAAATGCTAGAATAACTAAATCTAAATCTTTTTCATAAACTAAATAAGGCCACACTAGTATAATATACATACTCGTGTCAGTAGCGTCAACGTCGCGTACATGATGGATGACTCAGCGGATAAGGAGCGTACGCACGTACATGGTGCGACCTTCGTGCGGAGCCGGAGTACACGCCTGCCGCCCCAGCGGCATTTTTTCTTTTTTACTAATGTGCACGCTAGCTAGGGAATCAAATCCTGTGCATCGTTTTTCTTTTCTTTTCATTTGCTAGGGAATCAAATCCCCTCCTTTTGATTAATTTAGGGACATTGCATCGTGCACGTACGGTACGCTGACGAGAATAAAAACAGAAAACACAACATATAGAGTAATCCACTCCATCCGTACTAAATCATTGTATTTTTTTTGTTTTCAAATACGTAGTTTTTGTGTACTACTTATTATGTATGTAGACAGATTTTTCTTAAAAAGAATAGACACATATTGAAAATAGAAAAAAAAATTTATAATTTGAGACAAATAAGGTAATGTAAATATCCTCCTAAATCTCTATTTGGCCGGTAGCAACAGTTTGGCAAACGATTTTCTATCCATAAATTTTTTAGTAAAATAAGAAAAAACGTTCTCCAATAGTTAGACATCTCAATTCTCCGTCTTCTCTAATTTAGCATATCTCTCTTCTAGCGCGCAATTATGCGTGTGAGCTCCGTGCTTGCCATGTCTTTCTTCTTATGCTTATTAGCAGGGCTCTTCATTCATTTAGCGGGGCTCTTCGTTTCGTTAGCAGATTTTTTAGTTTTTGGAAGCGAAATTTACCAAACTGTTAGAGATCTTTTTTTCGCTTCATATTATTTTGGAAGTTAGCAAATAACAAGATTTGTACAACGAATTTTACCAAACAATTGGAGATGCTCTTCGGTTTTAGCTGAAGTATTCGCAAACATAAGCTTAGGGGGAGAGAAACTGGTTTTAGTAATACAAAGATCAAAACCATATATCGGATACTCACCCGTCCTAATAAACATATAAACATAGGTTGAGGTGAATACGATAGCATAACAGTACGAGTATTAAATAAGCCCTTAAATGAGATTTCTTATCATAGTAAAACCGTTCAAAAAAAGTCCAATAAATAGGGTCCATGCTTTCGCCAAAAAAGAATAAAATAACCAGCAATTATTCCAGTCAGTGGCCTGGGGACGGTGAATTGATTTTCAAATCATCATTTTCGTTTGTATTTGATAATTATTTTTTAATTTTAAATTAACTAGGTTTAATAAACTCGTCTCACAAATTATAAATAAACTATACAATTAATTATTTTTATTATTTATATTTAATGTTTTATACATGTAGCGTAAGATTTGATGTAATGAAAAATCTTGAAAAGTTTTTGAATTTAGAGTGAATTAAGGTCTTATTTAGTTCCCTACCCAAAACGTTTTCACTCATCCCATCAAATGAATGAATAGAGTATTAAATATAGATAAAAAATAAAGTAAATATACAGTTTGGTTAAAAATCACAAGATGAATCTGGTAAGTCTAGTTAGTTTATGATTAGCCTTAAGTCTATACTAACCTACCTATGCTAATGATGGATCAATTAGACTTAATAAATTTGTCTAGTAGTTTTCAGCCGAGTTATATAATTAAGTTTTTTATTAATATCATTTCTTTCAATGTCCTACAAAACATTTCACGAGACACTCAAAACGCCGCACAAGGTGACGGTGGTTGTATAATAGATGATGACTCAGCGGATAAGAAGCATACGTGGCGCATGGTCGTGCGGAGTACGTACAACACGCCTGCCCCCGCGATTGTTTTCCCTGAGAAAAAAATGGCAGGGATTTAGGCCTTGTTTACTTCTTTTCAAAAACCCAAAATTTTTCAAGATTTCCCGTCACATCGAATCTTTAGACGTATGCATAGAGTATTAAATATAGATGAAAATAAAGACTAATTATACAGTTTGGTCGAAATTGACAAGACGAATCTTTTGAGCCTAGTTAGTCTATGGTTGGACAATAATTACCACGAACAAACGAAAAAGCTACAGTGTAACAAAATGTTTTGGTTGAGTGGCCTAAAAAAAGAAAATTGCTCGCATTGCACTGCCCCCGGCAGCCGGCAGGCAGTGTACCGAATCCGTACGTGCGTTCAGTACTGCAGTGCGGAGCGTACTACGCCACCATTCCAATCCAACGTGTTGCGTTCTTGCTGTGTTTGCTTGTTTCACACTTGCTTTTTGATGCGTTGATTTTTTTAAAAAAGAAAGAAATTAAGAGGATATTTAGAACGGGTCCACTCTATATTGCTAAACGATTTCATCTTCGCAAACAATATTCAACCAAAAGAGGTGGAGTCATGAAAATAACTAAAGAAGTATTCAACGAACTTTCGCGGTGAAGTTTGTGAGCAGCGCTAGCCAAGTGCTGGAGTAGTGGTATTTTCATTTTCCTAGGCCTTGTTTAGATCCAAAATTTTTTTAAATTTTGACACTGTAGCATTTTATTTTTATTTGACAAACATTGTCTAATCATAGAGTAACTAGGCTTAAAAGATTCGTCTCGTGATTTACAAGTAAACTGTACAATTAGTTATTTTTTTATCTATATTTAATGTTTCATGTATGTACCGCAAGATTCGATGCGATAGAGAATGTTTCATTGCTATCAATCCGCTGTCTCACTCAAAGCAGAGAAATCAAGCTCAGCAGCGCTCTGCTGCCGCCTGTTTTTTTTTTTTTCTTCCTCACCCATCGTCAGGATAAAGCCTGCGCTGTAATTGTTCAAAATTTATGAGAAGATTCTTTTAAACCTAGTTAATTTATAATTAAATAATAATTATTACAAACAAACAAAAATACTACAATATGACGAAATTTTTCTAGTACAAACAAACATACTCCGTAGGAGAGTAGGAGTAGTATTCAGCAACCAACCCACCGACCGGCGACCGGATTTGCAGCAGGTCAGGTGTATGTACAGTAGCAGATAAGTGACGGATGCAAAATAAAGATGTCTGCTCGTCACCTGCAACCTTTTATTTTAAATTTTCAATATTAATTTATTTATATTATTACTCCTACTATATTATTTGCCGACCTGAGCCGTCTGCATTATAAAGCACGCGATGCAACCACGTCAGTGCTGTGTGCCATCATTCATGCATGCATTGCATGGTGCCGTTGCAGCAGCGTAACCTTGGTGGTGTCGTGTTGAACTTGAACCATGCATGCTGTTACAGGTTCATGGCACGTTCTAGCACCATACATATAGTGTGCTACAGGTTGGTTCAGATCCTATCATCTCCTGACACGGATTTGTTAATTAGATACGGAAAACGAATACTAGCTAATACTAAATATTCTCCATTATTAGAGCACTAGTACATTACTGTATAAATTCACTCCATTCAGTCCTGGTCAACACGTACGTACACGCATGCATGCCAAACACATTAGATTCTGTTTTTGTGTTCGCCCGTGTTTTCCATCACAACCATCTGTCCCTTTTTCTTTCGGCTAACAATAACAAAACATCGCATGGCAATGATTAATTATCAGTTTGTCGGTTGACTGATCCTCTATATAGTACACTTAAAACATAGCGTGTCCAATTGTTTAGTAAACTATAGGAGTATTCCAACTGTTTTTTTTTTTGACAACATTCCAACTGGTTTCGATACTGCGTTTTCTTTGCACGATATTCCCATACAGCCAAAGCTAGCTCTATACTTTATGAAAATATAGAGAAAAAAAACACCATCAAACGTCAATTTAAAGTGCTTCTTTCTGATTTTTTCTTCTTAAACCTGAAAATTTCTACTAGTACAACGTAGCGACACCACAGCCTGCACTTCACATCATATTCGGTGCGCTTTCAGCATCAGAAAGATGAGACTACAGGGACCTTTTTCCTTCCATGCAGGATACAGTGTACTACAGTTTCTTGAATTCATATCCTCTAGGGCCTTGTTTAGTTCCGAAAACTGAAAAGTTTTCGGAACTGTAGCACTTTCGTTTGTTTGTGGTAAATATTGTCCAATCATAGACTAACTAGAGTCAAAAAGATTCGTCTCGTGATTTACAGTCAAACTGCGTGATTAGTTTTTGTTTTCGTCTATATTTAATGCTTTATGCATGTACCGTAAGATTCGATGTGACAGGGAATCTTGAAAACTTTTTGAATTTCGGGGTGAACTAAACAAGTCCTATGGAAAAAGGGAAAGTGTAATCGTACAAAAATTAGTTGGGCGATGTGGACATTTATGTGACCTGGGCCCACGTGTCTGCCAAACAACGACAGCATATCACCACCGCCCACAAAAATGGATGATGCCGGGAATATGATATTGTACGTGTTGTGTCAGGTGTGGACCTCTCCAGATTTGCTTGCAATTTCACAAACCACAGGTCCACAACACCAATTTGCCTTTGGCTAATTTTTTTCCTTTTTCTCCCTCTTGTCATGGCCATCCCCTACATCGACTTTCTAACGACCGCTACACAAACGAATCTTGGCAGCAGTCTTGAAACAATTTTTTGATCTTACTTAACATAATCATGGTTGCCAATAGATTAAACAAATCGATAAAGAAATCCTAGGAGCATTTCTTATCCTAGCGCATGCATTATGCTTTCACACAGCATGGACAGGTGCATGCAAATGCAACACACAGAGTCAGCAGAACACAACAGAGCACAACAAGCATATAAACATGGCCTAAGATATAAGCAGGTTCCTAGCAGGTGGCACACAAGGAGGCCTCAGCTTCACATTGAGCCCCCCTAAAAGAGACTTACAAAGGAGGCTGCTTTGATCTGTATGATTGCACTTGAACATCCATCATACAATCCTCTTTGCAAAAGCACTAGTACCACATTGCAGCACTTTATCATATACAAAACACACGAGTGTGCAACCAAATGAACACCTTGTGCCCCATAAGGAAGAATCTGGATGGCCTTTAGTCTGCAGGAAGCTTGAAGAAAAGTGCCATGTAATGAGGACATGAAGACTTTATATCCATAACACCACCACCAACCATCACTGGTGCTGAAGACCGAATCACGGAATTCAGAGACACATGGTTTTTCAACTGTTCACATACTGAGTAGTACGAAAGGAGGCAATTTGAAGAGAAAAATACATAACACAATGATGGATAACAGCAACGTGAACAAACAATTGTACAACAATATCCTGCGGCACTACTCGCTAACATGTTCAGATGCAGGTTTTGCTTATATATACAGAGATGCAACAACATCAATGACAAAGGGGCATTGCGATGTGTCCAAATAATATGGATGGGATTCACTCTCAGGCTAGCGTCTCAACTGGCTTCACGGCAGAGTTAGCAGGCCCTGGCTGGTCTCTTGTTTCAGACTTGGAGGCTCCTTTGGCGTTCTTCAATCTCGAGGCCTGGGTTGTCCGACTACTGTTGGTAGGGCGCTTTCCTACTCCCCCACTGGCTGTTGCTGCACCATGAGTGACAAGATCAATTGCTTTCAAAGCTTCAACAGCTGATGTCTTGCTCAAATGCAGGACAACATATGAACACATATATGTAACTGTAGATTATTGCAGGACATAGCCACTTTTGAGAGAGTTCAGGCATATGCAGTTTTCTGAAAGAGGGTTAAGGAACTGTGACGGCAATAACATACACAGACAGATGATTTACCGTTGTTAGGAAGGGATAATCGCTTCTTCGCTGGTGCATTGACTTGCACTGGTCTTTCTTTTGGATTGCTTGTGGACCGGGAAGCCAAATTTGAAGGTTCAGAGCTGACTTCATCTGTGATCTCGTTCGGTGGCTTCACTTTTATCTTGGATGACTCCAAAGAAGCAGTTGGTTGCACAACTGCAGAGTGCCCCGATGAAGAGCCACTTATATCAGAATGTGACTTCTTATGGCCTGCGCCATTTGATTGTGTGGTGGAAACAGGTACTTTTCCTTTTGGTTTGTTGAGATTCAGAGCTTTAGCTTTGTCTTCCTCAGCTGGTTTGTCATTGCCAACTGTGACACTATCTTTGGCATTGCTGTCAAGTACCCTGTTCTCCCATGGGCGTGCAGCCATCCACCTCTCTAACCATTTCTGTCCCCACTGATTCTCATCCCCAGCAAGTCCTTGGTCTTGGAGGCTTGCTGCTTTCTGTTTCCTTGAACTTGCTTGCCACTGATAAAAGGAAACACAAATTAGCACAACTTGTGCATCTACGGATCACAGTCAGTGAAAAGAAAAGCGAGTTTACACACAACAGTAGCAGGTTCTGTAGCCAACAGGATACATTTTAGGCGAGCCAAAAGTGAACTTTGAGCTTTCATATTTATTGAGCTTTGGTATGCTAGCAGCCTAACACTATTGCTCAGTAAGTCAGCAACCAGAATCTATTTTAACCTGGTGCGTGGTCCAGTCTACCTTGTCAAGGCCAACAGGAGAACATTCTAAGCAGTTTATCCACAGCCATTTGCTACAATTTTGATAAAGATGGAGTTATACCCACTTTAAATTGCTAAACCACAGAATATGCAATATTGTATGCAGAGTTCAGCTAAGCCACACATAGTGATCCACAAACACCTACAAGAACAGAAGTCACAAATATCCTTCTTGACTAGAATATTGTGACTATATACTTTGAATAACAGAAACAGAAAAAAAGAGAAAATGATCAAAAGACTCTGAAGAGCCTTTTAATTTAGTGTAGAAATATTTTAGTTTTTCAAGCATTAACATCAAGCTATTAACACATTCCAGATATAACATTAGCGATCAAAGTTACCTGATGGGTTAAAGCGTATGCCATTGCCCTTTCCCTCTTAGCCGCAGCCTCTTGCCTTTTTAATGCCTTAGCTTTCATTTCTTCTACTGAGCCTATACTGCCACACCAGTCTTCCTGCATGTCATTGACAGGTAATAAATTTTCAGTAACATTTACTTCAATAAACACATCTCAGGATTGTTAATTCTTCAGTGGCAATTGGAAAAATGTCAATAACCACATTAGATTTGATAGATATGTCTATTAAGAAAGTGTATATTAGGCAAGGCTATATTTAGTATGATTAGCACCTTGCCTAATATACACTTTCCTAATGCAATACATGGCAGGTGCTAATCATACTAAATATAGCCTTGCCGGCCTCTAGTCCAGTTGGTTAGAGGAACCTGGCGGCACTCCTTAGGTCCTGGGTTCGACTCCCAGTGGGAGCGAATTTTCAGGGTAAGGTTAAAAAATCCCCTCGTCTGTCCCATGCCAAAGCACAAGTCTAAGACCCGGTCCTGGTCGTGGTCGTTCTCACATGGGCTACGGTGCCGCTGTGTATGGGTGGGGCAGGGGTTTGGGGGTTTTCTCGACCTGCGTGAGAAGGTCTTCTTCCTAATGCAATACATGGCAGATGCTAATCATACTAAATATAGCCTTGCCTAATTTACACTTTCCTAATAGACATATCTATCAAGATTATTCAACTCATACTTGATTAAACACACAAGCTTGACACTCCTTTTGGTAAAAGAAATACTTGTCGTATTTGACTTTACACGGTATATCTCTGACCACTAATTTCTTCAGAACTTATTCTTAAAATCCTACATATTTATGAGATTTATCATACAACTTAGTTGTTTTCAGGCTAAACAATTGAAGTTATTTATATTTGTACTTTTTTTAGGTTTGACTAAGTCCCGTTTGGTGGAGCTCTGGCCAGCTCTGGTTCCTATGTGCACTACAAAGGAGTTGTTTTTATCTCTTCTCAAAATGAACTAGGAGGTGATGAAGCCACTAATTTTGGCTTCAACAGCTCCGACTCCTAAGCGCACTGTAGCAAGAAGCCGGAGCCATGCCAAATGGACCCTAAATTTTGTCCTAAATGACATTTTTTTTAATCAGAAGAAGTATTGCCTAAGTTGTAGTTGACATTCAGTTCCACTGTCTTCAGTCTTCATATAAGTCAGGGAACACCAGAGTTTTTTGTGCTTGCTTTAAAGAGTAAGTTAAAGCTTAGTTTCTTCAATTACTATTGGCAGTAGGAACTTTCTTAACTTGACAAATTGTAAAAAGTCTAAATAAAAAAAGTGTGAATCATGCCAACAATACAACCAATGCATTCATGGCGTCATGGGCAGTCTTATTACTTATACTAATTGAACAGAACCAGGCTACTGCTACTGGTGTCGTTTATCCTTGACAAACCGCCCCCCAGGTCCAGCCGTCCAGGATAAGTAGGTAGCCATATAAATTGAGAAATTTATTAGGGATGACTTGCATTGTCATGATATATATCCTAAGCATGTAAGGATGAAAATGCTTACAAGAAACCAGATGTCTGGAGAATGCTGTTTCTCACCTCAATATCTCGAACATGGTCCTCATGAACATTTTGTTCAGGAGGTTTCTTTGGGGTCCCTTGGCTTTCCAAAGAAACACGGACTCGTCTCGCTCTGACACGAGCTTGAGCTCTTACTAGCGCTTGCATGCACTGAAGTGTTTCTGCTGCTTGCTTTCTTACAGCATGACCCCTAACAAGTGCCTGGAGCCTAACTAGTCCTTTTAATGCCCGCAACGCCCGCCTAGCCTGGTAAATATGACAATGCAAAATATATCAAACTACCTTTTGAGCTGCATACTACTATCAACAAAATGACAAATGAAGAAATGAATTAAACACATGACATTTAAAACTTCTCATATCTGAAGCTGCTTGATTGGTTCATGGTTACCATTTTTACAAGTGAAGGACTAACCATAACCTTATATTGTTTAGCCGCGCTTGCAGCATTTTGCAACAGTTAATTTTGTTTGATAAGTTCCTCAACCAGAAACCCTTACAGAATAATGCAAATATGTTCCATACTTTTCTTAGTTTTGGTAGAAACACGATAACTAAAGTATTCTTATAATACCAGGAATGCTCGAAAGGCAGACTGAATAGCTACAATAGCCTGATGCTCCTTTGTACCAAGTTCAGTCTGAGAAATTTGAACTTGAAGAGATGTGCTCGGTGAGGAAGCGGAATTTGATATTGTCTCTGTGTTTATGTCACCTGCCAACGGTTCAGCCTGTACTCTGAGTTCTTCAGCCACAGGAACACTTTCTGTATTTACAGAATGCTCCTGTTTGTGTAGCAACTGAACAACACAGCTCCTCTGCAAATTTTAGAAAGTGTGATCTTAAAGCAGCATAACCAACTGGATAAAATAACAAAGAATGTTTAACAGAGATATGTGCAGCATAGTGCTATGGAGGATGGGATGGGCAGTGCCTGCCAAAACACAGCAGTGCTGTTCTCTACTTCTCTTAACCTCTGCATAGAAGACCATGAATTCAACTATGTTTGATCCTTTAGGTGTTGTGGTACAATTAAGTAATAGAAATAAAAGCTCCAGAACCGGCAACGGTATCCGCTTGCGCTTGAGAAACCAGCTTAAATTGAGTTTAACCATATCAACAATAACAACTGGGAAGAGACATAAACTAGAACATTTGAAATTGAACTATTCAATTCAGTAGTTGGTCTGAGTCCTTTTTCTGTCCTATGGTGGTTGAAAGGATGGAAGCATTATCAGTCTTGACAACATCAACACATCATCGGCGTAAACAAAAACATCAACATATCATCAGAAATGAAAATACTTATGCAACATAAATGCACGACATATGTTGATATTAACTACATCCCTGACTTTGAAGGAATGGTGGAATATACTTGGCCCACATTTGACACTGCTCTTAACTAGAAAAATAGTGGGGCAACAACCCTTGATGGGAATCAAATGACAAAGACACGCCAACAATAAAAGTGGTTACGAGTCCAGGCTTCATACGAGTTTTGGTAAACCATCAGTGTTAGGAATCTTAGCATCATCCTATGCCTGCTAAAGGACATTTTTTAAAATGCAAAACAAAAGAACACCACGGAAATGCAGGCAAAAATCTCAAGTAGACATTTGTATGGTTGACTTACCGCATCGCTGCATTCGGCGTTTCGCCCCTTTTCATGCTTTTTTATCCCAACAAGTGATTTGATCCACTTAGCTGAAATCCCCATGATAGTCTTTTCTTCTTTGCCTTCAACAGCTAGCACCTGTACATCACCTGGGAATAACTGCATAATGTAAGTGATGCTACTAAGCACGCTCGCACACAAAGTTGCCCCCAAATTCTCCCATCAACCATAACCAGACGAAGCACTAGTTGAAGAACAAATGCTCAAAGAAGTAACTAAACAAGCAAGTAAAATCGGTGAACATGCACCGACAGCAAATGGCTCTTTATACCATTGAGAAGAAAATACGAAAGGGAAATCCATCCCAACCCAAATATGAATCCAAGCATGGAAAAACCATGCACAGTTACAAAAAGATACGGTCTTGCAAACTCTGAAGTCTGAACTTTGTGGTGGAACGAAAAAGAGGACAACATTGCAACCGGTGCCCAAACTCTTGGCATCACAGGGGGCACACAAATGGAGCAAAAGCACACAAATTCAGGACTCACGCTCAGGACATTCGCAAAACGCTAGGAGAAGTCCACGGATGGAAGAACCACTAGGCAGCCGAGTACCTAAATCGAGCGAGAGGAAAAGAAAAAATCCAGGGCGAAATGCAAGTCAAATTCACGGACAGGACCATTGATCGGGTAGAGCAAACCAAGCGTAACCTCATGCCACGAATCAGAGCGGCTGGCAGCAACCGCGCCCGCCCCAGCAGCAAGAACAAGCATCCCACTCCCACTCGCACGCCCGGGAGTTGTTCCATGGAGCTGAGCTCACCTCACACCCGAACCGACTCGAGCTCCAGCAAAAAACCGGGTGAGGGCGAGCTCCACCTCTGCGGCGACGGCCGCAGCGAGGCGTCACCGCCGACCAGTCGACCGACCGCCCCGCGCTGCTCCTCCCCTCTCTTGTCTTTCTCTCCCTCCTCTCGCTTTCGGTTTCGCCTCCACTTTGGATTGATTGAGCTCCACCACCTCCTCCCCTTTTGGACTGTACTTCGTGCGAATTTTTGTTTTTTTGGTACAAAAATAAAAGCTGCTGCAGGTGGCAGAGCATGTTTTTCAGAAAGGCCCTCGCTTTTGGCCTTGATTAATTCTGAACTTTTTTGATTTTTTATACCGCAGCACTTTCGTTTTTATTGACAATAATTATTTAATTATAAACTAACTATGTTTAAAAAATTCATCTCATGATTTAGAGTCAAATTATGCAATTAGTTTTGTTTTTGTTTATATTTAATGTTCTATATATATGTTGCAAGAGTCGATAGAATTTTAAAAAGTTTTTAGTTTTTTTAAACTAAACAAGGCCTTTATTGTTTTTGCATGGGAGCAGATTGTCCTAGAATTACATACAGTATATTGCAAGGCCTTGTTTAATTCATTTTGTTTTTGGAACTATAGCATTTTCGTTTTTATTTGATAAACATTGTCCAATCATGGAGTAAGTAGGCTTAAAAGATTCATCTCGCGATTTACAGGTAAACTGTACAATTAATTTTTATTTGTCTATATTTAGGGGGTGTTTGGGACTGCTCTGCTCCACGTTTTTCAGCACCGCTTCATGTTTTTTAGCCAAACAGTTTCAACTCCACGCACTTAGTTCGAGGAAAAAGGGTAGAGTTGTGAGAGCACCTAAAGAGGTACTCCACAAGCTCTAATTTTTCCTGGAGCTGCTCCACGGTGGAGTTTGTGGAGCAGAGTTTGTGAAGCAGTCCCAAACACCCTCTTAGTGCTCCATGACGGAGAATCATGAAAATTTTTTGGTTTTTTTAGCTAAACAAGGCCTAATTAGGCAATCTCTGCCATCGAGGGGGCTTTAGGTAAAAAAAGATGCACCACCCAGTCTCGTCCCGCCGCGCCGCCGCGGGGAGCTCACCGCCGTTCGACCGGAGGTGCCCCCTCCGCCGCCGCCACTCTCAGCGCGAGATGACGAACCCGTACCGTGCGCCGGTGCTGCTATTTTCGCTGCTGGGGAGCAGCCTCTTCGCGGTGGCCGAGGATGGCACGGGGCGGGCGGCAGCGAGGGCCGAGGGCTAGCTCCGGTGGTCGCCGGCCACGCGGGTCTTCTCTGTGAATGTGGCATCCGCCTCGAACGACGTCGTCCATCGGCCATCTGCAACTCCTTCCTGGCCCAGCACCCACCTACTTCCCAGTGAGCTATCTCGCCTCTCCCTGAAAATGCAGTAAACGCCTGAGTCTAACCACAATCACGCGCTGAAATTTCAATTTGGAACATTTGTCCAGGCTGTGTGCAACTAATGATCTAATAGATTATGCCCCATCACATCACAAGTGCGCGTGGAGATTATTCTCCAGTAATTTTTCTTGCGTGAATACTAAGTAGTAGTTTGATCCCATGATAATATATATGATACTTATCAGACTATCAGTTGAACATAAAGATCCTGTTGCTTATACAATGACACTTAGTGTTGACGTGATCTGAAGGATCTGAAGTCCACAAAGGCTTTTTTCTTAGTTTTGCTTTGCACGATAGGGAATCCGTGCTGTCCTGTATTTGTATGAATAGAAATTTAATTTGACTTTGGTTAGATGAGTCTGAAACCACACGCCAACGTCATCTGCATTAGCTTTTTTTTAGATTAGAGTTGAATGGGAGTGCATCTCATAATGCCGGCATATAATCTAGGGAAGCAGAAAACACTTGCAGTCAGAAAACTCTTGTATTATTTCTTTTTTCTGTGTGCAAAATCAAACAATAACGATCATCATTATGTAAGCATATCATCAATATATCCTGATGACTCACCCTTTTGACTATCAGATGGTTATTTCCTGGAACAATTTTTTTCCTTACTTCTTTTGTAAGACTCTTAAAAATCACATCTGAACTGGAGACGGTGTGTACTAATGGATGATGGGAACCTTGTCCCCTGCCTTAGCTTTCTAAATTAATGCTGTTTTGTTCTCACCTGTGTGTTATGTTTATAGGCCACGTGTGCTAATTTGTTAGAGTTGGGTGATTACCTGCCTTAGTAGGTTTGGTGAAATCTTTCAAAGTAGTTGCAAGTTCCAATTTTTCTTTTCAATGAATAGGTGAAAGGAAACAAAGCAGGAATGTTCTGCAGTTAGTTTCATTGGTCACGACGATTATAACCAATCTCAAACCAGGACCTAGTCTTAGGCTCTTAGCTGATTATTGCATGTCTTCCTTGCAAGAGTAGCAAAAAGTACCACTCTTTTGGTTATTCCATACTTTAAGAGGGGGAAAACTCAGTTGTCCTGCAGGCTGCAACTAATTTGCCTGGTTCATGAGAGAGTGCAAATAACAAATTATTGTAGTTTATTATATGTCAAAATGACTTAATTAGGTTGCTTCTGTTGATAGCTACTTCTATGAAGGACATGCAATTACTTTGAAAGTGGAAATCTAGGTGAGCAGTTGAGAAGGACCTGAGCAAAACATCATTGTCTTTGGCTTGCCGTCCTAACTCTCTGAATGGCAGCAGTTTCACATCTCCTAAAAGCTACACTAGGAATGAGCAACTTGGAACAAGTAACCTAGCTTTAGTTGAATTCCTCATATTATTTTTCACATTGTGTTCATATATCCCCCTAGGGGTCGCACAAAGCCCTCAAACACATAGTTGAATAGCAAGCAACTATGTGGGGCAGTAGCAGGAGGCATGGCCTCTTTGGCATCAGCAATTGCAGATACCTGCTCATAACCAGTTGTCTCCTCCATGTTGTTCAGGTCCTTCATATTTGCAAATCTCAGTCCACTGATGAGCAAGCACTGCTTGCATTCAAGGCCGGCATCTCTGGTGACCCAGGCATGGTGCTTACTGCATGGACGCCTACCAACGGCAGCATGAATGCCACGGACAACATCTGCCGGTGGACAGGTGTCTCATGCAGCTCCCGACGGCACCCTAGTCGTGTCACTGCTCTGGAGCTCATGTCATCCAACCTGACAGGTGTGATCAGCCCCAGCCTGTCCAACATCTCCTTCCTCCACACAATCAACCTCTCTAGCAATCGCCTCTCTGGCAGCATCCCCTCGGAGCTTGGCATTCTACGGCGCCTCCAAGTCATCAGCCTAGGAGGAAATTCGCTCACTGGTGAGATACCCACATCTCTCTCTAATTGTGCTCGTCTCACGCATTTGGAGTTGCAACAGAATGGGTTTCATGGTGACATCCCAGTGAACCTGAGCAACTGCAAGGAGCTAAGGGTTTTCAATATCAGTGTGAATACCCTGTCCGGTGGCATTCCTCCATCATTTGGGTCGCTGTCGAAACTCGAGTTCTTGGGGCTTCATCGGAGCAACCTCACTGGCGGCATTCCCCCATCACTGGGTAACCTCTCATCACTCCTGGCATTTGATGCCAGTGAGAATTCTAATCTGGGTGGTAACATACGAGACGTGCTAGGGAGACTAACCAAGCTGAATTTTCTCAGGCTAGCTTCTGCTGGCCTTGGTGGCAAAATCCCAGTCTCATTGTTTAACATATCATCCCTTAGGGTACTTGACTTGGGAAACAATGATCTATCTGGTGTGCTACCCGCTGATATTGGTTTCACGCTACCAAGAATTCAATTCCTTTCTTTGTACAACTGTGGGCTCAAAGGGCGCATCCCCATGTCAATAGGCAACATGACAGGACTCCGTCTGATCCAGCTTCACATCAACAGTCTACAGGGGAGTGCTCCACCTATTGGCAGGCTGAAGGATCTTGAGGTGTTGAACCTGCAGAATAACCAGCTTGAGGATAAATGGGACAGGGACTGGCCTCTGATACAATCACTAGGGAATTGCAGTAGGCTATTTGCACTGAGCCTTTCCAATAATAGGTTTCAAGGCGTGCTTCCCCCTTCTCTTGTCAACCTTACCATTGAGATACAACAAATCTTAATGAATGGAAACAAGATAAGTGGTTCAATACCCACAGAGATTGGTAAATTCAGCAACCTTCGTGTTATTGCGCTCGCGGATAATGCCTTGACTGGCACCATTCCAGACACCATTGGTGGTCTTCACAACATGACTGGGCTAGATGTCTCTGGCAACAAGTTATCTGGTGAGATCCCACCTATGCTTGTTGCAAACCTAACCCAGCTTGCTTTCCTGGATCTGTCAGAGAACGAATTGCAAGGAAGCATACCTGAGAGCTTTGAGAATATGAGAAATATTGCAATCCTGGACTTGTCTTACAATATGTTCAGTGGCTTGATACCAAAGCAACTTGTCAGTCTCTCTTCTCTAACCCTGTTCCTCAACCTGTCTCACAACATCTTCTCAGGTCCAATACCTTCAGAAGTAGGTCGACTGAGCAGCCTTGGGGTTCTGGACTTGTCAAACAACAGGCTCTCAGGAGAGGTACCACAGGCGCTCTCGCAGTGCGAAGCAATGGAGTACTTATTTCTGCAGGGAAACCAGCTCGTTGGCAGGATTCCCCAATCTCTCAGCTCAATGAAAGGGCTTCAATACTTGGACATGTCACAGAATAACCTGTCTGGTTCAATTCCAGATTACTTATCAACGTTGCAGTACTTGCGTTACCTGAACCTATCCTACAACCAGTTTGATGGACCAGTGCCGACAAGAGGAGTGTTCAATGATTCAAGGAACTTCTTTGTTGCTGGGAACAAAGTTTGTGGTGGTGTTTCAAAGTTGCAGCTGTCAAAATGTTCTGGTGATACTGATAACTCTGGTAATAGGTTACACAAATCAAGAACTGTAATGATCGTGTCTATTACCATAGGATCTATCTTGGCCCTAATCCTTGTCACGTGCACTTTTGTTATGTATGCTCGAAAATGGCTGAATCAGCAGCTTGTGCAGAGTAATGAGACATCTCCTGCTCCAAAGTTGATGGACCAGCACTGGAAATTAACCTATGCTGAACTGAATAGGGCTACTGATGGGTTCTCTACAGCTAATCTGATTGGTGTTGGAAGCTTTGGCTCAGTGTACAGAGGAACACTAGGCAATGAGGAGCAGGAAGTCGCAGTAAAAGTACTGAACCTCCTACAGCATGGCGCTGAGCGGAGTTTCCTGGCTGAATGTGAGGTGCTGAGAAGTATCCGACACCGCAATCTTGTAAAGGTCATCACAGCCTGTTCGACCATGGATCACAGCGGGCATGATTTTAAAGCCTTGGTGTACGAGTTCATGCCTAACAGAGATCTGGACAAATGGCTTCATCCATCCACTGGGGAAGGTGAGAGTTCCTCTCGTGCGCTAACCATGGCTGAAAGAGTGAGCATTGCACTTGATGTCGCTGAGGCTCTTGACTATCTTCACAACCATGGCCAAGTACCAATTGTGCACTGTGATCTGAAGCCGAGCAATGTCCTTCTTGACCATTACATGGTTGCCCACGTAGGGGACTTTGGGCTGTCACGGTTTGTTCAGGGAGCAAACAACGACTCGTTCCAACGCACAACCAACACTGCTGGAATCAAAGGCACCATTGGATACATTCCTCCAGGTACATAGCACACTATACTAGTTTGGTAGTTTTGGGTGTCACTTATCGAATGGACAACCAAAATAACAGTAGCATTATTGCATTTGATAACTTTGCCCTTAATTTTTTCCAGAGTATGGAATGGGTGGTGGAATTTCAGTGGAAGGTGATGTCTACAGCTATGGGATTCTCCTGCTCGAGATGTTCACTGCAAAGCGGCCAACAGATCCCTTGTTTCAGGGAGGTCAAAGCATCTGCAGCTATGTCGCAGCAGCTTATCCTGAGAGAGTAATATCCATCGCTGATCAAGCTCTATTGCAGCACGAAGAGAGAAACCTGGATGAAGACAACCTGGAAGAGTTCCTTGTGTCGGTTTTCCGAGTCGCGCTGCGATGCACCGAGGAGTCACCGAGAACAAGGATGCTCACCAGAGATGTCATTAGAGAGCTTGCTGTTGTAAGGGGTGCGTATGAGTAGCTGCTTGTACACAAGCATGATACTGCTAAAATTGTTGTACATTACATTAACATGGTTTTTGCTAGCTTGCCTGAAGAGGCATGTCTGATGAACGGAGCATGACCACAGAGTAGTGTAGCACCGGAAAAGATTTATCTTTTTGAATATTGAAAGGAACCAACAATTCATGATTTTTCTTGAGCACAGTGTGGACAACTATTCTGTTCAGTTTGAGAGTGGACCTTGTGTTACAATGTTGACTTGTAGTCTGCTGTAGTAATAAAGCTGACCTCAGAAGAGTAATGCTTTCCTAACAGGGAGGAGCACATTTTCAATGGCGTTTTTTGTTCGGGAGCTGGACATTTGCATCCACATTTATAGTGTCAAAAAAAGTGCGAAGAGGACCGGGAAGGCTGCCTTTGGTAGGTGGCGACGTGGCGTGCGCCTGATAACTGACGTGATGAAACTGAAAGCCTCATCCTTGTTTTGTCTGGACTATGGAGTCGGCAGATCTCCACTACTCTGCTCTCCCTCCTCATCGACGTGCCCCCTGAAGCTTCCATGCCGTGAAGGTGGCCGGCTCGGGGCTCGGCTGGCCGCCGGTGACGACCAGCCTCCCTTCCTGGAGCTCTCAGCAGTGGCGCAGGCACCGACGCGACAGGTATGCTGCCAGCCAGTCCATTAGTTCGATTCAGAATTTACTACTCAAGAATCGACTGTATGCTGCAGTAAGGGGCAATTAACACTTTACTATAATCATGTCTGTCATTTTTTCTCAACCTTAGTTCATCTTCCTTACTCACTACAGCAACAGTTTTTGGTTCCTTTTTTTTAAAAAAAAATCTGTCCTGGTTTTATCAGTTGATTATTGATAGATTCCGATATGATCTGCCATCAAATCGATAGTGTGTTTATTTTACTTTTCATGTGCATATTTGAGGCTGGCAGGAGACTCGACCTGGTCCATGTGAGTGAGCTCCAGGTCACTAATGACACTTCTGACCGCAGCCATGCCTTACATTGCAGTTAGGCGTTGAACTCCACCGACCGCAAACTTAATGGCGAGACGTGGATTGAATGAAGAATGAACTCACACGACTCTCACAGTACGTGCAGCTCTAGTTTTGTGCATATATACTATAGCACTAGCAGGATATTTTAAGCTCTGGTGGTTGAACTCCAAGGAACAAGGATATATGTATACACCATCAAGATCAAGCATGGCTGAACCGCACACAAGAATGGAGGTAGCAAGAGCTGGAGCGTGTCTCTCCTATCAGGCCACCAAATCCATGTGCGTGCTACTCCTTGCTGCTTCCTTGCTGAACACCAGCCATACCACCGCACATGCTGCTACCACCTCTCCTCCATCAGCGGCGGCGCTGATCGCCACCGATGACCAGCTGGCTCTGCTCTCCTTCAAGGCCCTCATCAGCGGTGATCCTCATGGGGTGCTCACCTCATGGACAGCCGGCAATGGCAACAGGAGTGCTGCCGCCAACATGACCGCCGGCGTTTGCAGCTGGAGAGGCGTGGGATGCCACTCCCGGCGGCACCCTGGCCGTGTCACCTCGCTGGAGCTGCGGTCCTCCAACCTGACCGGTACCATCTCCCCCTTCCTCGCCAACCTGACGTTCCTCAGCATGCTCAACCTCTCACACAACTCCTTGTCTGGCAACATCCCCTGGGAGCTTGGCTTCCTGCCTCAGCTCTTGTACCTGGACCTCCGGCACAACTCCTTGCAAGGTGTGATCCCAGGATCCCTTGCCAGCGCCTCCAAGCTCCTGATCTTGCAGCTGGAGTACAACAGCCTTGTGGGTGAGATCCCGGCCAACCTAAGCAATCTGCAGCAGCTGGAGGTCTTGGACGTTGGCTCCAACCAGCTCTCTGGTGCAATCCCGCTGTTGCTTGGTTCGCTCTCGAAGCTCACATACTTGGGGTTGTACTTGAACAATTTGTCAGGAGGCATTCCGGCATCTCTTGGTAATCTTTCATCGCTTGTCGATTTGTTTGCTGATACTAATGGACTTAGTGGCCAAATACCAGAGTCCTTGGGACGTCTGAGGAAGCTTAAGTCTCTTGATTTAGCTTACAACCATCTCAGTGGCACAATCCCAACAAACCTGTTTAACATCTCATCAATCACTACGTTTGAATTATCTGGCAATAGTGCCCTTTCTGGTGTTCTCCCGTTGGATATCGGTGTCACTCTACCAAACCTCCAAAATCTTATCCTCAATGACTGCCAACTGACTGGTCGAATTCCCCGGTCCATAGGGAACGCGTCACAGCTCAGGTATGTACAGCTTGGTAACAATGAGCTTGAAGGGACCGTGCCACTGGAAGTAGGCAACCTTAAGGATCTTGAGGTGTTAACAGTGGAAAACAACCAACTGGAGGATAAATGGGGAAGTGATTGGGAGTTGATTGCCTCGTTATCCAACTGTAGTAAGCTTTTTTATCTGTCTCTTGATTCGAACAACTTCCAAGGCATGTTCCCGCCTTCTATCGTCAATCTCTCCAACACAATGCAAAAGCTTCACCTAGCACACAACAAATTCCATGGAGCAATTCCTTCAGATGTTTGGAAACTTTCGAATCTTACCATACTTACTCTCAGGGGTAACTTCCTAACGGGTAGTATGCCACCATCAATCGGGGAGCTTTACAACTTAGGAATTTTAGACTTGTCCGAGAACAACATTTCTGGGGAAATTCCTCCTACAATAGGGAACCTGACAAACATTTCCATACTTTACCTATTCAAGAACAACTTGCATGGATCCATACCAATAAGCTTGGGGAAGTTGCAGAACATTGGTAGTTTAGTCTTGTCATTTAACCAGCTTACTGGCTCGATACCAGTGGAAGTCATTAGTCTCTCCTCTTTAACCAGCTACCTTGGTCTTTCATACAACTTCCTCACTGGTCAAATCCCATTAGAGGTAGGAAAATTGACGAACCTGGTATTATTGGATCTGTCAGTAAATCAACTATCTGGAGATATTCCTGCAACTTTAGGCAAATGCGTCGAGCTAGTGCAGCTTCAGCTGAATGATAATCTTCTTCAAGGTACCATCCCACAGTCCTTGAGTGGATTGCAAGCAATACAAGAACTGAACATTGCAAGAAACAACTTATCTGGCCCTGTTCCAAAATTCTTTGCTGACTGGCCAAGCCTAGACTACTTGAATTTGTCTTATAACAGCTTTGAAGGTTCTGTTCCAGTAACAGGCGTCTTCAGTAATGCAAGTGCATTCTCCATAGCTGGTAACAAGGTCTGTGGGGGTATTCCAAGTTTGCACCTTCCCCAATGCCCTATCAAAGAGCCAGGTGTTGGGAAGAGGAGACCAAGGAGAGTAGTGCTTATAGGCATTGTTATTGGTTCTATATCTTTGTTTCTCCTTCTTGCATTTGCATGTGGTCTTCTCTTATTCATCATGAGGCAGAAGAAAAGGGCCCCTAATCTCCCTTTGGCAGAGGATCAACATTGGCAAGTCTCATTCGAGGAGATACAAAAGGCAACTAATCAATTCTCCCCAGGTAATCTCATAGGCATGGGAAGCTTTGGGTCAGTTTATAGAGGAATTCTGAGCCCAGGTGCACAGCAAGTTGCAATCAAGGTCATTGATCTTCAGCAACATGGAGCTGAGCATAGTTTCTTGGCTGAATGCCGTGCCCTGAGAAGCATTCGCCATCGGAATCTTGTTAAGGTCATCACTGCTTGCTCGAGCGTTGATCACCAGGGAAATGATTTCAAAGCATTGGTCTATGAGTTCATGCCGAATGGGGACCTCGACAAGTGGCTACACTATAGGCATGAGACACAAGATGTGGCACCGAGGAGGAGATTGACCATGTCTCAGAGGGTAAACATTGCGCTTGATGTCGCTGGGGCACTTGACTACCTGCACCACCATGGTCAGGTGCCTATTGTACACTGTGATCTGAAACCAAGCAATGTTCTCCTTGACAGTGACATGGTTGCACATGTCGCGGACTTTGGTCTGGCACGATTCATTCATAATAAGTTGGTGAGCAACTCAACAGAAGAAAGCAGCACTTCGATCGGAATCAAGGGCACCATTGGGTACATCCCTCCAGGTATTTCACTGCTTCTATGGTTTTCCTAAAATGTTCCTAACCACGTTAAAGGTTCTCACACTGTCTCTTGATCTGCTTGTAACCTGTAGAGTACGGAATGGATGGCAATGTTTCCACCCAAGGTGACATGTACAGCTATGGCGTCCTCCTGCTCGAGATGTTCACCGGAAAGCGGCCGACAGAGGTCTCATTCCATGGAGGCCAAACTCTACAGAGCTATGTTGCAGCTTGCTACCCGGACAAGATAATGGAGATAGTTGACCCTGTTCTGATGCCTCTGGATATCGGATATTTGAGCAAAGGTGACATTTCTTGTGACGAGATCGACGCTGAAAAGCTGCACAAATGCATGGTATCAATCTTTCGAGTCGGTTTGCAATGCTCCCAGGAATCCTCCAGAGCAAGAATGCATATCAGGACTGCCATCAAAGAACTTGAGACCGTCAAGGATGTCGTGTTGAACCACTGAGGAGATTGAACAGAGTCTCTCAGCGATAGAAAACATATATACTGTCAAACATGACAACAGAAGTTAAATTTTATGAATTAGTTTTGTTTGTGTGTGGGTATATATGTGCTGGTTCGGTAGAAGTAGAATACATCGGAGATCTTATTGTTGTTAGTCATTGTATACGATGAGTGGGTCTGTACTGTTCTCTTTACGATGGCAGATAGATGGGTATCTCCCATTAAATCATTCCAGTGATCGAATATGTGCTTCTGAATACTAATTGTCAGACAAGTTGCTTCTGATAGCAACTAGAATGCAGAACAATGAGCCAACAGTTTTCGAGTGGCTGATAAGTTGGGCTGATGCTGTTTACACAAATTAGACTACAATCTTGCATAAACAATTGATAATTTATTTTCAGGGTTACTGATAATTGGAACATGGTCAATGTACGCTAGTTGATTTTTCTTTTTCTTTTTCTTTTTTTTTTAAAAAAAAGCAAACGGCCAATTGTCTATCAAGATTCAAGAAAAGTGAAGCAAGCTTCAAGTAAAAACAATATGGGATTTACTTGATCATGCGTTTGAGGATCAGCCAAATAAAAATTCCATGAACATGTTTTAAATCTTTTTTTAAAATGTAAACAAACGAATAAAATGTTTCAGCAGTGCAATTTAGTGGCAGCATTTGAAAGCTGTTTACCCAGATACTCTTACTTATATAATATTGTACATAAACTAAACTGTTGAATTATTTTTTATATTTTAATCAAACTTTTTTTAGGAGAATTTAATCAAACATTTATAAGATTGCTCAAGAATAGGATCTGCAAAAATGCTCAAGAAGGAAAAGATAAAAGGAACACCTCAGCATCCCCGTGGGCCGTGGTGGGCTGCATTGGGCCTTTGCGGGCTATCTGATTCGGCAACTCCACGGCAAACCCTACCCAGCCCTCCAGCAGCGCCGCCGCCCGCCTCCGCCTCCTCTCCCTTCGCCGTCCGGTACGTTCCCCTCCCCGTCCTCCTCGCGCCGCCGTCGCCGAACTCCGCCGAGACGCGCTGATCCGTTCTCCCCTGGGCTGTGCAGGAACCTACGAGGAAGGCGTTTGCTCGTTCGCTCGCCGCGGCGTTGGAGGATGCCTCTGGGGCTGACGCTGGGCTCGCTGGGGCGGGCGATGCGGCGGAAGCGGCTGTCCTCGCTCGACATCCTCTCCTCCAAGCGGGCGCCGCGGGATTACTACAAGGGCAAGAACTGCAAGCCCACCGGGTTCCACACCCGCAAAGGTAGCATTTTGCCATCCAGTGATCTAGGTCTACCTGTTCCAGCCTTGCCTGCATTGGAGTGAGAATTTACAGGATTGAAATTATGCGATCGGTGTAGCTTGACGTGCAAGGCCATCTGCTGAAACAACCTAATGGCATCCGTTGAAACTTAGCATTGTTTTAAGTCATACGAAGTTACGAAGTACTGAACTAGTGATCTGTTGAAACTTAGCATTGTTTTAAGCCATACGAAGTTACGAACTACTGAACTAGTGATGGTATGCACTGAGAAAATTAGCAAACCCACCTCCAGCGTTTGTAGTTACATCATGTTTTCCAAGTTCGTTCTTCATCTGCCTACACCTGGTTAGCTGTCTCCCCTGTCTCCTGCTCTTTGATATGTAGATCAGCATATGTGGCGTATGGCCGTGTAGATGTCAGTATCTTTTCTTGTTTCAGCCTCACATTGTACCTATTTTGTAACCACTAACCACCACATTGTAGCTCTAGAGATGCTGTAAGAAGTCATTCTTTCCACTGGATTCTTGATGTTACTTCATTGAGTCAATATCTTGATTCACTTTCATACTATATATAATTATCATAAAACTGTAGTAGCATAATTTACCTTTTTTTGCAGGTGGATATGTGATTGTTGATGAAAAGTTGCCTAGATTTGTGGTCCCTGACTTGACTGATTTCAAGGTAATTGGCATTTTCTGATTCGCAGTTTACATACTTAGATATAGCATGTTTAATTCAAATATCAATTACCAAAATTATCTTCTTCACTCCACAATTTAATTTGCTGGACGAAATTGGAAGACATTCATTCAATTTACTTCCAGCACTTGGATACGTGTGATAGTAAAGAAGTTGTTGCAAATGCAAAATCCAACACAGAATAGTTATTAAATTTTTTTGAGTTGATATTATGAAACTTTTACCGTAGAAAAGTCGAGTTTAGGACTGGGAAGGAGAGGGCCTGAAGACAGACAATTATCACCTATAACCTGTTATGGGGCTAAGATGAGTTGAGTTTCAATTTTTGCCTGCATTTTCTCATCAATCCGTTGTCATGTGTGAATGATTGCAGTTGAAGCCATACGTATCACAGTGCGCTAGGGACCTCACAGCTTCAACATCTGCTACTTCAGCAGAAACTACTGAAAACAAGAGCTGAGTTTTATGTGACTGCTCTAGTCAATTTGCCGGAAGGTATAGCCCAGCTTTGCAGTTATGTTTTCCTAGAGAGTGCCCATGTTCAGAGGATTAGCATCAGCATCCTAGCTACATATGGGCATTTCAGATATTTTTTCTTGTAAGGGCAAAACATTATGGCATAGCATAAATCAGCATGAAGTTTCTAGTCTTAGATGTGGTGCATGCATCCTGCTTGTAATTTCTTTAAGTAATAAATATTTAAATTAAGGAGACATTTCTTGTGAAAAGAATGACAGCGAAAAGCTACAAGAGTGCGTAGCATAGCGTTGATTCGTTCAAGTTGGTTTGGAATGATGCAGAGCAAGAACGAATGCCATCTGTGAGTTTGAGATTGTCTATTTTGTCCAACCGAACGACTAAGATCTGACTGGAGTTTCTTTAAACAGAAAACAACAGCATTTGCAGGAACATAACAAATGTGTTGATGTGGTTGGTTTTACTAGTTAACATGATGACTTTTTACTTGTCTGATCTCTGGGGGCGTCATCATACATCAAATTGCTATTAGCGATGGCAAATACAGTATCATATCTGGAGGCATCATACATCAATTTGCTGTTAGCAGTGGCAAATATTATATGTGCCCATCCTGTCACATACTCACATGTCACATTCCAGCCAGGGGTTTTCTTCTTGAAAAGATTTCTAGGCAGCAAGTTGCACCTGTTAAGAACTGGAACAAAATCCTGGCCTGGGCAACAACGGTGAGTTACATATACATAATCTTTCAGATTTTTTTGCTTCGATCACCTGAGATGATTGAGCTCCAAAGTCCAAGCACCTCACGTCACGACACGTCGACACATCAGAAGCATCAGGTGGATCTGCCAAACACGCTCGGTACAAAAGAAATTGATTCAGGCCTTGTTTAGTTCCTAAAAAATTTTGGATTTCGACACCGTAGCATTTTTGTTTTTATTTGACAAATATTATCCAATTATGGACTAACCAGGCTCAAAAGATTCATCTCGTGATTTATAATCTAACTGTGCAATTAGTTTTTATTTTCATCTATATCTAATGCTTATTGCATGTGCTCCAAGATTTGATGTGACGGGGAATCTTGAAAAGTTTTTACTTTTCGAGGTGAACTAAACAAGGCCTCAGGCTTTGTTCACATTATGACTTCTTTAAACAAAAATGTTGGTTCATTTTCAAAAGAGATCCGAATGACTGGAACATGATCAATGCACGCTCGTGGAAACACACAAGAAACGGTCAAGTTCCTAGAATAGAAAAAAAAAATTGAGATTTGCTCGTGCGCCCGGTCCAATGATGAGTCAATTCAAAAGTTCGATAACTTGTCAGTGCTGCAACCCCAGGTATTGTACCGGGTCCATCACACGTTCATATGAAGGAGTACACGTCAATTTTTTATCGTATTCTTATGTACGTAGGAAGGAGTACACGTCAAATTTTTATATTTGGACGGGTCTCTCCTATTGTTCAGACATCATTTGCCAGTTGGCATAAGCAACTGATGGTCTCTCCGTCCACTCCATCTTCTGCACAAAGCAACAATCCGGACCTGAACAGTCCACGTAAATAAATTTGAAACAAATTTAGGCCTCGTGTTTTCAAACCTAACAAAATTTGAACTATACGTTTTTTTTGGGGTGTTGAAACTTGCAACAAAAAGTGCGCCGCCCACGTGAGGCTGCGCATGTACGAGAGCGAAACCCGTGTCTCTGGGTAACGGAAATTGAAAAACAACATTTGCTTTATTTGTTTTGCTGACAGACGATAAGGAGACCAACTTGTCGAATCAAATCCTCAACAAACCAGAACAAATAAAATACGTCGAATCAGGGGATATTCATTCCTGTCAGATCAAGCTACAGAGATCTCATTCCCTGCGTCATTAGTGCGCGCTTTAGGTCTTGTTTACTTCCACCCAAAAGCCTAAAATTTTTTAAAATTCTCCGTCACATCGAATTTTTAGATGCGTGCATGAAGTATTAAATATAGAAAAAATAAAAACTACTTACACAGTTTGGTCGAAATTTACGAGACGAATTTTTTAAGTCTAGTTAGTCCATGGTTGAATAATAATTATCACAAACAAACGAAAGTGTTACAGTGTCGCGAAATTTTTCGCATCTGAAACTAAACACGGCCTTACTTCCTTAATCGCCAGCCTAAGCACCCTGTTCTTGCATCTTATATAAATTACAATATTATATATAACCTTAGTAGTAGTAGGCAAAGAGGCAGCCTTTTTAGCTGCCGTTTCTGCACTCGCAACTTGACACGAATATGCCTCAAACACACTGATAAATCCTAGGCGAATTCAAGCGGTTGAAAAGAGTCGAATTTTGGTGAGGTGTCATGTGGCGGTCGGTCTCAGGAATAGCTCCTGCGGGAAGCAACGAACAAACAAAGCAGCGGTAAAAAGAGGATTAGTAGGGCAATTAGCAGCCCTAGTTAATTAGTTAATTATTACTCCCTCCATCCATCCAAATTGTAAGTCATTCCAAGAATCTTAAAGATCAAAGCATTTTTATGTTTGACCAAAATTATAGAGAAAAATACTAAGAATTGTAACGTAAAATGAGTATACTATGAAAATATAATTAAGAAAGAATTTAATAATACTTAGTTAGTATCATAATAATAATTATTTTATTATATATCAATTCGGTCAAATTTAGAAAAGTTTAACTCTCCAAGATTACAATAATTTGATAATTTGGGATGGAGGGAGTACTGATCCAGGCCACCCGGTCATATTAGCGCGTTTTAATTTTATTAACCGCGGTGCAGAAGAAGCTTTTGGCTTTGGGGCGCGCGTGGCGTGGAGCTTCATCATCATATAAGAGGCCGCAGACGGATGGGACAGAGAGAAGGAGAGAGCCGTGCACGCCAGTCGTCGGTGCCGGCGGCCATGACCAAGGACACCGTGCTGATCGCCGCCTCCGTGGCCGCGCTGGTCGTGTTCTCGGCCGCCACGTTCCTGTGCTCCTGGCGGCGGCGGAGGAGGCGCGCGCAGTCGGCGTCCCAGCGGCGCGACGCGGCGGGCGACGACGTGGAGCTCGGCCATGGCCGCGGCGGCGCGGCGGCAGGCGGGATTGACGAGGCTGTGTTGGCTGCGTACCCGACGCTGCTGTACTCTTCGTCGTCATCGGAGAAGGAGAAGGACGACGAGGAGGCGGCGGCGCGCGACGGCGCCCGCGGAGAACCGGAGGAAGAGGAGGCAGCGGCAGGTGGGGCCGGGTCCGACGCGGCGCGGTGCGCGGTGTGCCTGGCGGACTACGTGGACGGCGACGAGCTCAGGCGGCTGCCTGGATGCCGGCACGCGTTCCACCGCGGGTGCGTCGACCAGTGGCTGCGCCGGAGGCCGACGTGCCCGGTCTGCCGCGCGCCTCCGCCTTCGCCGCCGCTGGCGGCGGCGGCCAAGGGAGCAGCAGCCGGCAGCCCTGCTGCTGAGGTTGCCGGCTCGTCGTGAGGTCGCGAGGCCCGCGGCCGGCGGCGCGTGGGGTGAGACGATGGGTCAGAGAAACACGTCGCGGTGACCGTCTCGCGTACGTAGTACGTCGCCGGCGTGAAGCGTAGGAGGTTGCGCAATGCAGCACCGGACCGGAATCGGAGTGTAGACGACCGAGGAGAGCGGCGGAATTATTAAGCGCTTGACAAATTGTATTTATTGGTTTTAAATTTCTCCTCTTCCTTGTACATATAATAAGCCTTATTCAGTTTCTAAAATTTTGGGTTTTTAGGCACTGTAGCACTCTTCTTTTTATTTGACAAATATTATCCAATCATGGATTAGCTAAATTCAAAAGATTCGTCTCATGATTTCAGACAAACCGTGCAATTAGTTTTTATTTTTATCTATATTTAGGCCTTGTTTAGTTCGTAAAAAATTTCAAGATTTCCCGTCACATCGAATCTTTAATCGCATGCATGAAGCATTAAATATATATGAAAATAAAAACTAATTGCACAGTTTACTTGTAATTTATGAGATGAATCTTTTGAGCCTAGTTACTCTTTGTTTGGACAATGTTTGTCACATAAAAACGAAAGTGTTACAGTAGCCAAAAACGAAAATTTTTGCGAACTAAACAAGGCCTTAATGCTTCATACATGTGCCGTAAGATTAGACGTGACGGAAAAATCTTAAATGTTTTTTAAAACTAAACATAGTATGTTCAACTTCAGTGACAGGAATAGATCATGGACAGAGGTATCTTTTTGGAGCTGTCCATGTACTGTTGTTGTTCTTCGTGTTAATTTTCAGCAAGTTCGTTTTCGTTGCTAGGTCGGTATTGGTTGTTTTTTTTCCTATGTAATATCGAAACTAGAGGTATTTTGTTAGAATGTTCCAACTATGGTTGTTTGGTCGACCTTCTTCAGCGCTCGGTAGATACATGCTGTTTGTATGTTTAAACTCTTTTTCTTCTTAATAATACAATAATATATAAATCTCTTGCGTATTCGAAAAAATATATATAATCAAGCATAGTGATAGGAAATTCAAATAACGGTGAGAGAGAAACCTTCAATAAATTCAAATGGATCTTGGTTTACAATCTTCCATATGCATGGTGTGCTTTTGTTTGAGTAGAGGATGGAAGCTGCTTGTTTCATCACATCCACGCGTATTCTTTTTTTTTCTTCTGGAAATTCTAATAAATCCTTTTCGTTTTCGAATAAAAATGCATGCTTCCGGCCAAGGCTATAGCTACAGGTCGTCGTCGTCGGCCGTCAAAGCAGCCAACTCTGCGTGCGACTGCCACGACGTCGACGCTGCCCTGTCGTCTTTTACATTGGCAGACGAGGACGATCGACGTCCGTTTCATAGTCGTCTTGTGCCGCGACCGACGTCAACCGCCTTGTAGGTACACACGGTGGTGAAGCTAAAATAAATTAGAGAATGATATAGGTTTCTAGTAGATGTAAAATTTTAAGTTGTAACAATGGTGAACATTTATTAATTGTAATAGTAGTTTTTTTTTAATTTTTATGGGTGCATGTACACCCACAACCATGAAGCTACCTTCGCCGCTTGTACACAGGCGAGGCGACGAGCTCCGGCCGGTCCGCCGGTGCACTGGCTGCCGGCCGGAGGATGCCGGCCGGCACACACGCGTTCCACCGGGGTGCCTCGAAATGTGGGCATGTGGCTGCATGCGTCCATCAGCGGCCAACGTTCTCCCGCCATCTTATTCCATTTTCTATACATAAAAACAGTACGTAGTCCATAAGGTTTAACTGATCATATTTTTCTCCTAGGCCTCGTTTAGTTCTGAAAAGATTTCGAATTTTGGTACTGTAGCACTTTCGTTTGTTTGTGGTAAATATTGTCCAATTATAGATTAACTAGTACCAAAAGATTCGTCTCGCGATTTACAGACAAACTGTGTAATTAGTTTTTGTTTTTGTCTATATATAAAGCTTCATACATGTGCCGCAAGATTCGATGTGACAGGAAATCTTGAAAACTGTTTGGTTTTTGGTTTGAACTAAACAAGGCCCTAGTAGACATTGGTTGTGCTTTCTTTCCTTTCACAAAAGAAGAAAAAAAAGGGAGGCAAAAGAAAGAAATGGTTGCTCTTTTCCCGTACACCTGTGAGACAGACAGAGACCCACGCGAGGTGTTTTCCCAAAGGCAATGCTCTGCTCGTGTACGATGTTGACACTGCAGACAAAAGAGGAGTATTCCCCCACTTTCGTTCACTGTTTGTATGTAATAATCCTGTTTAGCAGGCGTTGTTGGCTTTGCTCATCTGCCAAGCAAACCATACTGTTTTAAGGAAATTCCTCTTTTTCATCGCTCTTGCAATAAGTTCAGTCACGAAAATTGTTTAGTTCTCAATTTTTTTAAGATTTTCCGTCATATTGAATCTTTATCTGTAATTTACAAGATAAATATTTTAAATATAATTAGTTTATAATTAAACCATAATTACTAAATACAAATGAAAGTGCTAAAATTTTTTGAGAACTAAACAAAGGCTAAGTTGTGCAGGCCGGCAGCCCATGGTTGTCCCGAGAGCCCAAATCAAAGGGCCTTCACTCCCACAGACTACTACAGCTTTCGAACTGGTCCAGCGGACATCAAAGCGCGCGCCAGCCCATGTACCCTGCGGCCCAGCCCGCATGGGCCCGTATCCTCTGAATTGCCAGTTCGTTCTTGCTCATCCAGCTCGGTGGTCTTGCCATCTCGAACAACGGATGTTACTCCGTATTTTAGAGATAGTTCTTTTTTTTTGCGATAATTTTTTAGAGATAGTTGTGATGCTAGCGGTTGTTAGAGTTAAGGTGTTGGTTGAGTCGTTTTTTACCAAGTTATTTTTAGCAGGGTCTAGTTATTGGTTGGGTTATTTCGAGTGGAGCATCTCCAACAAGTTTGAAAATTTCACTTGGTATATTTCGTGTTTTAGCAACTTGGTAAATTATTTGGCAAGTGAAAAAATGAATCATCTCCAACAACTTGGTATTCCAACTTGGTAAAACTAGAGAATGACTTATGGGACCCGCATGTCATTCACTATTTCTGATCTGTCCGAGGAAATTGTTTGACGCTGCAGACCGTCGAGAGCCGTCGCGTCGCCGTCGGGATGGGTGGTGGTCGTCCAGGACCCGTGTGCTTGCGAGCGCTCTGGAACGGGCACAGCACCAGCAAGTTCCGCTCGCGCCCGCGGCAGGTTCCGCTCGCGTTCGTGCCAAGGCCAACGGCGGAGCTCGCGTCCACGACCTGGCGGAGCTCGTCCGGTGGAGCTCGCGGGTCGTTGGGTGCTGAGGCGGAGGTGGCGGACCCACGGCGAGACGGAGCTCATGCCCGGCGGCGTGGCTCGGCTCGATGGAGGGCGGGGAGAGGACGCGGTGAGCGAGGTCGTCGGATCGAGGAAGCAGCTGCCCTGGCGACGACGGAGACGAGGGCCGCGTTGTCGGCGACGAAGCCCTGGAGGCGCCCGAGCTCGGCGCAGCAGCCAACGATGGAATCGGACACCCTCGCCACGGCCCTCTTCGCCTCCTCCGGTCGCGGTCGCGGTCGGACTGCCCACAAGACCGCCTTCCCGTCGCGATCGAGGACGGACGCGCCTGTGCGAGAGCAGGCCGCTTGCCTGTTGCTCGATCGCGAGGACCCGGAGGCCGCCCGTCCAACTGAGAGCCGGGGCGTGAGGCCCTCGCCGGTGTTGGCGTTGGCGGCCGCGCGGCCGAGGCCACGCAGGGCAGCGGGCGAGCAGCGCGGGCGGATACGCGCGTGTACGCGCGCGGAGGGGTTTTTTTTTCCAAGTTGCTATTTTACCAAGTGGATATTGGGACTTGTTGGAGATGAAATTTTGTGTTTTTGCCAAAAAATATAGAATACCAAGTGGATATTCGGAGTTGTTGGAGATGCTCAATAGAATATAGTTTACCTCATGAGCAATTAGTAGAGCAGAGTTGTTAGGCTTGTTTAGTTCACCCAAAAAACCAAAAAGTTTTTAAGATTTTTCTTCACATCGAATCTTTCTGCACATACATGAAGCATTAAATATAGACAAAAATAAAAGCTAATTGCACAGTTTACTTCTAAATCGTGAGACGAATTTTTTTATCCTAGTTAGTCCATGATTGAACAATATTTGCCACAAACAAACGAAAGTGCTACAGTAGCGAAATCTAAAATCTTTTCGCATCTAAACAAGGCCTTAGTTGTTCAGTCATTATGCAAAAGTTGTATGGGATGAGTAGCGTCCTCTCCCTAGGCCCTAGCGCATACAGTTCTTGGCTCCATGTTTTTCTATACGAAAAACTAGATCGGCTATGCCGGCGGTTTCTCTGTAAAATGCGTCCGGCAACAACTACTTGCCCCGAAGGATCCGACTATATATAAGACGGTTTTTCTTGTTTGAGTCTAACACATTTTCGGCTCAGTCAAACGAGACTGAACACTTCATCTAAAACAAATTATTAGATTGAATCTATTTGCATTAAAAATTAAGAAAGGACTAGCAAAGTAAATGATCGGAAAATAACTTTCTTCTTTATTGTCCCATCTATAAGAGGAGAGCATATAAAAAATGTCACATATTGTTTCGTATTTTTTAGCTCGCTGCCCGTTCGCTGGGAGTTTCGGGTTTAAAGTGAAAAACTTGCAAAAACACGGCTTGAAAATAATTTATAGAGGCTGCTTCCTAAGATTGTACTATAGCTAGCTGCTTCTGCGCGGATTGATGGTATAGTTAATTAATACAGTAATAATCTAATGTAGTACTATGACCATCGATCTATATACATAATAAATGAAAATAAGACGATATGATGGAGCTAGCTCCTAACAAGAAGACATCATCATCGATCACTTGATGCTGCAATGCTGAAGAAATCAAAGCAGGTTCCATATATATCCAACAATGTATCCGGCCGGCAGCAGATTACAAATTCAAAAGTACAATTGCTGCCAAAAAAAAAAGAATCCATATATATATATATATATATATATATATATATATATATATATATATATATATATATATACACGTATCAACATCGATCAACGGATCATATACAGGTACATCAATCAATTCAGTGATCCCTGTTGTGCACCACCATACTATATTCCATGCCGTCGATGTGAAGGAGGCTCTCCTGATACATAACCAAGTAGAGATCGTTATCATGGTTTGTCGGGTCCGGGTAATGTGCCGCCGTTGCAATCGTCTCAAGCGTGGCGGTCTGCTGGTCGTAGATGTGCACCTCGTGTGCCGTGGTTGCCAGTAGGATCTTCTTCTTCTTCTTCGTCCTGCTGCTGTCGTCGTCGTCAGAAGGTAGATAGCAAATTGGGATCACCAGCCATGGTTCCATCAGCTTCTTCGTCAGCTGAGACGACGAGGGCGCAGCGAGGAGATCCTCGTGGATACGATAGTCCAACGACCAGACTCCAGACTCGTAGTCCTTGAGCTTCCAGACCTCGAACATGGCGGCCACGTCGCGGCGGCGGCGAAGGTCCCGGATCATGCACAGGCACCCGTCAAGCTCGGCGAGCGCTGTGCCAATGGGTTGCATGACGGCTTCTGCTAGCCGGTAGTCCCCCGACGTGGTGGTGGCCATGCGGAGACGGCTTGCGTGTGGGAGGTCATTGTCGTAAGGAACAAGGTCCGATGCCAAGAATGGCGGCACTGGCACCGTCGCGAACGACTCGGTGGCGAGGTTGAAGGAGAGGATGCCTTCCGGCCGCTTGCCGCCGCCGCCGCCGTCTCGGAGCAGCAGCATGCCCGTGTCCAGCGTCCAGTGAAGGCAACCGTTGGCGAAAACAGGGTCCATGCATTCGATTTCGATAAGGATGTTACTTGTTTTACCGTGGAGGTCGATGGCGACGGACCTCCAGCCACCACGGACGCCACCGCCGTTGGCCGCACCCACCGTGAGCACCTGGCAGTCCAACTCCAAGCTCTCCGTCAGCGGGCGGTCCAACGCCACGGCAAGCTGCACGACCTTGTACTCGTCGGTGGCCGCGAGGTAGCCGACGCCGGCGGTGGAGATGAAGCAGCCCACGGTGGGGCACGGCGGGAGGCGCAGGAGGCCGCCCGTGGACACGTTGCAGAGCGTGTAGCCCGTGCACGGCCGGCTGAGGAGGGCCAGGCCACGGTGGCACGGCTTGCCGCCGACGAACCTGGGGCAGCCGGGGCAGGGCATGATGGTCAAGCCGCCGTGTAACTCGTGGGGATGTGGCGGCGCCAACCGGGCAGCGGCGAACACTAGGCCGGCGGACGCCATCGCCATGGACGCTTGCCTGTCGCTGTAGAGCCGCTGGAAGGCGGCGTCCGAGTCCGACCGGAGGAGGTGGTTCCAGCACCGGCAAACGCAGCGGAACCGCGCCAGGGACTTGGCCGGCAGCCGCAGGAGCACCTCCCAGATGAGCTCCTCCGGCAGGATGACTGTTGCTGCTGTTGATGGAGACGCAGCCGCCGGATCTATCGTCGTCTTCATCTTCTTGCTGATCGCCATTATTGTAACCATAATAGTATATGGACTCGTCGCCATAATAATATATAGACTCGGCGCTGAGGCAGCTTGATAACTTCTTCGGACTCGACTTCCTAGCTGGGACGACACCGACACCGACACTGACACGGCACATCGACAGTCCGACACGGACCCCGGACCCAGCACCCTGGGCCGGCCGGGAACGGCAATACAATTCAGGTCTTGTTAGTTTCACGCGAAATCTAAAAAAACTTTTCAAAATTTCACGTCACATTAAATCTTGCGACATATGCATATAGAGCATTAAATATAGACAAAAAACTAATTACATAGTATGCCTGTAATTTATAAGATAATTTTTTTAAGCCTAGTTAGTCTATGATTAGACAATAATTGATAAATACAAACAAAAGTGCTAAAATAGCTAGATTCAAAAAGTTTTCAGATCTAAACAAGGTCTTAGGATTATGCTTGGTTTGAATATTAAACGTTACTGCTAGCGCTCAGACTTTTGATCCGGTAGTTAGCGTCCGGACATCGACTTTTGTACGCGCCTCTGCCTGCCCCCCACACAAAAAAAAAAAAAAAGTAAGATATGCGAACGCGACCTCACCCACCTCCACACGGAGAAGAAAGGAAATCATCCCATCCTGTACTTCCCACGCAAGGAACTCGCCCGATTCCTCACGTGCACAGGATCTGCCGGCCCCAAGCACCTCTCGCGTCACCAGCTGCCCCCACAACCTCTCCCCCTTTGTCACTATAACACTAAAATACCATGAATATGTTATTGCAACATCGTCAAACAAACTGCAACAACAATATGTCGAAGCAGTTGAAACACTATGAAAATATATTGATATATATTGCAACAAACAAAAAGGGATAACAACTGCAACATTGGGATAAAGAAGTTAAAACACCTTGACACATATTATTGCAAAAATAAAGAAAAACAACTGAGAAATTATGCTAAAGCAGTTAAAACATCATGAACATATTATTATAACAACGCCAAACAACTGCTACAACAACTACTGCAACATGCAGATTAAAGCTACTAAACACATACTGCGTATATCTCAAAGCGGTACTACTATAACATTAGTTGAAACCTACGACAACATCCAGAGAGAACCATTGCACCATGGCAAGATCTGAACCCGAAAAGCTCATCGGAGCCCTAGCCACCGCTATATCCCTTAGATCCAGAGGGAGGAGTAGGAGAAAGAGAAGGAACATAAGGAAAGCTCAGATCTAGAGGAGGAGGAGGAGGAGAAAGAGGAGGGCTCAGATCCAGAAATGATCCACCTACCTTGCTAGAAGCCACCACCGTGGCGCATCGCTCCTGTGACATGAAGGTCGCCAAAGCGAAGGAAGGGAGGCACGACTCGCCGGAAAGCCTCCGTCGTCATTGTGGCATGGAGGTTGCAGGAACACAGTGGGAGGAAAGGTGAAAGGTCCTAATGGCTAGAGAGGGTGTGAATAGCCTAATAAAATTTTCTACAACAACACTAAATGCACTTGATTAGTATATAAGATGGCGAACGAATTTGGCACTAGCTCTACAAGGGTGGCACAAGCCTCCTACCCAATCTAGTTTCTATAGTCTCTAAGGAAGCACACCAAGACTATGTCATTACTTACCCCTAGGTGATAAGCTAAACTAAGCAAGAGAGCTACACAAACTAGCTAGCTAAGTAATGCAAAGAAGGGTTAGGATTGATATACCATAGAGTAGAGGAATGATCCAATCTCACAAAGTGAATCGTGCAGCGAAACACGATCACTAAGTGCCTCTAGATGCAATCACTCAAGCAATACACTTGGATGCTCTCCCAATCTCACAAAGATGATGATCAATGATGCAATTGAATGGGAGTGTGTTGGCTAGGCTCACAAGGTTGCTATATCAATGAAAATGGCCAACAGAGAGCCCAAGCCGTCCAACAACTATTTATAGACACCCCAAACAAAAAGAGTCGTTGGCTCTCTCACTGCTCAGAAATCAGGGGCGTCGGACGCGTTGACGGTTAGCCATGGTGCCCAAGGTGTTGGGAATATGCCCTAGAGGTAATCATAGAGATGATGATATTACGATTGTATCCATGACATATATTATGAGTTCAGTGAATATCCATTATAGACAAACTTGTATCGATTAATAATTATGTGAATTGTTTGTGAAACTCTTTTACTTGTATGGTTATTCTAAAGTTGTCCCTGATGATCAGAGTTCATGTAAGGATACACATGAACACTAGGTTAGCACATGTATTAGTTGATGACTTTGTTTCACAAGTCATAGACATAGAGATGTCAAACTAATAATGTGGGCACATGTATGACATGGGGCTGGACTGACCCAACATGAGATGTTCTTATAATCTCTTTATACATCATGTACGTTATGTCCTTAGACCTGAGATTGTCGTATGTTCTCGAGATGTGAAATGACCTACTTAGGGACTATTAAACGCTACTCCGTTACAGGGTAGTTATAAAGGTGGTCTTCGGGTTTGTCGGGGAACATGCTGTGAGACATAGATGATCAAGATGGAACTTGCCCCTCTCTATGTGAGAGAGATATCACTGGATCACTCAAGTGATTGGATCAACAAATGCATGGTCGTGCTTGGGTTAAGTGTAACCCACGAGTTGGACCAAATATCGTGTGGCAAGGGAATAACATGTATATGTATGTAGTGGTTCGTCTGATATGATCTTTGCGTACGTATAGGAGTTGTCACGCCTTGCTAGGGCTGCTGTCAACTATTAGGCGAGTAGGAGTACTCGGCCCATGTCTATGTGCACGTGAACCCATAGGGTCGCACGCTTAAGAGGCTGGAAACCTAATTCGGGTTGGACCCGAATTAGACAAGGCTTAGAGTTTCTAATTGGGCCCCCGACTCGGGGCTAATTGGAGGATGCCTATATAAGAGAGGGAGGGGGCGCGGCCAGGGTTAATCCCACGCCATCAGGCAGCCGCCGCCGCTCACCCACGCTCGCGCCTTTTGCTCCTCGTGGACCTAGCAGTCCGGAGGTGCAACGCTTCTTCCCCGCACGTCTGGGATACCTCGAAGGTGCTGCATCTGGAGCACAAGGATGAACCGCGGGAGAGGGATTGGTCATTGGTGTGGTCGACGACCACGCAACTGCACGACACTGCTACTACGCGCACAACTACACCGAGTCGCTTCCGTTGCATCTGCGCGTCTAGTGGTAATCCCGTGATCTATAACTTGTAGTTGATGCTTGTTTATGAGGTCAAAATTTTTGTTTCCTAGCTAGCGTAGCAACCTCATAATCCTTCACAAGCGTCCCTCTTTAGAATCTCGTGCGTTGATCTCTAACGGTCACAAAGTCAATCAACGACGCAGTTAAAGGGGGCATCAGACGCTTGACAAAAACCATTGGACACTGAGCCTTTACGTCAAATGCAACTCAGGGAGGTTCCAAACGGTGAAAATCACCATTGGGCACGTCCTATGGGTGTCCATCGGACCCGACAAGTGTTTGATGCGAGCACCACCAAAACTCCTCGCTTGTGACCCTTCCGACGTCACTACACGTCGGACGTGCCAGTGCAACACCCTGCACTACGCCAAAGCACCCAGCACACGTTAGACGTCGCCCCAGCGTCTAACGTGACACGGAGCAGCATCTGATGCTCACGACTTCGCCACCTCTTCAAATCCACCTTCGGTGCAGTGAGAAATAAGCATTTTGAAAGGATCAAGATGCCCAAGAGGGGAGGGGGGGGGGTGAATTGGGCTTTCTAAAAATTTAAGCAACCTATAAGCTCCAATTCAATCCCTTGTGCCTAGTGAGACTAGAGAGCTACCGGATAAAAGTTTTGCAACCTAGTTCCAATCCTATTCTAGCATGACAATTCTAGGAATGTAAAAACTCAAAGTAATTGCACAAAGTAAATGCTAGAAAGTAAAGAAGTAGTGGAAGAAAGTGCTCGGCGATGTTTTGCCGAGGTATCAGAGAGTCGCCACTCTCCACTAGTCCTCGTTGGAGCACCCGCGCAAGGGTCTTTCCCCCCCTTGGTCCGCGCAAGGACAAAGTGCTCTCTACGGGCTGATTCTTTGACACTCCGTCGCGGTGAATCGCCCAAAACCGCTCACAAGCTTGACACGAGCCACCCACAAGAACTCCGGGCGGTCTTCGTGCCTCCAATCACCACCGAACTGTCTAGGTGATGGCGATCACCAAGAGTAACAAGCAAAGAACTCTCACTTGACCCAAACAAGGCACTAGAGAGTGGTGGAAGCACACTTGACTCTTGAAATTCAACTAGAGAAGGATTCTCACAAGAAATCTCTCAAATCTCAATCCTCTCTAGGCTCTTGCTTCTCTCTTGCTCCACAAAGAGTTTCTCAGCTGTTCAAATGGGCAAGAGACCACCCATGGACGAGGTGGAGGAGTATAAATACACCCCACAAAGTCCGGTGCTAGCGTCCGGTGCCTAAACCCTAAACCCGGAACCCGGACGCTACCCGGTGCGTCCGGTGCCTAAACCCAGACACTCAGCACTCCAGCGGCTAACGACCTCACCGGACGCACTCACTAAGCGTCCGGTGCCTACTTAGGCACCCAAACTTTATCGAAACGTGACCGTTCCAAAACGAAGTTTGTTTCTCTCGATCTAAGGACTATCTCTGAGCTGCCTAGTGCTAGGTTTACCAAGGGTGCACCACACCTAAACCTAAAGCCTTGCCTAAGTCAAGCTACTAGATCAAAGGCCCTCTTAATAGTACGGTCAAAGGAAAACAAAGTCCTAAACTACTCTAAGTGCCCTTCTTCACCATATGGCACTTAGACCTAGTCTAGTCTTGACGATGTCCATCCATCCTTTGAAAACCGAAACGATTTCCACTATTAAGTAGGCATGTACGTCCCTGTTCATCGAGTACCTATTACTATGACCTCACTAATGACTTTGCCTCTAGAAAACACACGTTAGTCACAGTAATCAACATTGTCATTAATCACCGAAATCATTAGGGGCCTAGATGCTCTTTCACATTTTATTTCTACAAAAACACCAAATCATGTCTCGTAAGCTCATTGGGAGAGAGAGAGAGAGAGAGGATCCCAAACCCCTCTCTACCCCTCAAACTCTACCTCTTTTGCAAAAGTGCTAATACCACCATGTGTAAACCATCATGTGCAAGTGTGTTAGCATTTTCACAAGCGTTTTTTCAGAGGAGTTAGTGCACTCACTAGATCCTAATGTATATGTAATGAGTTAGAGCACGCATCTAGTGGCACTTTGACAACCGCACTTTGATATGAGTTTCACCTCTCTTAATAGTACGACTATCAATCCTAAATCACTCACGCCCTCTATGGTGTCTTGAGTGCAAACCAAAAGACTCCTAACCAATTATACCTTTGCTTTCAGTCTTTTGTTTTTCTCTTTCTTCTTTTCCAAGCACGAGCACTTGATCACCTTGGTTCCACCATCACCATTATGATTATCACCTACGTTGCTCACCACTTGGAATGTGCTTTTCTATCTTATGAACACTTAGAGTAATTGGTTAGCACATAGAATTTTATCAATTCACTAAAACCAAACTAGAGTTTTCAAAAGGAGGGAGGGAGGGGTAGCACGCTGGTAGCCGCCATCGTCGTGGCGTGGAGGGCGCAGACGAAGGAAAGGCGACAACACCGGAGCAAAGTGAGAGTGGAGCCTCGAGAAACAGATAACGAGCAGAGCGAGGAAAAGAAAGAAAGAGCCGGGAACGGGATGGGATGGGGAGCGAAGTCACTCGATCGCTGGTATCACTAGTACAGGGGCATACTATACAGGCGGCTGGTAACTTATTTCTACAGGCGTTTTCCAGCACCGCCTGCGCTGGGGGCCAGTATAAATCGTCCAATTCCACAGGCGGTTCCTTGAGTGCCGCCTGTAGAAAACATTTCCACAGGCGGCTCTCTTAGGGAACCGCCTATGTAAATGGCACATTTACACAGGCAGTTCTCTAAGAGAGCCGCCTGTGAAAACATATTTAAAAATGTATTATTTATTTATTTATTTATTTATATTGTTATTATTTAAATATATTGATATTGGTTGGTCTTCAAACATAGCAACATGCAATTTAAATATTTCATCTCATACATATATTTGTATACATCAAAGTTTGGTGCTCAAAGACATAAAGTTAATTACAAGAGTATATCCATCATCACACATCATATATACATCAATAAACCTCTGGACCTCAGTTATGTATGATGGATCTAGTCTTGATAAATTATACATCCAGAATGACCTCTCCATCACTACCTGTAAAACACCATTCATGATCTAAGGTTTAGAAAGGATTTATCTAGGGTTTATTAGCTAGGGTTTATGGTTTAGCTTGGGATTAAAGGAAAAAACCTAAGTTACATAATTACATAGCATAATTATAGAAACACACAATTCATTAGAAACATATTGATGTGAAAGAAAATAAATTGAGAAATAAGGAGAGATATTGAAGTAAAAAACCAAAGTACCACATAATTGAAAAAACCAAATCTACATTTCTCTCTCTACATAAATATACAAGAACACACCATTGATTCAATCTTACATTTCTCTCTCTAAAATTGAGAAGCAATCATGAAAATGGAGAGAGGAGAGGCATTATCCAACCATATTAAGCAACCTCATCTAACCATATCAATAAATAAAGACAAGAAGCTAGCTATTCTTCTCTCTCACTCATGGTGAAACCCTAAATCCAAAAAGTGGCTCAAATTGAGCTAGAATGAGCAAATTGAGGCAATAGGGATATAAACTAACCTTTTTTAGCAACCTTCTCCCCAGAAATCTGGACCTCCAAAATCGTCCCTAATGGAAGGTGGGTGCGAGATACTGTTCTAGTCGGGGAGGAAGAAGGAGTATTTATACAGAAGATACCACAGGAGGTAGCTTAAGCCAACCGCCTGTGGAAACCTTTTTCACAGGCGGTTGACTTAAGTCAACCGCCTGTGTAAATGGAGCATTTACACTAGCGGTTTGCTTAAGTCAACCGCCTGTGATAATCAGTTTGCACAGGTGGCTGGGATCTCTGACACCGTCCCATTTATACTACAGACATGTTGTAACTGGAACCGCGTATAAAAACGGGGCACCAGCTATGAGCCCGATTCTACGCTCCTGAAGTATGAGTAGTAGCATTACCCGTTCCAAATGGACCTCACCACCCCAGTGATAATAGATGGTATGAAAACTATATTTTGTGCAACTCCTCTAACTCTTTTTTGCCAAATTATTATTAAATGACTTCTTTCTTTAGGTGCCAAAGAAACACTTTAATAATCTTTAAATGTATGTTAACCTTAAAAAAAATCTCTTTTGTATATCATTGTTCAAGCACACATTTACCATGACGCTTTATTAACAATGTATGTTGATGCGGGTACAAATTCATTCGTTTTCACAGTGAGTTGCATTTCTCTGGTTGCGTGTTTACTTTTTCTAGTCTATGTTAGTTGATAGGATTGCAACTTAGAATGCAAAACTATTTAGTTAGAAATAGCAACACTCAACAAAGTCGTGTGCACATCTATAAATAGTATCTTGCATAGGTTTTGATAAGTAAGTTTTAGTAGGTCATTAGATTCTAAAATGAAAAACCATCGTCACACTTAAAAAAAACTTATCTTCACCTAAAAAAATATTTCATGAAATAGACTAAAATTAGCTAGAGATAACTTGTTATATAACGATGACTATATACACAGATAGAGATGTTAGAGTTGTTCCAAATTCACTTCAGGATATTGGCTGTGCTTCTGACGGAGCGAAGCGGAGGCTCATCGCCGGAGGCTTGGGCCAGAGCGTAGCGGAGACTTGATTCTCTTATAAGCCGTCATAGGCGTGTAACATAAAACTCTTGAGATAGTGAGATTGTTGCCGGTTATTGCCCGTGGTTTTTCCCCTTCACATTGAAGGAGTTTTTCACGTAAATCGTGTGTCTTTGTTGTGATTGATTTCGTTTACTTCATACTCCTATACGTCGTTCATAACAAGAGAGGGTAAAGTAATTTTTTATTTAATTTTAGAAAAGAAAATAAAAGTTTGTTGCAAATGATCAAATATACAGGTCCGGACGCCGAAAGGCTCGGTACTCCTATCCAAGGTTTCTGAACTCAGTGATCCAATAACGGGCATGTGGGATTCTTAGCTATCCGAGATATATTTTGGGAGGAGGATGTGACAAATATATTTTCTATTATTCGACCGGCTTGTGAAGATGCAATTGCATGTCATTTTGATTCGAAAGGAACATTCAATATCAAATCTGCCTATCATGTTTTAGGGGACAATCAACAACTTAGTCGCTGTTCTCAACGTGGTGAAAGCTCTAATTCTGAGAATTGCGGGAATGCTAATAGGGTGTGTAAGTTGTGAAAGTTGAATTGGCCACCAAAGATCAAACAATTTCTATGGAGATCGAGTGGGACGTAATATAGTTTGGTAATGAAGTTGAACATCAAGATGAGAGGGATTGATCTCGACACTAGATGCCCAGTCTGTTGGTCATGGGCAGATCCAAGGTATGGCATGACATACCCTAGGCCTAGCCTAAAAAACATACATGTAAAGTTTTATACCTAAAAGTTTTACATGCATGGAGCATTAAATGTAGACGAAAACAAAAACTAATTGCATAGTTTACTTGTAAATCGCGAGTCCAATCTTTTAAGCCTAATCAGTCCATGATTGGACAATAATTGTCAAATAGAACGAAAATGCTACAGTAGCCAAATCCAAAAACTTTTTGGAACTAAACAAGGCCTCGGTAAAAAAAAACTCTATTCTCTTTGGTCTTGCACCTGCTCTCGCCCGCTCCTTTCAAACGCATGATGGACGCACGACTCGTGACTCGCTAGCACCAGCGAATGCCTGAGTCCACTCTCCTACCGGCCTACCCTTCAGTGGTGGCGTGCAATGCCCTACCCTTGCCCTGGCGGCGGGCACTCGCGCCCCTCGGCTCCACCCGGCGCTTCATCCCTCGGCGGTCGGCCCTAGCTAGCTAGCCCTACCTCGGGAACCTGCCTCCGACCTCCCAACTAGGCTACACCAGGTTGTCGCCATTTGGTAAGAACTTGATCCCCTCTGCTCTCCCCTATGTTTTCTTTGGTTTTCCTAACTTTACTGATATCTAATTTGTTAGATAGTTATTTATATATTTTTTCTAGATTTACTTTAGCTGATGTAGCTTAAAGATGTATGTATTGGTTGATTACTTATGCATTATACAATTTGGTTGCCAGATTTGTATATGTATTGGTCGATTACTTATGCATTATGCGATTTGGTTGTCGGATTTGTGTGAGGAGGGATGGAGACATTGCTTTCGTGTGTTGTAATCCTATTTGTTATTTAAGCTTGTTTCATTTATATTCCAAAAAGTATTTAGTGTGCTTTTTAAAACTATTTTGTATTGTAATTTAAGACTTATGTCATTTAATAGTTGTGTACCGGATTGTTGGACAATTTTTATAAAATTTTATCGAATTGTTAAATAGATTTTACCAGTTTGCTTATGAATTTTTTTTGTTCGACATATACCTAAGCAAGAGGACAGAGGGCACTTAAATGCAAGATGGCACGGGCATGCTGGCGAGGAATGCAGGTTGAAGGAATCATACTATGATTGCTGGAGGCTCGATCTGCGATTGATTTAGTGAATATCGTCTTGGACTTGGAGTCAGATACATGGCATTTTATTGTGGAAAGTGTGGGATGCTAGAAACATGGTGAATGCCGGTGAGAAGGCACTGTCAAGCTAGCTAGGAGGTATATATGTGGGGGCGACAATTTGTATGTTGATGGAGATTCAAGAGGAAGCTGAGATGAAAATCCAGCAACCACATTCAGGAGCCGCTGGGAGAAGATTGCCTGAAGATAAATGTCGACGGGGCTTTCAGACGTGAGACATCAGCAGGCTTATCAGAAACAGCCGCAGTGGTGAACCGGTGATGGCCGGAGTAGCAAACATTAGTCCTACTCCTATGCGTGATGCTATGTATGATGGCCGAAACAGTAGCATGCAATGCAAGTTTGCATTGGAATCAGCAGAGTTGTATAGAATATCAAGAATCGTTGTGGAGACTGATAGGTTTCTTGAGGGAGGGGCTAATTACAGGCTCCCGTGATTTAGCTCTAGAAGGCATGCATCTTGCTTAGAGGTAGGAACTCCTCGCGCACTGATCAATTAGATGTGTCTATATTAGAAATGTCCCACAATCTTGTACATGAAATTGCAAAGTTGTGTATGAATTAGGACCCGGGACAATCTGATATGGTTGTACCCCCTCCTAGATTTTGTAAACCCTTTTGTTGCTCGTGATTTTGTTTAGCACATGATTTTAAATATAGGACCATAATAGCCTGTTGTTGTTTTTTTTTTTAAAAAAAAAAGCTTTTTGTGCATATTACCGTGACATATGGGTCCCACATTGTAAATCTCCAAACCTAAAATAAACTCTGTATTTTTTATCCACCTAAGTAATTTTACTATACATGACTAATTGAGCTAAAAGACTCATCCTACAAATAATTAACTCTTCATAGGATTAATTTTGAGACGAGTCGTGTAATTATTAGCCGCCGGTGCCTCAACGGGTAAATAACCGCCGGTGCCTCGCACATGCCCGTAGCCCGTTACATTATAAGCACCCTTGCCGTTGCCGCACCCGCACACCCGCCCGCCCCGCGCCCCCCCCCCCAAATCCCAAATCCCCCCAGGTCCCATTCCCAAACCCTCCAGGCCCCCCTGTCCCAGCATCGCAAGAAGCGCGGCAATGCCGCCGACAATGGACTCGTCGGAGTCGAAGGACGGGATTGAGGCAGGGGTGAATTCCCCGTCTCTCCCCTTGCGACGCCGCGCTCAGTCCCCGCGTCGTGAGCTCGGTCGAGTGTCGCCGGCGAGGAGGTTGACGATGTCTCGCGGCGAGCTGAACCGCAAGCACGATGACGCCTCTTCTTCCGGCGGAGGAGCGGGCGCTGCGCCGCGGGGGAAAGGAGACGAGACGAAGGTTCTCGGCGGCTTCGCCGGCTCCAAGAACGACGGGGAGGACCTTCTCACGGGGCGGAGGTGCTTGGCGGCGAAGGGCTTCAAGAACGACGGCGCGGAGTTTCTCGGCACGGAGCGGATTTTCTTGGCGGCGAAGGGCTCCAGGAACGACGGGGCGGAGGCGGAGGCGGAGGAGGTGCTTGGCGCCTTCGCCGGCTCGAAGATGGCAAACACAGCGGCCGCGGCGGCCGCGGAGAGAATCGATGGGGCGGGTCTTGGCGCCTTGGCCGAGAAGGCCGCGGCTGCCTTCTTCGACGCCACTCCGGCCGTCCCGCATGCTGTCACCCTAACCGAAAAGGTGATCAATGTTCTTTTTTTTTTTTTTTTTTTTTTTTTTTTTGCACTGACTCGAAGGAGGTCACTCTGCAGAGGAGGCTGCCCTCTCCTTCAATGGCGAGAGCGTCGGTGTCAAGTGCGACATCTCATTCTAATGCGCCCCAATCTTCTAAGCGTGGTAGAACTTCAAGGTGTTCCGGATACCACCGCTCTATTGAATCCAAGGTTTGTTTTAGCTCTGTCAGGCGCTCTAGAAAATGGTTCTATCCATACCATTTGCAAACTGGCTATCAGACATTTACTGATCATAGACAGAGTATCAGTTTCTTTAAAGAAAATAGACAGTATCACTACTGTATTGTTTTGCCAACTGGTTTGCATTCGGCTTCCATGAAACCTCTTTGAATTTGTGGTTCTGTAATGTGATTTTACATGCTTTAGTATGCATGCTGTTAATGGATTTGTAACTTATGTTGTAGATTCCAAAATGTAGATAAGACTAATTTTCATTGCCTTTAACTGAAATTTTGGCTGTCATAGCATAATTGTAAAAAAAAAAAAAACTATCATGTGACTTTACTTCCATATCACATTCTTGATATCTTTGAAGTTTCAAATGTTATATACCACCAGACGGAGGGAGGACACCTAAAAGTTACCCTTTTCCAGTTTGTTTTTTAAAATGCCACAGTTTTAACTACACCATTGTCAGTACAATATGCATGGCATCTTCGCATAATTGCATTAGTCAATATAGGTTAGATAACGCTATTGTTTGAATTGGATCTCTGATAAGTTATTTACCTTTATCTTATTTTTCAATTATATTGCTGTTATCAGGGTCTGAAGGTAAACGAGCTGAACGATGTTGCTGAAGTGACAGAAAATGATTCGGGCGTTGATCTAGTACGGAAAGTGAGTCAGATTTGCTTTCTGTTTGTTATCAGTCTTGTAATCTATTTATGCTAATTTTTCTTGAGAGAATCTATTTATGCTAATTCAATAAGTAACTGAACATAGTTTACTAATTTAGCAGGGCGTGGAAACAGACCAATGGACTGCACAGAAGGCAGCAAAGACCAACGTAAGGACTTAATGCAATTTTGTTTTGGCCTGTGTTCTAAATAGCTATTGGAGATTTACATGATGTGAACCAACTTAAAAAGGCATGTTTGATAGGCAAGGTGTAGGCCTCTCTAACTTAAATGACTTAGTGGTTTTCTGCTCCTTTGTTCATGTTGAATTACAGAAAATATTTCTCTTTTATTTCAGTGTACTAAACTGGGAATCTTGTTATGTCTGAAATTGTTTAGGATTTTTGAAAGCTAAAGAAAGTTAGTTTGATGGTAACGTTTTCATGAAAGTAATCTCTGATGCTATTTTTAGGTGTGCAATTTACCAGCATCTTTGTCTGATATTTTTTCAATGGTTTATGTTAGCTAGGGGAAATGTAGTCTAATTGTGGCTACAAAATCTTTATGAATTTCTTTAGTTCTGTCTAGTCATGAATTATTACTTGATAAGACTGTTTTTCCCTCAATGAATATTTTTTAAAAGAAGTTCCGTTTCATATGCTAAGCAGGATACCACCAATGTTACTTCAAAGGGCTTGGGTGCAAGTTCTGGAAAATCTGAAGCTGTAACAATACCTCATACTTTATGCGAAAGAGCAACAACAGAGTTAGTTGAGACAAAAAAAATATACGACGTAAACTCTGTTCAAAACTGGTTGCTCGAGAGGGAATCGGAATCAGATGAAAATTATTTCATGGTAAATTCTTTGCTTGTTAGTTATGCTGGTTGTGATGTCAAACTGTATTAGTATTATAATTCTCTTATATTCTGTAATCTACACGTATTTTCCAGAGAATTGGTACTGGTGATGAGAAGAAAGTATGGCAAAGAACAGTCAGAGCTTGCCCAAATGTATTTGGTCAGAAATTTTCAGGAAGAAGATTGACTTCACTAAAGATGGCAACCAACAATGAGGACATCAGGTTTCTGTGTCAGGAGATGAAGACGACTGGATTAACATTGGACATGAGAGAAATTGATTCCCCAAGCATGCAGGTTCTTTCCAAGATTACAAAATTCCTTTGCAGGAATTGTTTGTCAAGAGATGAAAAAGCGGACAAAATAGCCCTAGAGATGCTTCGTGAAGCGGTAAAAGATATTACAGATGTTGAAGCAATAGGAGACATACCTGGCTTTATTGCCACTGTAGTGCTCAGAAGCTACTTTGGAAATGCAGAATCTCAGAGGTTAGCTCTTCACATCCTTATCCTATTGTCCAGGAGGCATCAGAATAAATTGAAGATTATACGGCTTGGTGGTTTTGGCTCTGCACTGTGGCATGTGTCACAGCAGCATGCCATGATGGGATGCCGGCTCATGGCTTCCCTCATGGATGCAGAAGAAGGTCTCATGAAATTCATTAAAGATGAGGTTTCAGTTGAAGTTGTGAACCTCACAGTGAAGACCGGTAATGTGACCACATGGATCAGTGGGGTTATTGAGGGATTAAGAGATTTCCCCCTCGGCGAGACAAAGTTTTTAGAAGCTGTGGGTAGTTTACCCCCCGAAGAAGTTTTTGTTCAGCAAAGACTGACTTGGTGCTTACTTGATTTCGTTGAGCAAAATGAGAAGTACTGTCTGGAAGATACCTTAGAAGATTAGAGTTACTAGCATGGCCGCCAGCACTGGTTGTGTGTTGTGAGAAGTTACAAATTAAGATGGGTGATGCTGATTAATCTGTTTCTCTTGGACCCTCTGATTTGTTGCGACAGAAAACCGATTATTCTTGTGTATACAATAAATAGATGTATATTACCTTTGCTTTGGATAGTCAGGAAGTTGCAACCTGCACCTTGCCACAGTGATGATATGATATGTAAAGGGAGATATGGATTTTTGAACCTTGCTGAGATATCTGGTGTTTCTTTGTTGATCTCACTGGTTGCATGTTTGTCAGCATGTGCATGTGTGTGCAGATACTGAAACCATGAACTATGGGTATTACCTTAGGAAGTGAATGGAGGCTATACTATTTCTGGAATTTGGTGTGCAAGAGAACACATGGTTTTGTTATTCCATTAATATATAAGAAATCAAATATGATACTTGAGCTGATGCGGTTGTGTCGGTGGTTGAAATCTGTGAGGCTTGTTCAGACTCGAAATGGTTGTCTGGTTGAAATCTGGGAGGATGTTCAGTACTCTGAAATGGTAGGACAAGCATGGTATTACTTTATGAAATGAATAGGGAATGCAATATTTCTGGAATTTGACATGTAACCGTACAAATAATTTAGTCATTTGAGAAATATATATACAATTCATAGACCGGATCTGAGTTGAGTGAGTCATGATCAGTGAAATCTGGGATGATGACACAACAACTGGCAGTACCTTATCTGATGTGGTGAGTTTTTTTTTTTTTTGAAGAGAACTAGAGGGGCCGAGGCCCCTACAGGAGATGTGGTGAGTTTAGTATGTGACATCACTGGCTGAGTTTCGTATGTGAGATCACTAGCAGTACCTTACATGATGTGGTGAGTTCCACTAAACTCAGACCTGGTGCACATGTTGCCTGGCCTGTTGAAGAAGCTGCTTAAGTGGTTTCTTGTAGCAGTGGTAAAATAATTTGAAATATCCTTTTGCCTTAAGTAATATGTTCTATATGACAGTATTTTCCGAAATCATGCTGTGTACCATGATTGTTATCTGAATTGAGTCCTTGTGTGCAGCGCTTGTTTATTGGCACTTCCAAGATGCATAGAAGCTTTTGCCACTGAGCTCTCGTACAGATGACTGAACTAAGGTGAGTTCCCTATGCTTTTTAGTAGTTAATTAACCTCTGAGACGTCTAATTGATATGCTCTAATTGATCTGTTCTAAACTTTGTGCTAAATTTTTTATTATCACCCGCCTAAATATGGGCCCCCACGTCGCGCCAAGTGGGCCGAGTGAGGCCCAGCACCAGGCCCTGGCTGGCCTTGGCCTCTTTATGCGCACGACCGCACGGGCAGGGGGCGCGTGGCCACCCCTTGGTTCCTTCCCGGCCAGGAGAATCCGGAATAGAATGGAGATTTTGGATAAATTTAGAGAAAATAAAATAGAGTTTTGTTTAGGAAATAATATTGAGTTTGCTTATTCGTTCAAAAAAAAGGTTAAGTTTGTTTAGGAAATAGGATTGGTTTATTAGGAAAGGAGAAGTCCAAATCTATATGGACGACCCCTCTAGTTTGTTTAGGATACAAATCCTATATAGGGACTATAAATATATTGAGGTCATGTAATCATTCCAATCTTAAAGAAGTAATTGAGCAATTGATCTTCCTCTCTCTCTCTCTCTCCCACGCTATATAGCCATACTATCATGACTCAAGAGTGAAACTCTGGTGCTAATTAATCGGTTATACCAATATCTAGTAGTTATATATCTTATTAGTATAAAATGACTAGCTCGTAGAGGGCTTAGGGTTTACTCTCTTTTCGCGCGCGCATTTAGGATAATACTCCCTCCGTCCACGAAAGAGTCAATTTCTAGAGTTGTCCTAAGTCAAATTTTTAAAACTTTGATCAAATTTCTAGAAAAAAATGCCAAGATTTATAGTATCAAATTAGTATTATTAGATTCATCATAGATCGATGGATCAGTATTCTTAGTTCAGCTTCGCACGAAAAGTCAGATTTGTATATCCGTCGTCTCGGTCAGGTCACCCGGTTGCTTTCGAGGTGCCTTGACTTCGATAGGTCTTTGTTCCAGTGTAGTCCACGTTGAAGTTTTTCTAACAGCTACTTCCTTTAATAGCAATAATAAATCATTTGAAAATAGAAAATTACATTTTACTATTAAACAATACACATTGGAAGCCCGAAACCTTTAAGAAAATTAACTTGGTTTTAATCTAGCTACTCTGCCAAACATTTTTCAATTAGTTGATCTGGTATACCCTCTAATTAATAAAATTTGTTTTTTGTTTTGTTTGTTCTCTTATAAGTTGAGTTTAATTTTGTGTGACAGAGGCATGCATGATGTCCTATGCTGAGAAAATACAGTAAGTTTTTTATAATGATATATACGTTAGAGGCGTCTATGCTAAGCTTACATAGGGTACATAATTGCATGAAAAGTAATCTTAAAAAAATTTAGAAATAGCAAACTTGCTATTTTAGCAAACCAGATAGCACATATCTGTTGGACTTTAATTTTTATTTTGAAAATGTAAAAATAGCCTAGATAATATGGATAACATATCTGTTGGAGTTTCTCAGTATCTTTTCGCACGACATGGAATAGTAATCCTAGTAATTGCTTGATTGGCGGCTAATCAGCAAATGGTGAAAGTTTGATTAATTAAGAATATTTATTTCGTTTACATGTTTTGTTTTATACTCTTAAATCCAGATTTGAAATTTGTATTAATTTGGTTAATGAATTTTTTCTCATCATAAAAACAATACGTAGACACATATTATCTGACTTAAAACACTGGTCTAAATTTGTACCATTTTTTACATTAAAAAACCGTATTCACATCTTAATGCGTATAATACCGACCCAAGAAATGGATTAGAGCATTCCACGAGTGCCTCATATCTCTTCCACATTCATGGTTTCTGGAAAGAAAAAAAAAGAGAGAAGAGCTCATCTTCAAAAAAGTACCCCATATTTCTTTTAACTCGGGTGGTCGCGCGGGGCTGCCTTCATGGTGCGTAAAAATGTACCGTCCGTGATCGCACGCTGTCTCCTCCTTCTCGTGCACTCTCTTGACAATGGGAAGACCGTGAGCACACCCCGGTACCTCAACGGAGACCGGACCCTCTGGAGGGTGCGTCGGCCGGCGACGAGAACGACGAACGGAAGACGGGGAGGAGTTGGGGAGGAATCGACTTTTAGGGATCAAGAACAAGGGAAACAGATGTAGATTGAGGGCGGGAACCACCAAATCTGATAGAGAAGAGGGAGATTGAGGGCAGAGAGGAGGGGAAAGCGTCGAGATTGAGAACGGAACCCATCGGATGCGACCCCTTACGCGTCGGAGTTCGCCATGGATACGACGGAGCAGGGGACGGCGACGAGCAAGAGAGCGATAGGGCAACGAGCGAGCTATGAGCGGGCTGCGGGCGAGGAGCGACGAACGAGCTGCGAACGGGCAAGGCGCGGCGCGAGGGAGAAGACTGAGAGGAGCTAGGGTTTGGGGAGGGAGCGGCCGCGGCGACCGGCTTATATATGGTCAGTCTCGTCGCCCTAAATCCAACGGCTGTTCTCGCTCCTCCCTCATCCAACAACTAAGTCGTACAATTGTTGTGCCGCCCGTTGCAGCGGGCCGTGTCTAGGCCGGCACTACGGGCCGACTTCGCAGCCCAGGCACAGACACGGCACCGGACCGGGCCAGGCACGGGCACGGCTAGGACGGGCTAGGGCTGGATTAAGGCCGGGCTTTTTCGCGTCGGACTCGGACCAGACCGTTTTATGTGGCGGAAATCTTTACTCTCGTCCTTCCCGCGACATCTTCCCGTCCACATGGTTCGCGAGCGCCTCCCGTCTATCGTCTAGGCGGCGCCGCCCCTCGCTGTCCGGGCGGTGGCGGCGCTCCGGCGACCCCGCGGCCCCTCCCGCGCTTGGCTCCGGCGACCCCGCATCCCCTCCCTCTCCTGCTACCCCGTCGAGCAGCATGCGCGGCTCTGACCCCTGCCCGGCGGCGGGCATGGCGAAGCACCGTCGTGGGTGTGGTCTACCTCCTCCCCTGAGCGCCATCGCGGGCGAGCTCCGTCGCGCGCGGACGCGAGTGCAGCTGGTCCACCACCTGCGGGGGAGCTGGTCCTCCACGATCGGCGCGCGCAGATGCGAGTGCAGCGGCGTCGCCGTGCCCGGTGCTCCCAGCCGCTCGCGAGGAAACTACTGCGGACACATCCGCGCTCATGACCCAGGTTCCATTTCTCTGCGCGCACGCCCGCAACACTTCGGTGAGTTCCGTTTCTCAGCGTCACTCAGCGCTGCTGGTGATCTCGCTCGCAGCATGTTTGACGAAACGCCAACGAGGAGGGACACGAGCTTCGAACTGCATCGCCCAGAGGCCGGAGCAGCAGCAGACCAAGGACCAAAATTTGAGTTTCTGAAGCTATTTATCGGGAATTCTTGGAGATGGCTTTCATTTTTCCTCCCAATATCTTTTGGGGAGTTGCAAAACTACTACATAATTTGGGGAGTAACAAATGACAATGAGGTACTCTTGAAGATGCTCTTAGAATATAATATGGAAAGACATTATTCGCTCCAATTTAATCTGTTTTCATCCTGTAACCTATATGCATTTTTATTTATTTAAATATCATATTTTCAGGGAAATTCCTTGAATGAACTATTTATATTCACGGTGGTAGGAAGTAGGTTTCCGAACGGTAAAATTAATTGCAAATAATCGACACAATGCTGCTGCTACTACTACATGTAAACAAGATAGTACTTGAACGTGTAAATGGACTTGTTGTTACACACGTCTTCTATGTAATAAGACTGCTGTTAGTTTGACATGGAAGGGGGCAGTCCAGCACACATGTCATGACCCTTCGTACGTCCTACGTCCAAACGAAGCTTCTTCTCCATACATACATACATACACGGTCATTTGAAATTTCATCAAACTACTGCCAGAACACAACTAAGCATGAAAAGTCAGATTTGTATTGATCGTCGCCGTCGGTAAAGTTTATTTTGCCCTTAAGAGCAAATGCCCTTACTCTTCCACCTATTAGATTTGCTTTGAGAAATGTGCAAACACACATCTTAATGCGAAACTGCTTTAAGATATGTGTTTATATATTTTTCAAAGCGAATCTAATGGACAGGAGAGTAAAAGCATATGCCCTTAGGCTTCCCCACCTAAAATTTTTTTATCCATCCTATCGAATTTTTGGACACATGCATGGAACATTAAATGTAGATAAAAAAATAAACTAATTACACAGTTAGGTTCAAAATCGCGAGACAAATCTTTTAAGCCTAGTTAGTCTATGATTAGCCTTAAGTGCTACAGTAACCCACATGTGCTAATGATAGATTAGTTATGCTTAATAGATTTGTCTTGCAGTTTCCAGACGAACTATGTAATTTGTTTTTTATTAGTTTCTAAAAACTTCTTCCGATATTCTTTCGATATAACCGATGTGACACTCAAAAAATTTTTATGTCTGATCTAAACGGAGGCTTAAGGCAGAAAAACCATCTTCCGTCGTCGTCCTGTCGTCGTCTAGGTCGATCGCCTCACATCGATCACGTCACCCGGTTACTATTAACTATTCATATATATTTATATATACTTATGGTGATAGGAAGTAGGTTATTGGAGCGATACAATTAATTGAAAATCGACACGATCCTGCTACTAGTTCATGTAAACAAGATATATAGTAAAATGGACCTGTACACGCGTTTTGTTTTCAAGAGACTGCCATAAGTTTGACATTGGAAGGCAGTCCAGCACACATGTCATGGCCCATCGCACGTCGTACGGCCAAACGAGGCCACTTTTCCATACACACGATCATTTGAAAATTCATCAAACAGCCAGAACACAACAGCTAATCAACAAAATCAAACCATTCTCAATTCAACTACGCATGAAAAGTCAGATTTGCATTGGTCGCGTCGTCGTCGTCGTCGTCGTCGTCTTCTAGGTCGATCGCCTCCCATCACGTCACCCGGTTACTTGCGCGCCGGTCACCTTGGGTTGGGTTTCATTTCATGACCTTTCGCCATGCAACACCAACCACTCGTCAGCTCACACACACTGCACGACCATATACTACTGCAACCTGCACCAGCCTGAAATTCGAAGAAGCTCCGATCCATTGCGTCGACCTCGATCGATCGAGTAGGTTGGCAGAGGTTGTGCGCACGCAATGGAACACCAGACCAGCTGAAATTAGAAGAAGCTCATCGTCGTCCTCGCTCGCACGAAGGGGCCGCCGGCGGGATGTTGGAGCTGGAGGTCGCCTTCGGCGTCGTCAGCGTCATGGTCATCGTCACCGTGGCCTTCCTGCTTCAGACGTGCGCCCGCAGAGCCGCGCCCGCGACGATGGCGGCGGCGCGCGCTACCTGGGCCGACGCGGGGGAGGAGGACACCGCCGTGGCTGTGGCCGTGGCCGTGGACGTGGACGTCGAGGCGGGGCTCGACGAGGCCGCGCTGAAGGCGCTGCCCAAGGTGGTGTACGGCGACAACGGCGAGGAGGAGGAGGAGGCGAGGAAGACTCCGACGACGACCACCACCACGATCGCCACGGAGACGACGACGTGCTGCGCGGTGTGCCTGGGCGAGTACGCCGCCGGGGACGTGCTCCGCGTGCTGCCCGAGTGCGCGCACGCCTTCCACCAGATGTGCGTCGACCGGTGGCTGCGGCTGCGCCCGACGTGCCCCGTCTGCCGCTCGCCGCCGGTGCCCAGGCCCAGCCCTGCCGCGACGACGACGGCGACGCCGCTCGCTGCACCCACCCAGCTCTGAATCTGATCGAGCTAGCCCCTGATTACCTACTCAATTACTCATGCATGCATCCTCTCTTTAGTAAAGGCAAAAATGGAAGAGCGATGCAGATTGAGAAGCAGGCAAGACAGATCGAGGAAATCCTCCAGCACACACAGCTGCACGTACAACAGCTACTCCTACATACGTGTGTGTGCACACTGCCACGAAAATTCAGTTGAAACATCACGTCATCAGTCATATAAAGGAAGCACAAGTTTGGATTAGACTCATCCTCACTCAAGTGCTGCTGAATGGGGTCGATGGATGGATGGATATGAAAGGTACACAATGCAATGCAACCAAGTGCCTGCAACCACCCATATTATATATATTCTCTAATCTTCCTAGAGGATGGATGTCCCTTTCTAGTGATTTTTCGCAAATTTCTATTCTCTGTGGTTCACAAATCACAATCGGACAGTGTTCTGGCATTTTGGATACGATCGGGTCCTTGCTAAAAATCAGATGAACTCTGTGAAATGGACAGCGTGGTTTTCTGTTTCTGCAAGATTTACTCATATCGTCTCTCATGCGCAAAGTATTCTACTCCTAGTACGTACACAAGAGAAATGAAATCATTCCAAACGGGAATTAGAGAATATGACACCCTTGTTTAGAACAATGTTTTGAGACGTAGCGTAAACCCTTGTTTAGAGCTTAGAATATCAATAATATCACAGATATATCTGCATGCGACTGACATGCATGCAAAGGTGTTTATATATAATCAACATATATACTGGATCTTCATTTTCTAAGATCATAGAAGAAATTGACCAACGATGAAAAGAGAAAATGACAAATTTTGATTAATACTGTATGTATTGTTTATCAGTCATTTTTAGCACCTAGACGAATAGCACCGATGAAATTCCATGGCCCAAATTCTTTACCTGTTCACTCGAGCTTATCTGCCGAATTTACCAACCATTAAATAGTATTTTTCTCTCACAACAAATCAGCGAACATTACTTTTAGCCATGACTTACCAGACTTATTATTCTATATAAAATCGTGCATAAAAAAATGGAGAAGACATGTTGTCTCATCGTATTGCCATCTATATCATGTGGAACGTTTGGAAAGAGCGAAAACGGTGCATATTCGAAAACAACTTTCAAACATCCAAGAAAGTGGCTTGGAACTGAAAGGTGATGGATGATATATATTCACCAATGTAAAAGGGCTTTTAGATTTGTATCCTAACTATTTTCTAGTTTTCATGCTTATGTTGGTGCGTGATCTGTGATGGTGCCATTAGGTTGCTCCTAGAATGCCGTTGTGTGCTGGATCCATTTTTTTAAGGCCCCATCCTATGTCATCACAGTAATAAAAGCTCTTTCTATACTAATTAAAAGGCAGACAAAGGTCCTGCTGTTTACGTAAAAAAAACACGGTGCCTAACGCCAGTCTCATGAGAGTTTTATTAGAATTTCATGCACATTAAATATGCTGATGTGGCGCTATATTAATAAACAGATAGATGACAAGAGTTTCATGGGAGTAGAGAGAGTTTCATCCCCATGATATTTTTATGTATTGGAAACTGTGTCATGAAACTTCCATTGAGGATGGCCTAAGTGAAAGGGCATGTAGCTTAGCAGTTACAAGAGCCTCGGTACCACCTCAGTTTCTAGGTTCTCGTCGACGGCGAGACGTTTGTGGTGACTTCGTTAATTTCAGGGACCGTGTTGTGAGTGAGTGTGTGTCTTGTAATGTATAATTTTTTTTAAAAAAAAACTCAGTGGCGTCTAACCTCACGACCTTTGCATGCAAGTTTCAGGTTTGATTTCCAGTTTTGAGAATCATATACTTCCTCTCCGAAATTCTGATCTCCCTGAGAACGACAACTCATATTCACGAGAAGGCGTAGCTAAACAAGGCAGACAAATAGCCTATTTCGTTCAGCATGTGTTGTCACACTAGACACATGTTTGTGCCAAAAAAAAATGGCAACGATGTTCGTAAAAGATCTTGTTTTGCAGCTATATACATGAGCACATAATCCTTCAAACCTTTTCTTTTTTGAACAATTCGGCAGGGAAGCTCCCTTTTTATTTTATATATACTCTCTCTATCCTATCCTGTAATACAGTACATTTTTGAAATTTTAAGATAAACTAAGAAAAAACATAAAAAAACGAATGTATCCTCTTTTTATTTCCTAATCAGACACTATTATCAATGTAATTAGGAGGGAGTATACTATAAAGAAAAGAAGGGGGTTATAGGTATTTACGTACAAAGCTGTACAAATGGTACAAGACAACTATCCACTCTATGATGGTGTGGTGCTCTAGATTCTGTGTCACTTCAGCAAGTCACTGTCGCCGGGTGCCGCCATCAGCCTCGCCAGGCTTCTCCCAGCAAGGCCTGGCCATGCGACCTACCCCATCCACACAAGCAACCCACTGAGCTGAGCAGCAGCTAGCGCCACCTCCCTAGCTCCGTCACCCCCAACACTCCCATCGCACGCAACGCGGAGCAGAGCATCGCCGGCCAGCCAGCCAGCCAGCCATCAGCCAATTAGCTCGCTCCCTCACTCGACCGCGAGCCTCGCCGTCGCCGTCGCGGGATGGTGGAGCTGGAGGCGGCCTTCGCCGTCGTCAGCGTGCTGGCCGTGGTCACCGTGGCCGCCCTGCTCCGCGCGTGCTCCCGCCGCGCCGCGCCGCCCGCGCGCCGGAGGTCTTCGTCGTCGTCGTCGTCGTCGTCGCAGGCCCGCACGGCCGCTGCCGCCGTCTTCGTGGGCGGCGTGGAGGACGTCGAGGCCGGGCTCGACGACGCCGCGCTCCGGACGCTGCCCAAGGTGGTGTACGGCGAGGAAAAGGAGGACGGGGCGGTGGCGGCGACCAAAAAGGCGCCCGCCGCGGCGTGCTGCGCGGTGTGCCTGGGCGAGTACGCCGCCGGGGACGTGCTCCGCGTGCTGCCCCAGTGCGCGCACGCCTTCCACCAGCGCTGCGTCGACCGCTGGCTGCGGCTCCACCCGACCTGCCCCGTCTGCCGCTCGCCGCCGGTGACCAACCCCGTCGCCACCACCGCCAAACCACCCCCTCCGCCGTCGTGATTCTATTCTATTATATACTTCTCACCGAATTCCGGGGCATCAGATGTAAAGTAGAAGCATTGTATTGTAGCATACAGTATGTACGTAGAAATTAGAATGGAATGGAAGAAAGAGATTTGAGAAACATGAAGCCATCCATTCCATTCCAACCACACGAAATTCAGCAGAAACATCACATCAACAAATAGCATCAGGTTCGGATGAGATTCTCATCCTGCTGTTCCTGGCTGGGTTTATTGGTGCTGGATGGGTATACCAGCATCCATACCATGCATACCCCCAGCCACTCTTTATTTTCATAACAACATGCAACTAGTTATGCAAGTTTCACAATACACAGAGCACACGTACACGGACCACAGACATTAGAGCGGAGTATACATGGCCTAAGATTAATATGCTTACGCAGAGTTAGGTACAATACAACCAAGAAGATGAAGGTGGTGGATACATGTACGGCGGCGACAGCGACCATACAGAACAGCTAAAATGCAGAAGTCTAATTACCAACCTGTCACCCAGCAGCGTCAGAGACTGACTAATTAACATGCTTACCGATCCATCGACTCTTTAACTGATTACAATGCAGAATGCAAATGCAAATGTTTGTTTTGTTCCTAAATGAGATACACGGGCGCCGGAACCCAGAAGGGGTTCAGGCTTCCGGTTCCAGCTTCAGATGCACTTCACCGTTGAGTGCGGCACCTGCCCGTTGTTCACGGGCTGGCTCTCCTGGTTTCCGCCTTTGTTGGTGGAGTTCTCTACTGGAGCAGCAGCGTCTAGCTTGGCTCCAGGTGCTGGATCAGCGGCAGCAGCATCTGCCTTGGTTCCAGGCGCTAGATCAGCAGCAACAGCATCTGATTTGCTAGCAGGCTCAGCATCTGATTTGGCTTCAGGTGCTGGAGCAGTGACAGCAGCAGGCTCAGCATCTGGTTTGGTTTCAGACGCTGGAGCAACGACAGCAGCAGGCTCAGCATCTAATTTGGCTTCAGGTGCTGGAGCAGTGACAGCAGCAAGATCGGCATCTGATTTGGTTTCAGGTGCCGGAGCATCAACAGCAACAGGCTCGGCATCTGATTTGGTTTCAGGTGCTGGAGCAGGAACAACAGCAGGCTCAGCAGGAGCAGGAGCTGAGTTCTCAGTTGGGTTGCTTACTGGAGCTGGAGCCACAGCTTCATGCTCAGCTGGCTTGGCATCTCCTTTCTTATCCTCCGTTGGTGCAGGAAGAGCTACAACAGATTCAGCTGGCTTCTCAGTTTCTTTCTTATCTTCTTCCATTGGTGCTGGAGCAGGAGCTTCTTCCATTGGTGCTGGAGCAGGAGCATCATCAGCCTTGTCTGCAGACTTCTCAGTATCTTCAGTTTCAGCAGAAGCTTCCTTCGCCTCTTCAGCGCGCTTCATCTCCACATCAGTCTCCTTTGTAGCATCTTCAGTAGGGGCCTCCTCTGCCTCCTCGCCAGTTTCAGCATCTTTGGCTTCTTCAGTTTTAGTGGCTTCCTTCTTCCCTGGCCTACCCTTCCTACCACTTGAGTTTCTGCTGCGTTTTGGGATCTTCTCGCCCTCTGGGCTATCAAATACCTTCACTTTCTCACTAATGCGAGCAGAACGCCTTGGAGTATCACCTGTTTGCAAAAAAAAATTAGATGGAGAAAGACTTCTAAAGCCTTCTATTTGAGCCAGAGATTTAAAGAAATAATAAGGAGTGATAGTCAAAGGTATCTACCAGTTCCCCAATCAAACTCTGAAGAAGCAGGTCCTCCAGGGTGTGCCTTCAGGTATTGGCTTAGTTGCCTCTTGTTCTTAATTTCCTCGCCAGTTGGTGAAACAAAAACAATCTCAGATCTTCCCCCTCTCTTGGGAGTAAACTGTAACATTGAGAAAGAAAGTATATTAGTTCATGCAATCAGATATCCCCATAAAATACACATTAACTAATGAAAGAAATAAGCGCCTACTAACAGCTCTCTAATTCCACACAAAGAAAAAGAGAAGTGTTACTTTGAAAGACAAAAAAAAGTTAAAGGAACACATAAACATGCTAACAGGGAAATAATGTTTTGTGGAACAGTAATAGCCTTGGTACCATTTAATGTTTGGATGTTCATCTATCATCCAGAGGATTACATACTGAAAAGCACAGGCACGAGACCACTAACTGAGAAAACTGCCGGCTCCACAGCCAGGTAGTCATTAACACCACGTGGGGAAACTGTGGGCCTGCTCGGCTGTGATTGCTGCAGCAGCAATCACCCCTACACATACTGTTCATCTAAGAAGAAGAGCAGCAGCTATTAGGACCCAAGTGAGTAAGTAAAAGACATAATGCTCGGAGACAGTGGAATGCATACTTGCCAATTCATCACTGCTACATATGCATCACAATAAACAAAGAACTACACTGTTATACACTGCTACAGAGATAGTACTAGAGTTTTAACTTCACATTACACTCTTGATTTTCACCACCATAATCAGTGCCATCTTCCTCTCACATGAACTAGTAGACTGGAAGTATGCTAACTGTGCCAAGTAAGACACTAAGAAGCAGAAAGATAGTGAGATTGTTTCTGCACTACAGTCAATGTGACTCAAACGTTCAAAAACAATTAGCTAAGTAATTGGATTTTGGATACATGATTAGCCGAAACCAAATTCAATCCACTCAAGTTCAGCAAGGAAAAAAATAACAGATAGATTTCATATGAATATTAGTGTGAAACTTATGGGTCAGCTTAGCAGAGATAAAATGTCACCAGACAAACTTCTAACTACTAGCAGATTGATTTTCACAGTGTCTACAGAAATGAACAGGAAATAAACAGTTATCTCACAGCTTAATAGAAGTGATCTTTATTGGGAATCCACCTAGCAAAATTAGTTTCCTAGAAGGTTATCAGCAAAAATATAATGACAGCCTTATAATGGAGAATTTGAATGCATCAGCAAACTCCAAATGAGGTTTATAGAGAGTTTCCAAACCCTTATCATCCACTTCAGATACATTGCCATCAACAACTACATAGTTAATTTTGAACATCACATTATATGGAAACAATACTTTTACTAGACATAACAGAAAGCTGCAAAACCAACAAAAAATGGAAACGTGCACAAAATAATGCAAGACACTTGATGATAATATCTATTTGTATTAGGCAAGATTTGTCCCTTTGTTTGAACAACGACAGACAAGAACCAACCTAGTGGCTGATTTAGCAACATCACGTGTCCGGTTGCTATGTGACCAACAGAACGATAAGCATGCAAACAGTTAATAACCAAATCGAAAAAATAGGTATCCGACAAAGAATTAGAACGTCACCTCTGCCTGGGCCACGCGTGCCGCCTCCGTGTCTGTGCCACCCTCTGCCGAAGCCGCACCGCCATCTTCATGGATGTGCCGCCCTCGGTCTAGGGTTACAGGTAGGGGAACGCGCCCCTACGACCACGACTCGGGACCGAGTCAAGTTGCGAACAGCCACGACTCATTTTCTTCCCAGAAGGGCATTACGGTCTTTTTCCATTGCCTTACTTGGACAACTAACGGGGATGGCTCGCATAACTAACGGAAGTGTCAAATTGGAAAGAAAAACTCGAGTTGAGGACATACAGGAAAGATTTTCAGTTTGGGTGTCAAATAAGAAAGGACCATTATTTTTAGGGCTAAATAGGAAATTTTCTCTCATTTTAATGCAGCAACGTAACACATTAAAGGTACAATCCACAAGCGGCAACGCAACACATTAAAGGTACAATCCACAAGAACTATTTCCAGCTCTAGACCAGTTTATAGATGATTCCAACATTGAACTTTATCCAGCATCAGTCGGTTTCACCCAGCTAAAAACAGAAACAGATCACGCTAGACGACAAGCTATATCAACTGCCCGAGCTATTCAATGCTTCCCGCCAATAGAGAAACTAGACATTGCCGCCACTAATAGCATGAAAAGTGCATCCCAACAACAAATAATGCAAAACACCGACAGTAAATCCTATGAAGCACCATCAGTCTCCAGCTAGGAATAAAAAATAACCATGTCAGACTACACAGAACAGGTAATCCCTACATTAATAAGGTTGTTTGGCACTTTTCTGTTATCTGATTCAAAAAGGATACTGAAACGACCATAGACGCATCCGATAATGAACAAAAACTCAAAGGTTCAATATTTGAGATTTTCAGGTCGGTATTCAAGTGATACTACATCTGAGCAAATGGATCCTTTTTCAAACCCTCTAAACACTCAATAGGAGCCCATATCAGTGTGACGGCACCCTGTTCTGCTGCATCAAGCTTTCATTTGTTGCATGATTCAGCTCAACAAGCACTTGTTCTAGCAAAACTGGCACTAATCACAGTAAAATGAAACTAAAACCAAAACCATGGACCAAAATATGACCAGATTCACTAAGCACACATCATCTATAATCAACATGAAACTGGAAATGGGTAGGACAAACACCTATTACCAGCAAATCAACAGCTCTTAGTGCAGAACACTCTCCATTACAACTTCTCCACACGCACACTACTACTAAAGCAATGTTAACCCCTTGAATCCAAAGTAATTGCCGAACCATTAGAAGTCAGAACAAAACAAAGCAGTAAACTAACCCACCATCTAATAATGAACAATTGAACATCCAATTGGAGAGATCAGGGGATAAAGCTCTAGTAGCAGTGACTGGCTGATTGCCAAAGCTCCAAGATGCAGGAGATTCCCCATTCCAGCTTCACTACAAACACACTGCTACTCAAGTAATACCAACCGCTAATCTGAAGTAATGGATGAAGCATTCCAAGCCTGAACAGATGAAGGCGCTGGAACCTGTAACCTATCATCAAACAATCAACATCCAACTAAAAATGGGTAGGCTAAAGCCCCCATTAGCAGTGATTGTCATAGCTCGAAGCTGCAGGAGATTCCCCATTCTAGCCTCACTACAAGCACACAGGTACTCAAGCAGAATCAGCCGCCTAAATCTGAAGCAATAGATGAAGCATTTCAAGCCCAAACAGAACGCTGGAACCTGTAACCTATCATAAAGAATTCAACATCCAACTAGAAATGGCTAGGCTAAAGCCCCTATTAGCAGTGTGATTGCCATAGCTCCAAGTGCTGCAGGAGATTCCCCATTCCAGCCTCACTAGAAGAGCACAACTTCTCACCAGAATCAACATCCTAATCTGAATTAATAGCTTGTGTACGAACACTAAGCTCAAGCATTTCAGTATAAACAAAAGCACTGTAATTCCTAGCCTATCAATGACCAATATCAAATTTGGGAACCGATGGGCTAAACCCTAGCACCCCTAATTGCAAGGGCCCCAGCCTGCAAACAGCAAAACATCCCCCAGTCCAAACAAGCAGCAAACACAGTACCGTAAGCAAACAAAGCAAGTGAACAGCGACACTTCGCGGCCAGATTTAGCAATTTTCCCCCGGCTCAAGTCGCCCCGGACAATCTCTAGAAGATCCTAATCCCAAATTCCCCATCGAGCGCCCCAGCTTGGAATGATCGCCGTACGGTCCGGGCACGGGGCCCGTAGCTCACCAACCACACCTACCCACCGAGTAGAGTGAGGCCGCTTGCTCCAGCCGGAGCAGGGAGCTGGAACACTCGTGGCCGAGCTCGCGACGCGCCTACTCCCAGCTCAAATCGAGCTCCGGAACCCCCACGAGGACATGAATCGCGGTGGTCGGTCGCTGGCCGGGGGCAGCGTCGCAAACCCTAGACACCCAAACCCGAAACGGAAGCTCTCGAACAGCAAAACCAGCACCGCCGAAACCCAACCCTAGAATTCGCGGCCGGGGAAGTCGAATTCCGCTTCCCAGGACCCGCAAACCCCGCGAATTCCACCCCTGGATCCCCCAAAATCAGACGCGAAACGAAGCAGTGCAGAGCGAGCGAGCGAGCGAGCAGAGAGACAGGACAGGCAGGAAGGCGGGCAGCAGGTCGTCATCACCTTCTTCGTCCACCCGTCTGGTGCGGGCATCTCCACGGACACGACCTCCTCCGCCGCCGCCGCCGCGGCCGGCGCCTTCTGCTCGCCGGGCGTCGCCATGGTGCTGGTGTTGGTGGGTATGGTTATCCCCTAGCTCTCTCGCTCGCTCGCTGCCTCGTCCCGGCTCTCGCTGTCAGTCACGCGCTCTCGCCGCTTGGTGTGCAGGTGTAGTGTAGGGAAGGGGGGCGGGCAACGACGGGCGCGTGGGATTTCATTTGCATTTTATATTATGCAAAATAATAATAGTATAAAAATAATCCACTTCGCTCGGATAACGGCTGCCTTTCGGTCGGCCACGACGGGGGACACCTCCTCCGCCCGCCCGCGGCTGACGCGTGGGTCCAGGAGCCTTCGAGGAGGGAGTGGGGCCGGGGTGGCAGTGAGTGTGGACGGAGGAATGTTGGTACGGACCCGGGACGGACGTGCGGGGACCACGGTGCCGTGCCGACGGCGTGGGGGGCGTGGCGCGTGCCGCGTGGGCACGGTCCGTGCGCCGGAAGGCAGCTGCGGGGCCCAGCGACTGTGAGACGGACCTCGTGGACCGGGTCTAGGGAGGCCGGACGGCGAGGCCCGACGGCAAACCGGATTGCACTCCCGCCTCGTGAAGTCCGGCGCGGGCGGGAACTGGGTTTTCTCTCTCCTCGTCCTCGGGGGCTGCGCGCTCGCCACGTGGCGCGGATCGGTGCAGGGCCGCGGCGCACGTGACGGGCGGAGGGGGAGCGCGGGGTGACGTAGGCGTCGCGGCGCAGCGCAGCGGCCCGCACGCGCGCCTCGTGGGCCGTGTCGTGTCACCGCGGCCACGCAGCGCCGAGGGGACCCCACGCTCCCGTCTCTCTCATTTTTTTTTGCCATTATTATATTCGTTCACTAGTAGTAGTACGTGTAGTGTACTGTTCTATTCATTTCTTTGTTTGTTTTATTATTGACGGTCCTGTTTTCTTTGATGAGTTAATAATTCTTTTTTGATGTTTGATAAAATCTATCCATAAAAGTACTAATATTTTTTTAATATACTCCTATCTAGAGCGGAATATATCTTCATGATAAGATATAGAGATAGAGATACTAATACTATCTAAACTTAAAAACATTAAAGAAACATTAAAATGACACTCCATCCATTCTAAATTATAAGAGATTTTTTTGGTTTTCTAAATACATATATTTTGCTATGGATTTAGACATCCTTTACATCTAGATACATAGTAAAAATAGTGTATTGTGAGAAAGCTAAAATAAATTGTAGAATATATTTTGGAACATATAATAATATTATATAGGGCAAGGAAAGGCGTGCGTGAGATAATCGAGAAAACTGACCCATTGACCGTCTTTTGCCTTTTAGCGGTGTCAGTTGGGCCGGGCACATCTCATTCTGGGCCGTTGGTAGAAAGGATGGGCCGTGTCTGCGTGGCTCTCTCGGCAATCCAGGCTTTGGATTTGGAGTGCAGCAATGCAGACTCCAACATGCCTTTGATGATGGTTCCTTTCCTGCTCATGCTCAACGGATCGTCTCATGGATGCATTCATCACAGCAGGGAAAATCTGTCTCCGGATGCTGTACCAGCACCCACGATCTCGCCTGATGGATTTGCTTCAGAAATCTAATCCGCACCAAAGATTTCAGACGAAATTTAGTGCTGCAGCAGCCAGCAGGTTACTGAACCGAATCCGCTTTTGGTCCATCTCTGAAACTCTCCCGACACCCAAATCTAAATGAATCATTAACTGATGCTAACTCAACGAGAAATCATTGGTCAGCCAAAAGGGCTTGCACAGTTGCACTGCAGCAGGTCTGTAGCAGCCTTTTCAGTCCTGCAATGGCCGTGCCACCACCTACTGGTTGTAGTACTACGACCCCCAACGCTCTGTTGGTTTCAGTGACGTGATTTGGTGCAGCAGCTTTGGTTGGTTGGTGAAGCTCTCAAGCCTCAACATGTCTGTCTTCAACCTCCTGCATGCCCCATGCTTAGTACTACAGCAGCCAATGAGGACCAAACCCTTGGTGTCTGATTCTACAACCATGACAGGTGGTTGTCAAGGATCAAGACCATGAAAGATAAACATCTTTGCGGCGGTCATGGTTCGAATTTTTGTGCTGTGAATGGGTCTGTCTTTCGTAGGTAAATGTAAATCTCTGAACCGTTCAATGAGAGTGGCAATAAAGGGTACAACCACCACCTGGCCCTGATTCTACTGAAAGGGCTGGCCTGATTGTACTGAAAAAGGGTAGGTTTCAACTAGTGTTAGTAGCGTTTTAAGAATTTCACCCCCTTTTTTTTCCATAGAAAACTAAGCTGTCACTTGCGTCTGCTTTTGCATTATTATAGTATCTTGTTGTTTGATCGGATCAGCCCTGACCCATCTGATGAACATTCATACATCATATCGTTGACCTGGAAAAGAGACATCGTGGTGCCAACTCACGCTTTGCAATAAAAACTACTCACAACACAATGATTTTTTTTTTCTTCAAAGAGGTGAGAAAGAATATATTCCATGTCAAACCCATGCGTCCATTGATGATTGGCGACTAGGCTACACCCAAATGCATCTTTTGACCTGCGCTTACATGCAGAGTGCATGAACCTTTGGGGATGGCCAATTTATTTGGAACCTCGGTTCATTTGTCAGTGAGGCGCAGCAGCTCACCTGTCGCACTCACTAGAAAACATTTGCTCACCAATAATTTGACGGTTCTTTGGCGCTCTTAAATTCGTGATGAAGCTTTGCTTGCTTGTGGTGGATCGGCGCCGGAAAAGCAGAGTAGCCTTGACAGCGAGAGGTCAGCTTTGGCATAAATCTTTTCACTGATGGAGACACCGAGCCCAATGGTTCAACGATTTCGTTAGGCTCAGGGACCATTTGTTCATTTGTGTGGATGCACTCAGTGACCTTGTCCCAGTTCAGCTACAGTGCATTCCAAAATCACACCCCTCATTCAGTCACACATTTGATTACAAATTCCTTTAGAATCCAAGGAAACGATAGGGAAACTCTCAAATTGTAAATTTCTTGAGAGAACATCACCAGGATACGCATCTAGTATCAGAGAACAGGACATAATTAACATAATGATAATGTAGCCAGGATTACAAGTCCAGCAAACTCACTTCACAGGTAAAGATGTGCAGGAGCAAACATCCTTTCTTTCTTTACAAAATGGAAGCTCCCCAAAAGCCTGGAAGAAGTGAACAAAACAAACACACACACGCAGACCAAAAGACAGTTAAGCTATACTAGTCAGTTCATCTTAGTTGGACTTTGGACAGCAAACGAGCAAACTAGAAACGAAGCCAAATCTTCGATCTGGTCCACTTCACAATTCGCTCTGAAAAGCGCAGCTCTCTATATGTTATAAACTACGCAGCCACTGCCCTAGTCACAGCAGCAACCAAGGTCAGCTATATAACGGCAACGGCCTGGGTTATGGCGACCTCCATGGCAGGAGGATAGGTTACAGCGAATTCAGTGGCAGGTGGGGGTGATGGTGGCTCAGGCCAACAGAACTCAAAAGGGGCTTCGAATGGGGACAGTGGAGCAGGCACGCTGATCTCGGCAGGGCAAGATTCCGTGTAATGGAACTCGATCTGGAGGCGGTGGTGCAGGGGAGTTGATGCCATGAGACCTTTCTTGATGTCAGCCTGCAGCTCCCGGATTGGGATAGCGGCCAAGAAGCTCTTGATGTACTCCTTGCATGCATCCTTACCCTTCAACACAAGCTCACACTCTTCAGTGTCCGTTCCACTGTCCTGCTCAGCTGAGCAGATCTCTGAGGAATCCTTGTTGTGGCGTCCATCGGTATCAGGATTTGATTCCTTCTTTTCAGCAGGCACTTTGTGAATGGTGGTGGTGTCATCAAACTTCAATATGTATGCCTGATTGCAACCTTCAGACAGCCTCTCACCAAGTGTATCAATGATGTAATAAGCATCAACATCAACCTTGAGGACAAAAAAGTGGTCATTCCAACTGACAATGTATATGGTAGGTTTTCCAGAGGAGCACTCTGCTGCTCGGCTTATCTCATCCCAGATGTTATCGAATGACATTGCGCCATCAAGGAAGTCAAATCCAGATACATCCTCAGTACCTTCAGGATGGAAGAACCCAATGAACGACTTGCTGGGTGCAACTGTGAGTGGGCGGATCTTTGCATGAAGGACGGTTTCAAGATCAAAGTGCTTATCAGGAAAGCGTTCTCTGTAGGTCTCATTCTCACAAAGTTTCCTCCATTCTAAAGAGCCTTCTCGGATCAGGTTGTCAAACTGTGACCTGATTGGCATCAGGTCTTGGTTTGCTTGGAACCAGTCTGCAACAACAGCCACCAGTGCTGTGCAAGCACTCTCCCCTGCAGCCCGTTCACTTCTCTGGTCTATTGATGCAAAGAACACCTGTGTAGAAAGCTTCAGGTGGCCATCTCGGCTAAATACTTCCTTCGACTCCCAGTTCCCCACAACAAAATCATCATCACCAAATACCGACACCATACTATTACCAGAGCCATTTGATCCCTGCAAATGGAGAAGATAGTATGCTGTCAATTAACCTCCAACATAATGCTAGTACAACAAAAAAAATAAAAAAAATAAAAAAAATCTTGAGATATAAAGAAAATATGTACCTCTGAAACAGATCCATCAGAAGGGGTCAACAGCCGCCGATCATAGTCAATATCATCACCACCCTCTTCTCCATATGGCTTCAAAAGAGGCTCCCCTTTAGCCTTTGGTAATTTTGTCTTTCTCCATCGAGCTGGAAGTAGGCTCCTCTTCCGCCGCAATGGGATGGAAGCATGCTCCTCAGCTGTGGAGGATGGCACTTGCTCAACATGATAACTGACATCAGAATTTCGGTGGCTGTAATGTACCCAACCCTCGTCATCTCCATCAATCCTAGGTGCATAAAGTAGGGCACCGACATTCATAGTCTGCAGTGAGCCATAGCTGAAGGACTTCCTGACTGCTGAACCCCCAAACTCATCATCCTGCTCTCTATCATCCAGGTCATCATCAAGAGAGTCAGTATCACAAGAAAATTCTGCACCATCACTGTGAACATAATACTTCTCCTCACTGCCGTCATAATCTTGGTTAGTCTTTTTGAACCTCCGTGTAGATACTAGATCTCTTAGGATTTTCAGATTTCTCAGCCCCACCTTAATGACAGAAACCTCATCTTTTCCAGAAGGAACAGAGTCACCAGAGGAAGGTGACAATGGGGCAATAACAGAACGCTGTGAAGCACCAGGCGATTGTTGAGATATCCTTAGTTCCACCAGGCTTAAAGTAAGCTGGAAAGAAAAATAACACTAAATGTCACACAATGTTTAACTATCTGACGAGAATCACAAACCAAAATAAATCTTGGTAACCCAATACATGAAGCCATATATTTGACAAGAGGCATACATGGAGTGATGGGGCCAGGTCCATTGCACTACTAGGCACAGACAATGGTAGGATTATCTCGATTTCCTCTTCAGCGGCAGATGCATAATCTGCTAGGTTCAGTGAAGCAGTCCCCAGAACAAGTTTGCTCTTTGACATTTTATTTGATTCCTGGAGCAACAGAAAAATAAAAGTCAAGGGGGCTGAAATAAACTGCATAAGGTTCCATCATACCGACAAAGGAAAGATTGCATCCGTTACTAGTTCTGCATGTTTATAAGGACAGTAGAATCTGGAAAAAAAAAATAACCATCACAAAGTGCACCAGACCACTAGAGGGAATTAATGACCTCAGTTTTAGCTTCTCTGATTCTTTTGTGTGATCAATTCACGCGATGCACTCAAAGCATACCCAAGGAAATGGCACTGCAAAATGGCAGTCCCCCCAAGTGGAAACAAGTCAAAACAAAAAAAGACAAAACGGTATCCTTGTAACCATAAAAAAGTTTGCGTGTTTGTGCTTGTCTCGGGGGCCCAAGGCAACAATGCAAGACAAGGACAACAAACGGAAACAATTCATAACGGCCAATTTCTCCTGAGTTTACGGGGCAACAAGAGGGTAAATTATGCCGCTTGCTGATTTGCCATTTCTTCTTACAAAAAGATAACGTGGAACATGAACTAGTCAAGGCAGGATAGCTATTGAATTACTTGTCAATTTAACTGTTTGACAGCTAGACTATTTCTTTATCCAATATCTCAGGTTGCAAAACCAACATAACTTACGTAACAAAAATATTTCACCTTTTTCTTAGTAAGTTACCAAAATTAAATCAATCCGATTAGAAAATCATAAAAATAACATCATGAATTGACCTCAACATGGCAGGAAATAAAACGCGGCCAGGCTGTTCATCTTAAAAACAATAAATGGAGCAAAGACAACTGTCAACATATATATGTGGATAACAGGAACAATTTTCCTAAGACTCCTAAAATGATAGGCTTTGTAGGACAAAATCACAGAATATATCTATGCACAAAGAATAATTCGACCTAGATGCCTTCTTCTGTTAAAGCATCATTTTGATGCCTTCCAAGTTTTTTCCCCTATAATGTAAAGACAAAACCCTATGGAATTTTAATAATTCATCACTTTCTACGGTACCAACAAATAACCAATGAGGCCTGACCCTTTCCAAGCAAAAAGTCAAAACTTTCACCATCAATATGACCAAGATGAAATGCTTTAAAAAATTCAAACAAGAATTACGGTAACACCAATGGCAGAATTAATCCATTGTTACAACCGACTTAAACATCAAATCCAATGGAAATGGTGGGATTCACATATATTAAAAAAAAAGTTTACTCGTTTTGTCGCACAAACAAACCCACAGCAGATTTAATCCATGCATAGGGGAGACGAGTCCGAGAGATGGAAGAGATGCTCACGCTGACAACGGAGAAGGCGACGTCCCAGGGATGGAACACAGCGGGGTCACGGTGCGACGTCGCCGTGAGCGCCGCATCCCTCTCGAACTCCTCCTCCCAGGCCACCGCCGACACCGCCGCCGGAGCAGGAGCGGCGGCGGCGCCATCCTCGAGGTCGGCCGTGGCGACGGCCGGCAGCGCCTCCTTCCGCGTCTGGTTCCTGGGCGGCCGCTGGGACCGCCGCAGCGAGGTGAGCGGCGACATCTTGGGGCCCTTCCAGCTCACCTCTACAAACACCTTCGCCTCGGCCTCGGGAGACCCCTCAGGCGAGAGGGGCGAAGGCGGCGGAGGCAGCCCTTCCGCCCGCCGCACCACCAGGCGGACGCGGAAGTTTCGCGCCGGCGGGGGCCGAGGCCACCGCATCATCCTCGCCACCATCACCGTACCGGCGGTCGGTCAAACAGCCCGCCCCTCCGGCGAAGAAACCGATGCCTTCCGGCAAAAAAAAAGGCTCCCGGCGACCACACTACCAACAACCTCCGACCGGAAATCCAAACTCCCACAGAAAGATCGTGCTCCACGCCCCCAATTGCCACCGAAAATCCCAGCTCGGCTACAACAAGAGCGCCACGGGAGACTCGATCTCCGCGCCCGAACCGGCCGGCCCAGTGATCCACGAATTGGGGGGGGACGAGAACGGCGCAAGGTTGGATTTTGGCGGCGGAATCGGGATTAGAAGCGCGGATTTGTGTCGGAGCGGGTCGGGATTTGAGGAGGGAGTTGGAGATTGGGACGGGAATATACGAGGAGAGATGCAATGCACGCCCGGAGCGAGCGACGAGGAGGGAGAGTGAGGAGAGGAGAGAGGAAATAAATAGGGGGGAGGAAAAAGCTTTTTTTTTACCAGTTCATTAATTAATTAATTATTATTATTTTATTATTTGTTTTGTAATTTTCTGGGGTGGGAGATATCGCAGAGGGGGTGGGCCCACCCACCGGCCGGCCAAGCCCCTGCTGTCGTTTCAATTTCGCTTTTTCTACTTTTCGTTTATTTTATTTTGTTTTTCTCCTTTTTAGTTTCTGGATAATGCTATTTTAGGGGGTTTATAGTTAAGTCTGTTATAATCGTGTGGATGTGTTTATCTATTTTTAATGTTGGGATAATTATCGGATAACTCGTGTTGCTTCGAAGTTGAGCCGTTGGATCATTATTCGAGGATGTGTCAACAAGCTAGTCCATATGCTTGCTCGCAAAAAAAAAAAAAAAAAAAAAATTCCATATGCTTAGATAGATACATGCGTGACATCATTTGGTTTTGTTGGGTTGGGTAGATTATGACGAGTTCATGCTCAAGAATGAAAAGGTAATGGTCATAACTTGGAATATGGTGGAGCACATTTTGTTGATGTCATTTTATTCTTTGGTATTATTGCAAGGATAATATTCTTAGATACATATACATGTGTTTATTATTACACGCTGATGAATGAAAATGGAAACAATAGTATATATTCATATTCTTGACATTATATATGATTTGATGTGAGTGGGAGGAAAACTCAAACCTCCATTATCACTTTTTATCCGGTCATGGTTTATAATTGATATCATATTTGGAACAAATTTTTGGATGTTACGAAAATATAATAAAAAACATAAATATCCATCAATTGCCTTGATTGTGTACTACATAGGTTTACAACTGCTCCCAGGTAACATATTTTCTTGGTTTAATTTTGAATGGAATAGTTCATGCCTTTGTTTTGTTTTCTTACCTTGCACTACATGCACCATGTAGTAGCTTCCTAGAAAGACAGGATCCACGTATATTCCGTATGCATGATAGGCTTTACTTATAAGGAACAAGGAACAATGATTTGTTCTTCTAAAAATACATGTGTTTAGTTTAATCGTACAGAGTGAATACTAAATATTTTAAGCTTACATAATAGTAATAATATTTGTTTCTGATAAAAAAAAAGAAAACATTATATTGCTTAGAAATAAATGTCATATGCTCTTGAGCATCGATTTACTCGGCACATGCTGTCGCATTAAAACATCGTACCGCACAATACAGTGACAAAGCTAGGTTATATTTTCAAGGGGGAAAGAAGCAGGCATAATCAATTACAGATGATAGAGAGTTCTTGAGAATATAGAATAGGATCGGAGAACTATTTGAGCAGTTATACAATGCACATAATTAACTATATATCTAGTATTTGCACTACACACAACTAAAGTACTTGGGTCCTTGGGGGTGCACATAAGGCAAGGAACAAAAAGAAGACATTTTGGAACAAGACAAAAAGGCAGGGAGGTCATCACAAGATTAAACTATATATTATGTGCACTTGTTGTTCCTCGGTTATTATGTATATAATCATGGCTCTACAAAGTGTGTGTCCATACAAGAGCCAGACAAATGTCGAGCCATTATTCAAAGCAAAAGCGTGTCTAGTATGTGCTTGTGTTGTACTACTCCTACTCCTTGATGGTGATCTTTGCCGAGCCATTAAACTAATACCACAAGTTTTGGGCGCTGGACACGCGTGGCGGATTGACCAGCTGACCCTGGAATGATTACTCTGACTCTTGGGGGCCATGAGAGCATGCATGCATGGATTATGTGCACCTCACGCTCTAGGACGACATTGCTAATTAACAAAAGTACTATAGCTAGTGTGAAAAGTTACCCTTCATTTCGTTGACATTAGTTTAGTACTATATTTTTTATGGAACTTTCAGTGAATTAGCAAGTGTGAAAAAAAAAGAAAGAAGATAAAATAAAATATAGGAGGTTTCTTATAAGCCGTACTTTTTTTTACCAGTCAGCTGTGTTTTTCTCTTATAGTAAATCAGCAAATATTACTTTCAGTCATGACTTTTCGGATAAGAAGACATGCTCTTCCATAAAGTTTCTATGTGCATGGGCTACACAATTGATAGATAGATAGATAGATGCTATGGGATGGCAGGCATGTGCAAATATGCAGAAGAATTTCTCATCCCTTGGGTTGGGCTAGGTATAGGTGATGCATATGGCCGGCCAGCTAGAGAGAGGTTGGGGAGAATATGCCTGCGAGCACCTAGCACTGCAAGCAATTCCCGTGGCAGGCTGTGGGAACTATTCCAATTCCAATCGGTGCCCCAAGTGCACGCACGTACACCAGGGAGGCCCACAACTCACAAGCAATGCCAACTGTGCACAAAAATCATTGTTCGTGTGGCTGCAAGCACGCAAAATATATATAATCGCTAGCATTATTTATGTTTTCTCTTCGAGGTTGAGATAAAATAAAACATACTGTATATCATAAATCTACCTTTTCTGTGTAACAAAGCGCCATGTCTTTGTAAGTCTACTCTAGCTTTTGGAGGTATTTTTTTAAAAAATAAAATGGCACAAGGCTATATATATAGCAGTGTTATCTTCTAGGTGTGCATATTATTAATCAAAAATATAATATAAAATCTATGCCTTGTTGTTTTCTTATATTTGACATATGCATTGACAAACAGACTATTGATTATAATAATATCATTGTGGTACATTAAACCAAGTGCGTATGCACGAAAAAAAAATGTAATATAAGTTTTTTTTGCACGTGCACCACGCATAGCTAGATATTTTTGTTCAATTCTATCCTTGTGAAATTAAAAAAAAAATCACCGTCTTCTCTCCACGCCACATGTTTCACACGTGTACTATGTGATGTGAGGCCGGTACAGGAAACCAATTTTCCATAATAACTTGAGTACTTGACCAACAATTAATCAATAATTATCTTCCATCACCATTTTATGCAAGCATGTCCTTTATCTAAAAAAAAACTTTATGCAAGCATGTAAAAGGCATCTGCCTCCATTTTCCGCGGTCAGAAAATTCCATCCAGAAAACCACGGAAAGCGACGGCACACCCCACTGTATATCCACCACCCTTGGTGATGGTGCCGTTTAATTTTCGGGGGCCCTCACGCCGTGTACCCCACCCATTTTTTTCGTGGTGCAGCGATGTCAACCGCAGCGAGGGTGAGTCGTGACGCTGCGTGCCCCAAAAGTCAATGCGCACTAGCGCTAGTGTACACACCTAGCTATGCATGCAGGTCTGGACTGTGGATATGAATTCTGAATCGTTTAGCCAAGGGATATGACGTGATATTTCTGTGGTGTTGCTTCTGGGGCTATGTGCGCTTTTATTTGGATGTTGGACTTTAGACTTTGGAAAGATACATGCTGATGTGTAGCTTCGTCACTGTAGGGTAGCAAAGTGTTTTTTCCTTCCTTTTTTGTGCTCCCTCTATAAAAAATAATAAAATCTTAGGATAATGTTGAATCAGACCTGATGAAGTTTGACCAAATTTAGATGAAAAAGATACAAGTACTTAGGGGGTGTTTGTTTCACCTAGCAGTTCCTAAATTTAGGCCTTGTTTAGTTCCCAAAAAGTTTGGCAAAAAATTTTAGATTCCTCGTAATATCAAATTTTGTGGCGCATATATAAAATATTAAATATAAACAAAAATAAAAATTAATTACACAGTTTATTTGTAATTTGTGAGACGAATCTTTTGAGCCTAGTTAGTCTATAATTGGACAATATTTATCAAATACAAACAAAAATACTACAGTACCCGAAGTACCCGAAAATCCAAAATTTTGACAACTGAACAAGGCCTTTGTCTTATTTAGTCACTTTGTACCCCAAACACTATAACGAGATGGGACTAAATGGCCTTTAGTCCTCTCTAGTTATTTTAGAGTAACTAAAGGGACTAAACCATTTAGGAGCAACTAAAAGTTTAGGAGGCAAACCAAACAAATAAATGTCATTGGATTTCTTCTCCTTATTGTATATTATAAATAAATAAATAAATAAATGTCATTAGATTTGTCATGAAATGATTTTTTATAATATATCTGTTTAGAGTCATAAACATTGATAATATCTTCTATAACTTAATTAAACATAAAATAGTTTGACTTTGGCTAAACTGAGAATTGTATTCTTTTGGGTATGGAGATAGCAGCATGTCTTCTTTTATTGTAGCCGATTTCTTGTTCATGTTAGATGCGTGTTCAGTTTGTGAAAATGGAGGTGGCGGCAGCAGCAATATATGTGTGGATGATCATATTAAGAGAAACGTATACGCTGATTGGTGTTGCAATGCATATGCTGCCAAATGGAGAAGAAACAACACAATGCCTTATGTCCTAAGAATGAAATACTAGTGGACTCTGATGAACCGTTTGTTGACATGCACCTAATTTGCACTTTCCACGCGTTTGATCGTATCACTATCCACAGAATAGAAACTGCAGGCATACGTCACTATACCTGCTACAAGGAAGCTACATATATATATAGAGAGAAAGATAAGTAGTATGCAATTTGATATATACATACATACGTCTTGTAGGACTAGTGATCCTACTGGCTATATGTGTGTTTTGAGAAAATTAAAAATAGGAGAGCTTATTACAGTTTTTTCTATCAACTTTGATAGGTCTTGTTGAATTCATCAAAGTTGATAGAAAAAATGTCAAGAAAAAAATATTTACAAGACTTAATAATATTGTTTGCATGATCAGTATAACCGTTGAATATATACTAATCGAGAAGTATATATTATACCAACATTTGTATATCTAGAAAAAAAAGATACTTTCTTGTAGACTATCGCTTGACTTTTCTATATACATATAGTCTTTAATCTTTAACATATGTACGTTTTGTTTAGTTATAAATGAAACAGCCTAGCTATACAAGTGCATATAACAAAAAAGTATATATATCGATAAATTTCAAACACTTTAAAATGGATGACTTTTTGCTTTTTTTTTTAATCGTTGGCGGCGTCCGCTAGTTGCTTGTGCGGCGTCATGCATGCCGGCCGGCCGGCCGGCCGGCGTAGGCCTCCGGGGGCGCGACACGCGCGCGCCGGGACGCCGACGACAGCCAGACGATCGAAGACCCAGCAGACATGCATGCATTCAAATCCAAATGAGATTTGCTCGCATCGAGACAAATCACCGAGTGTGCCAACTGCCAAGATAGATATATAGGTAGTAGATATAATAGTGTTCACGTGCATGTGTAAGAAAGCACGATATATATAGATAATGGATACTCCCTCCGTCCACGAAAGAGTCAATTTCTAGAGTTGTTCTAAGTTAAACTTTTTAAACTTTGACCAAATTTCTAGAAAAAAATGCTAAGATTTATAGTATCAAATTAGTATTATTAGATTCATCATAGAATATATTTTCATATAATGTGTATTTTATATTATAGATGTTGTTACTCTTTTCTATAAAGTTAGTCAAATTTTAAAAAGTTTGACTGGCACGGATCCCAGGAATTGATTCTTTCGGGGACGGAGGGAGTAGATAGATAGATAGATAGATAGATATGGGTCTAATAGGTATGTATAGCAAAAGGTGGTGCATATGTTTTATTTCTTCTAGAGAAATTGGTGTATATAATTGTTACATTACAGAGGAAGAGACAACATATACGCAAGTAACTTGCTTTAGTTTTTGGTTGGTCGTCATGGGACGATCATATATATCGTCGTCACATATCTTACACGCAGCATGTCCGGCTGGCCCAACGACGAAGATTTTAAATTTATTTTGAGGGAAGGAATTCAGAGAACAAGGATATTCATATTTACATTAGTTTCCGAATTAACAACAAAGATACAATAGCGTATTGCACTTTCAAAAGATTTCCTAGTCCTGGCATCTCCAATTCATTTACATGATAATTTTCTAGTTCTGATAACGCCGCATGATCCAATACCATGGAACCCCTCTCTTTCCCTTGCGCTAACACATCCAAAGAGCATTGCTGGCCCTCGTCGTCGAAGATGACCAGTTAAGAGACCAATCATCTCGCACCATCGGTAGCAGCCATGCTAAAATTGGAAGTCTAGATGACTTCTTGGTCAACGTGTGGGATCACAATGCCAAGATGCAAACGATGAACAGGACCATCCCCCACCACTCATATAAACCAGCTGCAAAAACAAAAACGACGTGAAAATTAAGTGTCTGACATTCACACTAGAATTCTCTACAAGAAACAAGATATGGTGAGGAATCGACAAAGATGATATCGTCTAGTGGCCCATAAAGGATATGAGAGTATGACTAGCTATTAGAGGGACCCCTGTTTCTCCATATATCACTGACGCGAGGTTGCCATAAAGGATTGAGGTGGTGGTGTAGAGGAGTAATAGGAGGCGTGGCGGCTATGTGCTGTGCCGGCCTAATGACGAACATTTCTCTCTCTGCCTAGAAAGAATGTAATTTTAGGTTTAAAATTAAGTCAACCTTTCTTAAAGATTTATAGAAATACTGTCAATATTTAACAAATTCATTTTTTATAAACCTAATAATATTTATTATGTATTATAAATATCAATATATATATATATATGTTATATTTTTGTCAAACATAAAATTTACTACTCTCTGTGTTCTAAATTATAAGTCGTTTTGATTTTTTTACATCCATTTTGCTATGCATCCAGATATAATAATATGTCTAGATATATAGTAAAATATATGAACTAAAAAATTAAAGCGGCTTATAATTTAAAATGGAGGGAGTAATTCATTGAAAAGTGAGAATAACCTTTTTTTTAGCGGAGAGATGTGTGGCCATCAGAAGAGCTGAACAGTACAACTGGTATGCTGGTATGCACTGCAATGATGGTGCACCCCTCAATCCATGGCCATTCTGAGCTCTAGCTCTTGCATGCCCCACTCATTTGTTGGTTCATCGACAGACCCCATATGGCCATATATGTGTGGCTCGCACACTTTACACCTTTGCTCTGACTTGTTTATTTATTAATTAAACAAAGACCGACCACTTTAAGGCTTAAGATCTTGTTTAGATGCAAAAAGATTTTGAATTTCGCTACTGTAGCACTTTCGTTTGTTTGTGGCAAATATTATTCAATTATAGACTAACTAGGATCAAAAGATTCGTCTCGCGATTTACAGTTAAACTGTGCAGTTAGTTTTTATTTTTATCTATATTTAATGTTTCATACATGTACCGAAAAATTCGATGTGACAGAAAATCTTAAAAACTTTTTGGTTTTTGGCTGAACTAAACAAGGCCTTAAGCTTCCGATTCTGTACGCCTGCACATGGACTCATGGAGTGGCTCTCCCATATAGATGCTGGTCTGCCAGCATATACACATACTTAGTATTATAATTTATATATAGTTCTTGTCACCGACCACGCACATTTTTGGATGGCCGGCAGCCTTCCATAGCTAGGTGTAGTAGTTTTAGTTTATGTAGCTTCTTCAAAGTGCCTCAATGGCGTTTGTTCCTTGTGAAGTTCGCTGGCCGGGAAGCGCCGTCGCCGCCGTCGTTGTTGCCGTCTTCATCGGCTTCGTCGTCGTCGCCGAAATCGCAACCCAGGTAAGCGAGAATAAAATAAAATCGCTCCTTCATCCCCTCGCCCTCCCCCACCTCGGCTCGGATCCTCCATCCTCTTCCACCGCTCCGCCAGATCCGAGCTCCGACTCGCTTCCACCACAGCTCGCCTCCGCCCCCACCCCTATCTTGCAGCCATCAACCCGGTCCATCCAGGCTCCATCCCAGCTCTTCAACCGATGTTGGCCCGTCACCTTCGCCATCTTCTGGGATTCTACAGCGAGCTTCATCCTTAACCTCCGGCGACGGCAACAATATTACTCTTCGGTCGTCTGGAAAGTCCTTCTTCATCGGCTCTGTCGGCTCAACTTCAACCGTCGCATCGCGCGGTCTCTCCATCTGGGTGTATGCGCCTTCGGCGCCCCTGCGGCCCCTCGCCGGCAAACTCATCGGCGTCACTGTCACCGTTGTTGTTGCTGTTCTTATCCGGTTATAGGACCTTGTTGTAATTCGGTTCTCCACGGAGGACCTACTTGTAATATGGCTGCTTAATATATATATATATATATTGCTATTGTAAAAAAAAACATGTGGCACGCAAATATAATGCTCGGTTGATTTGTTTTGTCCGTGTGCAGTGGGGGACCACGCACACCCATACACTACAAAACAAAGTTACAGAATCATCATAAAGAGAATTACTGCACTGACAGAGACGTCTGCTACGTATTCTCTTCATTTCAAATTATAAGACGGTATTTTGTCTTCTTCAGAACTATTGCTCTTACTATTAAGACATATGCATAGCAAAACATAATTTGTTACTATCTTGTATACATTTTTTTTAGTATATATAAATGGTTTGATTCTCTTCGATCGACACCAAAGACGAAGCACTTATAAAAAAAATGTGAGTAGCTAGACATGCGTGTCGATCCTAATGAAAGTTTGATGGGGTGTGTTATTAGTGTCTAGCATTTTGACCTGAAATTCTGAATGAATAATTGGCACGGCCATATCTTATAGCAGCAATGCAGAGATCGAAAGAAGATGCTAGAGGCAGCCACTTTTGGTCAGGGTCAGAGCAAATAGATGGTTGGCTAACTGCTATTGGTGTGATCAGCAGTCAGCTGATGAAGAAGCCTGATCGAAGGTGCTGTCTCTCTTGCATGCGATAGAGAGTAGGAATCGATGAATTGGAGAAGCAGACAACATGCAAGTGCAGGGACAACAAGAGAGACAAGACGTCCCTGCAGCTAGCTATAGCCCACATCGATATAGGGGTGCAAATAAGTAACGATTAGGTGCACCTCTAAATCTCTTTAGTTTAAATATTTATACTATTTATCTAAAAAAATTAAGAAGTAGTAGAAATATTTGAACTAAAGAGGTTTAGAAGTGCACCTAAAGGTTACCCTTTTGCACCGCCTGGTCGATCATGACGGCGACCACCACTACTGCTCGCCTTGGGGGCTGCTGGATGATCGATAGCCACACCACACCCACACACTTTCGATTGCAACCGGAAGGTTGATGCATGGGTCCATCTCGTGCACATGTCAAAAAAGGCTAGCCACAAGAAGAATGCCATACAAATTGCAAGTCAAATCTTTTCTAACTTTCACTATCAATATCCATCCAAAATTTTGTATAAATAGAACAATCAACAAAGCTCTCACCCCATTGCAAAAAATTTAAACTATTCCATATTTGTCCCACAAGAGGCTTAAGTTATGCTGATGCAATTCCTGGTTTGTCCTTTGTCAAAGTTATCCTAAGTTTGATCGACTTTAAGTTACTAACTGTCAGTCCCTCTAAGTGATCCGAAACAGGGACAAGAGAATACAAGACGTCCTTGCAGCCCATATTGCTCAATCCATGATGACGACGACTGCCACTACTACTCTAATTCGGATGGGTTATGAACTTATATATGGTAGCCACACTTGCAATTGCAAGTTGAGCCGTTGAAGGATCGGTTTCATGTTAGCAAGTCAAAACCTATCCCGAAAAGGAAAATCATGCAAATCACAATGATGAATATAACATTACTCCCTCTTATCATAAAAATTTGTGTCGTTTAAGATAAGATATTTGGTCAAAACATAAATAAAACTCAAAAAGTCGACAAATTTTGAATTATTTATAGTTTAGAAAAATATAAGATATATGTATAAATTATGAAAACTTTTTAAAATTTGTCAAGTATTTATTTGTGTCCGGAGGCAGTAGTTTATAGTAAGTTAAACATTTTCAACTTTGACCATCAGTTTTGATCCGAAAGCTTATATAGGACAAACTAAGACTAGCATTGCTACATTCATATGAAAACTACTATTTATGTTATGTCAATGTAATGTATTTTCATTAATTGGTCATCAAAGTTAAAATTTAAAGATTGATTTAAACACAAATGTAATTACATCTGTGATATTTAATAAGAGCTCAGTAACTTGTGCTCCTAATTAATATGGGCTCCCTCTCACTCAACACTTGTCAAAGATCTTTGTTAAGACCTTAAAAAATATCTTTGTTCACTATATGATGCATCAGGGTTTAGTTTGCATGCATGCATCATGATCTAACTAGTCGTGATGGTAGCAGGAATAAGATATAGCTGCCGTACGGCGTTGTGACGCATTGGGCGGCGATTTGGGTAGGCTTGGTCATATATAAACCACATACGTTCACTGCTTTCTCCTTAATTTTGCCGTCCATTCGCGTCATTAAATCATCATCAAATTAACAAGATTATCATATGTGCATGAATATATAATATATGTGATAATGCATGAATGCATATATATCATTGCATCATTTCTGACGTAAACGGTCTCAGATTTCTTTTATGCATGAATGCATGACGTGCGTACGTGTAGCTAGGGAAAAGATAGTTCGTTAATTAATCAATCCTTTTTTTTCGATCCCAGTGGCTTAATTGTGTCTCCCCTCATCATGTATTCGATGATCGATCAAAGCCCGTGATTCGTCGTAGTACGAATGCATGAATGGAAAATTAAGAGTTGTCGTAAGCATTGAAAATGCATGGATGAAAAATTTAGTTTACGCACAAGTCGTATTCCTTTAATTTGACGGTATTTGCCGTGGCGCATTGGGCATTTTGGTCCAAATGCTCACTCATTTTCTTTATTTGTCTCCCCAATTTGTTAATGTTCTCCCTTCGATTATCATCTAGAAATTAATTAAGATTATTGTGCATACATGCGCGCGCATGGAAAACAATTAGGAGCCGCGTTTGGACTCTTTCATTTGGAGAAAAATTAAAATCTACTTAACAAATTAGTCTATTTGGGTTGTAGTTTGACATTACATTCCGAAGTTCACATATAGCTTATCTTAAATTCATAGGGTACGAGATGGAAATTGATTCTATAGAGTATCATTCTATATTTCTACTTTGCAACTTATAATAACACGCTCTTTTAACTCGCTCCACTACGGTAAAAATACAACATATAAGTATCTCTCTCATATAACTAACAATAATATACAAATATAATCCATATATATAACCATATTAGATTAATGAATATGTGTCTAAATTATAATTATTAAATAAATTCGATTGCAAGGATCCAAACAGGACCTAGGAAAAATAGGGATGTTTTGTTTCAAGAGTGACCCTATATATTCTCCTTTATTGTCGATTGGCACTAGGTTAATGGTGATAGATGTAGCTGCTAACATGCACAGAACATACCAGTACTTAACATCCTTTAGTATTTGTTGTTGTTCCACTAGACACATCATCATGTGAATATTATAAACTAGACAAACGTTGGTGTATGCTACTTATAATGTTATAAGATCTGTGTGTTCTAATGCGACTATATGATGTTGTGATGTATGATAAAATTATTGTATGGACTATATATTTTAATATGTTATTGTTGCTGTTTGAAAATAAATTATTTTTTTTGCATTTATTTTTTCTGTGAGTTCAACTAAACCCACAAAAAAATACATATTTTTTCGTATGTTTATTTCTTTTTTCCTATGTGGATATCCATATATAAAAAATGTTTTTAGTCTAGGTGAACATAATTTTTCTGTGTGTGTAAGACCGACAGAAAACTATTTCTAACGGCACAAAAAACTCATTTTTCTGGTACACCATCGAAAAAATATTTTTTTGTTGGGATTTGCATTTTTTGTGTTTTTTATACACAAGAGTATTCGAGTTTTCAACGGTGTTGATGACTCTTTGAAAAGTAATCACCTCCAATCAAGTTTATATGACGCTTCACATGGGCGTAATCGGTGTATTTTGATTAGAGAAAATTCATATAAAATTGATTTTGACCCTTAATTTGTCTTATAATATAATATATTTTAATCTCAAAGGCATTTTAAATACAAATATATTGATATGAGTTTTACGTCCTAAACTTGTATATATAATTTGACTACATGAAGTCAATAACCTTCTACGTCATATAAATCTGACTTGAGGGAATACTACAGTAAAAGTAATACGCGGAAGTGGTCCATCGGCTTCGTTTTCTTTTGTTTGTTCAATCTGAAAATTAAATGAAGGAGTGGTAAAAGTTGAAGGAGACGTACTTTTTTTTGAATGTCGAAGGAGACGTGCTCAGCTTGAGCCAATATTATAGAGGACTTTTGTTTTCGTTTGCTTAGCTTGGTGGAGATCAAAGACCGAGATGATAGATAGATAGCATCACCAATCCGCCATTGACTTGCTCACCATCATGCATTCAACCACTAGTTGCTTGGAATTCTTGCTGTTTGGATTGGATTCGGTTGGGGAACAATCTCATCGCCATCTCTCCTGATGTGCATACCTATACAGCTAGCTAGCTAGCATCGTGACAACGACTTATGTGTATTGTCACATGATTGCTAGTGGCCGCTAGGAGAAGACTTTGGTACATATATACTGTATGGATCAAGATAGATATACATATGTATGCGTGCATTAATTGCATGCACGCTCTCCATCCATTGTGGACTTGTGGTGTGGTGCCTTATTATGACTTGTGTGTTAAGCTACACTGCACATGATAGCAACATTGCAGAGAATTGGTATGATGAAAGAAAGCCCATAATCTTATGATGACTTGATGAGTACTTTAATTTCTGAGTGAAGTGCACCTTCCCCGATACATAACGGCATCGTAGCCTATTTGAGAACAACCTTTTTATCCCATCCAGAACCATAGACTTGTGATTTGTCATAGGATAGGTGAAGGGATTTTTTTGATGCTAGCCTAAAAATCGCTCCTGAGTTGAACTCGAAACTCGAGGAGTGCTAACCAATCTACCTAATTAACCAACTCAGCTAGAGTCCCTTTTGCTCATGCACTCATGCTATCAGTTAAACAACAAAACCAATTTCACCAACCATGCCATCAGTGAAGGCCGACCATTTTTTGGATGAAAATGTAAGTCAACAAACTTTTATGGTTGTTTAATCTAGTATTGATCTTAATACATTACTAGTTAGAGGGGTCTATTAGTGGAGCATCTGCGTTAATCCTCATGAGCCATGTAAGAAAAACTGATGAATCATTATTGAAGTTATCACAAAACTACAAAATTTTACGTTTATTTTAATACTCTAATCATGTAATACCCGATTTTAAGGACAAAACCAGATATACATTATATGTGAGTTTTAGAAGCCAAATCTCACATATAGCTACAAATAAGGTGTAATATCAAAAGACAATGCACAAATATAACGTACTTAGTATAAAAGGGATAACCTTTGATAGCAAACAGCGGATAGACAACTCCAACTTCGGGTATTAACTTCTCTCTACAGGATCCAACTGACTGGTTGATCACAAGCCCAAAACTTCTCCTGAGGTATGGGAGAAATTGCAAGAGTGAGTCCATGTCGAACTCCACAAGTATAGCAACTAGATTGTATAGCTCCCACAATCTCATGATCAATGTGACATAAATAATGTAGAGCATTAAATAATAAATAATGAACATATATAACACACAAGAATCATCATCGTCGATGCAAGAATCCCCAAGGCCGCTCTTGACCGTGAGCACGGCTAGTATACCAGTTTTTAACACTCTGCAGAGGTTGCACATCTTTACCCATGAGTCATGATTTACCCTTTCGCCCGAGGTGATCAGCCTCTTAACCCACTTCCAAGGAAGGTCGGCAGGGATCACTATGAAGCCTTTCAAAAGTTCGTCTAACATGTTGGGGCCGCAAGGTTTCCTTTGCGAGCAGATATAGATACCCCCCTTCCGAATGGCACAATGACGCGCAGCCTATACACATAGGGACAGGGGCTCGCACTATACCCGTGTCGGTTCAGCCCCTCCGCCCTTTCGGGTAACCTCTAACAAGCTAGAAAAGGTCTTCATACTGAGCCAAAGCCAGAGCCATTATAGCCCTCATGGTTGCACTGTTGTCCCGGTTATCACTTACAGATAAATCATCAAGTGGCTAAAAAGTCATTTTTATCATTTATTACTTAACATTAATCTAGTCACACGATCATGGTCATAGAATATAAAATCCAAATGCTATACTTGCCTTAATCCAATTGCTCTTGTTGTTCTTGCTAGTTGTCCAAATGCTGATCTTGATCACTGAAGCACTCTTGTTCACCACGAATTGTTCACCATCTATTCTCGATCATCGATCATCAACACACAAACAATCGAAACCAAACATACATGAAGCAAACAAAGCTACAATTAGAACAGACACCAAACAATAGCAAAATAGTAAGAAATGTTTATAAAATGGTTTTACGCGTCACTACGATCACAAAAACGTGAGAAGCACTCTAATTGGAGCTACGACGAAAGAGAAATGACTATTTTAAAATTTACATGCTTCGTTGATTTCAATAGTTATATAAAATATCTATAAGATACTTTAGAGAAATACCTAGATTAAATTAAATTAAATTAAATTAAATTATATTTGAATTAGAAAATCAAGTTAAAACTAATAATATTTTATTTATAAATGTGGTTGTATAAATTAAGCAAATTAATCTCTAATTTTATAAAAAGAAGTAACGTGTGGAAATCTATTGGAATTGTGTATGATCATGTTCAAGCTAAGTAATTAAGGTTGAGAAACATGATTATGTTAGTAACTAATTATATTAATGATTACCAAAGTTCGACACCTATATGGCTTTTAGTTATAAAACTATAGTTGTATGCATATTAATCAAATTAATATTTAATTATAAGTATTCGGCATGGGAACCTTTGCTTCTAGATAGAAGATTACATTACTAAGCTTACAAACTTATCATCCTTGGCACTTGCTAACGTGTATTATTGGCATTCATGCACGTACGGTGCTATTCGCTTGAAGGTTTGCATCTGTTGTAGGAGGAAAATAAAAGACGAAAAGCAAAGCAGGCGGCTTGCAAGAAACAGCAGGTCAGCTGCAGCTATGGCCAACTGTCACACAAACACGGTCAGCGGTTCTATCCACGGCAGAAGGCATCGTAGGGAGGGAGGAGTAGGCAGCCTATGACGTATTGGAGAGAGCTGGCTGCTGGAGGTTGGGTCGTCTAACAACAAGATCAGGGCAGTGATAACGCCGAGCTAGAACTAAGAAACGGAATTACGAAGACAGAAAGTTCCTCACCGGGCAGGGAGGGATAGAAGGGGTGGATCGCTGGTGACGGCGAGAGAAAAAAAAAACAACGACGTCGGGTCTTCACGTGGAGAAAAGTAGATTAGGCTTCCTGTAGCCACGGAAGCGCCGGTTGATTCCGAGAAGACGAACAATGGCAACTCGTACCGCACGGCCATCAACGCCATATATGAGGACTTCTTATATGAGGACTTCTCCAGGGTAGTTTTGGTATGCTTAACTCAAGGAATTGGTACGTATATATAGGGAGAAAAACTCATCACCTCCATGTCAACTAGCGATATGGTACTAATCAATGTTACACACTTCATCTTTATTAGTAGGCCTAGTTAATTATTAAAGCCCTCTAGTAAATAAATATATGGGCCTATGAGATCATGGGTTGAGCGTTGGGGTAAAATGAAAGATTTATTAATTTCGAAATTAATTATTTTTGTAAATAAAATATTTCTAGAATTATTATTTAAGTCATGAAAAATATTTCGAAAGCTCTGAAAATTCGAAGAAAATTCTCAGAGACACTATGAAACATGAGACACTCAAATAAAGTATTTGAAACTCATGATAAGATTATTTGGAGCATCTAAAAATTAGATTATGCTCACAGTCAAATGGGAACAAGTTCCAGAAAAGTGCTGAAATAATTCCTGGTAAGTTTTTAGAGATTGATTGATGGACGAGGAACTAAAAGAAGTGCTTTGAGTGATAAAAAAAATATTTTAGGAAGGTCCTAATAAAAATTTGAGCTTAGAAACAAGGAATTTGGTTGTAGATAAAAGATAAATATGTGCCGAATAAGGAAGATCGATCTACTAAACGTATTTTAAATATTTTTCTTACTATCAACACATAAAGGAGCAACGAGCATCACATCAAAACATATGCACCAGCATGTATGCATAATAATATTGCTAAGCCTTATGATAATTTTTAATTTAATGAAAAATATTATTTTTCCTATATTTTCATGAGCACAAAAATACAAATTAAATAATTTTATCTATATTTCAAAAGGAGTAAATTTTAGGGTGTTACAAATCACCATTGTCAATAAGAGACACCTAATCTATCTTGTTTTCTGAAAAAATATATACATATATCATTACAAAACATGATTTTAGAATAACCCCCTAAATTTATATATAAAGTACATATATCTACTCCTATGAAAGATAATACAAAGTAACACCAAAATTTATTTCTTTTGAATTAACCACATATTCCATTATGATAGATAACACAATGTGACCCTTTTAATTTGCATATGAATTACCCAAATCTACCATTATAGACAATAAACTAACATATCCCTCAAATCCATATATGAATACCAAAATAAGCTATTAGAGTACAATATGTATACTTTGTAAATTGCATATTTGTACCACTATTAGTTAAAATGGTATGTGTCATGTGGTAGAAGAAAAAAAACTTACATTAGGATAAATATTGATTTAATAGTATTTTGTTAGTAGTGGAAAAATATTGCCTTAACAAACCACATACCAATGACACTAACAATTACTCCCTCCATCCCAAATTATAAGACATTTTGGCTTTTCTAGTAGATGCATAGATTTTTCTATACACTTAGATATATACTATGTCTAGATACATAGTAAAAGCAGAGTATCTAGAAAAGCTAAAACATAAGAATGGAGTAACCGTAAATCAATGCTCAATGACAATAAATTTTGTAAGTTGTTACTTTAGATAATAATAAGTTTACAATTTTGTCTGAACGGACCTAAAATATAAAATGAAATTTTAGAGTAATATATATTCAAGAAGGACTAGTGTTCCAAATTAAAATATGGATTAAAAAATTAGAACAAATAATAATATGGTAGGTTGAAAGCTAAGGCTCTATTTAGCACACGGCTCAACTTCACTAGTGAAGTTGTTTTTTTAGAAAAGAGTTTCATAAGCAACTTTCTAGGTAAACTGAGCTATTTTGACAAAGTTGTTTGGCACAATAGCTTCACCGGCACCTTCATGCATGGATGAAAGAAAAGAAAGAAATGGAGGAGAGAGCAAGGATAAACTACTTTTTTAGCTTCATCTTAACTCATATCTTTATGAGAAGAGAAAAAAAATAGCTTCACCCATAAAACTATTTTGAAAATAGTGTTTGGCAAAAAAAAATTACAATAACTTATAAAGTTGTTATAAGCTGTGCCGAATAGGCTCTAAATAAATATAGATTCATGATGTAGCAACAAGGATGAAATAAGAGCTGATATTGTTAAGTAGTAACTTTGTCCACAATTCCTTTTGTTTTTAAACTACTAAATAAATAAATAATGTAACGATAGACTAGTCTTGGATCAAAGTAGTGACGCCAGACTTGATGATGGTAGACTGCACTTTCCCTTTTCTTCCTTTTTCCTCTCTCTCTCTATTTCTCTTGGGCCTTGTTTAGTTTCGAAAATTTTTGAGAAATTCACACTGTAGCATTTTCGTTTGTATTTGACAAATATTGTCCAATCATAGACTAACTAGGCTCAAAAGATTCGTCTCGTCAATTCCGACCAAACTGTACAATTAGTTTTTATTTTCGTCTATATTTAATACTTGATGCATGCGTCTAAAAAATTGATGTGACGGGAAATGTGACAAATTTTATAAAACATTTAAGGAACTAAACAAGGCCTTGGGTGGACCTTTTCGCTCTTATCTATATCACTATATGCATGCAGGCAGGCCCAACGCAATTCACAGCTTTGGGCTTGCATCGCAATGCCGCCTTGGTCCTGTCGAGCCCGGCCCAACCACGCGCCCATCGATCTGGCCCGTCTCCTGACTCCTGACACCGTGCGAAATCTCCTGCCCCCGCTGTTCGAGGTCTCCTCGCCAAGTTTCATCAGGATCAGGATTTCAGGGAAATAAATAAATAAACAATCGGGGTGCCGCGCGCTGCAAATCAAAGGCAATTAATCTCCATCGACCGAGTTTCTTTCTTCAGATCAAGCAGATCGAAAGAGAGATCTCGTCTCGTGTCGCGGCCGGCGACGATAACGATCGATATGCAGCAGAGGAAGGGGATCAGGAGGCCACCATGACGACGACGGTGGGCGTGGGCGGCGACGGCGAGGCCAGCAAGCCGGCGACGACGCGACGAGGCGGGTGAGGGTGGACCAGGAGACCATCGACGTCATGCTCAAGCAGGCGGAGCGGCTCCCGCCTAGCCGGCCTTTCCCTGAACTTCCCGAGTCCATCGACCGGCTGTGCCCGGGGTCGCGGGAGAAGCTTGCCAGAATCGCCGCCGTGCTGAAGAGGTCCGACGACCGGGACGCCGACATCCTCCGCCAGTACCGCGCCAAGGGATACGCGGAGATCGACCTGCTGCCGGAGGAGCTCAGCGACGAAGAAGACGAGGTCCTAGAGGAGGACGACGGCAATTAATGGCATTGCCTGCCGCCGTGGAGGAGGTGGATGGATCGGAGATGTCTAGCTAGCTAGCTTAATTTTTAGGTCATGCCTTTGTGCGTGCGTCCAATTAGGGCTCGGTCGTTGCTACCGAGTATCTAGATTGCTTGGATGCAGCAACCATGAGTTATAGCACTTAATTAGCCGCAGGTTACAATTATTCAGTAATCGTCCCTTCACTCTGATCTGGGTTGTCTGATGACGGCGCTATCAATCAAGAAATAATGGAAATAATGAAGTCCACTGTATTTATTTATACTTAGCAAACGTACACGCATGGATCTCAAGATAGCAGCTGTGTGTCCGTGGACGGAATTGGCCTTCACTACTAGCTTGTTTGCAGTAATAGCTTGCTCGCCTTTGTATATAAACTGTATCTCTTTTCTTCACTTCTCTACGTCTAATTAAGACTAAATGATAGGACCTTTGCCACAGCTTGTCACGGCAATAAGATCCTTGTCATAGCTATAGGACCCTTATCACTGCTTCTCACAGCTATAGCACTCTTATCACAATTATAGGTCCATTATCACAGGTATAAGACCCTTGTCACAGATACAAAGCCCTTGTCGCAGGGCTGACATAAAAAATGGGTTTGACCATGTCCCTTTGAACCAAACATAAAAATGGGTATGACCCAACTTATTCTAGTTGGACACTTGTAGTGCTAAAAATTTGAGGAGCTATAATGGGTTCATCCTAGAGCTTAGATGTGGGTTTGTTCGATTTCACCGAGTTGAGCCATGAGTTGAGCTCGATGACCATGGGAGTGGCGCTCTTGCGTGCAACGGCCATGACGAGCGAGAGCGAGCAGGCCCAACTGAGGGCCACACGTAGCCTTGGTGACCGGCGGTCGACGAGCAGGAGCGACGCGGCGGTGGCCAGCGTGTGGCCTCGACGAGCGCGAGCAGCCCCGGCCGACTGCGGGCCACACGTAGCCTCGGCGACAGTTGTCGATTCACGACCTCGATCAGCAAGTGGAAGTGACACACCATGCAACTCATAGTAGACGTACGGTCGTGGCCATCATGTGCCACCTCGACTGTGGACCTCGTGAGCATGTAGAGCCGAGCAAGATGTATGGGGAAGGAGCGAGATAGGAGATGAAGGAGGAAGCAAGAGATCGAGTTGAGGATGACATGCATGTCTCGCACATTAGGTATATCCTAACCCACCAACTTAACCCTTTAAATCAAACATGAAATGCTGCCTCTGTCTCTCTATCCGTTCTGTACTGCTGGAGGGGGTGCAAACCCCTACAGTCCCTTTCAAAAAAAAAAAAAATAAAAATAATGGACCTAGCAAGTCCAAGGGAAGCCCCACAAATTAAAGGAGAACATCAACTAGGCCCAACACGACTCCACCAATGCGCCAGCGAGTGCTATTGCCTACTCAGAGGCGAGGGAATATCCACCGGTACGGTGCTTGTGGATTCCCTTCTCCGCATGTCGTGATTCCATGAAACCGATCGATCCGCTCATGCGGAGTCAGAGACAGCCAGAGCTGGTTGCATTTGTTTACATCTACCGCAAATTATCGTGTGCTATATTTAGTTTTGGCTTAAAATGTTTAACCACAAGAATAATCTTAAACATTTTTTAAAATTATATAAATTTATGGTTCAGGAAATAATAGATTTTCATGTAATTCTTTTATATATGTGCTTAGATGAAATTCAAAATTCTTTAACAAAGAACATGCTAAAGTTTAAGTTTCAATTCAAAATTAATTTTTTAGTCATTCAAAACAAGCTCTACGATTTTGAATTTAATTCCAGAATGAAACTTAATTGAGCATATCCATTATTAAGAAACTTTGTTTAGAATCCCTTGTTCCACGTAGCAGTAATTTGGAGGTCCCTATGTACTCTGTTTGTTGTAATCGATAAGAAAAAACCTATAAAATCAAAATGGTCTATAGGAAAGGAAGAACGTGTCATGCTACTTGCTCCTGGCTTCTGATCCATTCATGTTATTGTTTGGTGTGAATTTGGCTTTATATTGGCCGGTGGGTGTGCGATACGTCCATTGACATTTCAATTGCCGATAGGTCTATCGACACAATCACATCTACGTGGAGGTGACGTGGCAAGTAGGGTGAGCATCTTCAAGGATTTAACATTTGTTGTTATTTGCAAAACTCTCAAAACAAAATGCAAAGTCTAAAAATAGGTCATCTCCAAGGGTTTTGCATAATTGACTTCGACATTTACCCAAAATGGACCCGGATGTGATTTTTTTCCGTGTGGCGCGCGGTCGCGGTTCCTTCCCATGCGGTCGACTTCTTCGCGCGCTTAGGTACCCGCGCCACGAGTTGTATTGCCGCCAGTTATATCACCAATCAGGTCGCCGCCATTTCCTATGCGGTGGAGTCGGTCGCGACCGGCAGCGAACGCCGGCGCGTGGAGGACCGGTGCTCGCGATGGAGTCTCTCGCGACTTTGATCGGCTGCGAACAGCGACGCGTGGAAGGACAGGGGGTTTATGTCACGATCGATGGAGTATATATGGCGCGAAGAAAAGTCTAGATCGCGCAGGGACCGGGAGACGCGCGCGATTGGGCTTTTGCCAAGCCGTCCGCGGTTTGGCAACTACGCCAAGTTTGCTCTCTCATTTACCAAGTTGCCCCAAATGCAAACTGCAAATGCAAAACCGTTGGATACTTCATTTTGCGATTTTTGACAAATTACAAAAATGCAAACCCTAAATGCAAAACCGTTGAAGATGCTCGGTTGTTGGATAGTTGATAGGTACCTATACCTATTGGCTATTGGGTTCCCATTAGTCCTTTTATAGCCATACAATTGCTAAAAAGTTCTATATTTGTATATCTTCCTGCTAATAACTCTTAGTCTTGCAATTGTTTATAAAAATGATATAATCTTTTTAAAAATTCTAGTTTGCGTAATTGAAAGGCATGATATCCATTCAATACAACATGTCACCAAAGGTTTGACTTGCTTCCAAATCAAGCCTAGGGCTAAGGACTCGTTTACATCTAAAACATTTTTCATAGCATTTCCTTTTGTATTTGACAATTATGGTCCAACCATAAACCAATTGGACTTAAAATATTCGTTTCGCAAATTACAGGTAAACTATGTAATTAGTTATTTTTTATCTATATTTAATGTTTTATGCATGTGCCACAAGATTCTTGTGACGGGAAGTCTTGAAAAGTTTTTTTTTAGAGTGGCCTAAGGAGTTACTCTCTCTGTCCATGAAAAAATTAATTCCTAGAATCCGTGCCAGTCAAACTTTTTAAAGTTTGACTAACTTTATAGAAAAGAGTAATAACATCTATGACATAAAATGCGCATCTTATGAAAATATATTCTATGATAAATTTAATGATACTAATTTGATATCATGTAAGTCTTAGTATTTTTTTTCTAAAAGTTTAGTTAAAGTTTAAAAATTTTGATTTAAGATAACTCTAGAAATTGATTTTTTTCATGAACGGATGGGAGTAACAAGATTTGGCTTTCTCATTGGATATTTTTTTCAACACGGAAGCATGTTTGTTGGACAGACTCATTCGTGGGAAGAAGTCATTTTCTTGTTATGGTAGCACACTTTAGTCGGAATCGATCGCGCGACATGTAAAATAAGGAAGAAAAACGAAAGTCCACATCCGTCCATATCCATCCCATGACATCACAGGAAGTCATAATCACACGGCACATATAGCCAATAGGAAACACCGTAGAATACAGTGCCAGCTGAATAGGATATATGGAAAAATAAGCCTACTACAACAAAACCAGAGGGTACGCACAATCGCTAATAAGAAATTTCAGGAACAAAAGAAATTATTCTCTATACTTATGCACTAATTTTAAGATCGATCAAACTTACTCCTAAGACGAATCGAATCTATTAGACAAAAAAAAATGCTTAAAATTATCAAAAGTATCCGAAAGAAGCTGACCAAAGTGCCTAGTTCTTTTAGCATCGCGCTTGCACCACCACACCACCACTGTAGGCCTAGATCCTCTAAAAACTAAAAACTTTTTAAAATTCTTCGTCACATCAAATTTTACCGCGCATATATGGAGTATTAAATATAGATAAAAGTAAAAACTAACTGCATAATTTACCTGTAATTTGTGAGACGAATCTTTTAACCTATTTAGTCTATGATTGAACAATAATTGCTAAATATAAACAAAAAAGCCACAATAACCTAAAAACTTTTGGAAGGGAAATAAACAAGACCTAGGTTGTAACATCCATAGAATATGGCGACAAGAACACAAAGGAGTGCTTATGTAGCAGCATTCCATGCTATGAATTAAAAAAAATATCTATTGATGACTTCCTACCTGCACACAATATATAGCACGACAAAAAAAAATTAGTGTTCCCCAACAAATCAGTTTTTTTTGTGTGTGTGACTCCCAACAAAATTCAGCTGGCACAACCGCATGAGTCTGTGAGGAAGATGAAATTAAGGCCCTCTTTCCGCATCGAATCTTTAGGCATATGCATGGAGCATTAAATATAAACGAAAACAAAAACTAATTATAAAATTTGTTTGTAATTTTGTGAGATGATTCAATATTTATCATATACAAACGATCTAAATATTTTTGAACTAAACAATGAAAACGACCGCAGGATATTCCGCCAGGGGACACTGACACGCGGGCCCAACCCAAACGAATCCCACCACCTTTTTTTTACCGTCCTCCGGTCGCCGGATGCCCGGATCCAAGCTCCGATCCGATTCCGATCCGACCGACCTGACCGGACCAGACCAGACCAGACCAGATCCTGACGACGAGCCGCACCCCCTCACTGGGACTGGCTCACTCGGCTCCGGTCCGGCCTCCTCTCCTCCCCATCATCACCATTCAGGCAGACCAACAGTCACAGGCGCCTTTCCTTCTTCTTCTTCTTCAGGCCCAGCACGCGCACCGGCACGCTCCCCATCCCCTCCCCTCCCCCCTACCCTTTCCGTTTCCAGCCCCACTCCCGTCCCGACGACGATCCCAGCGCCCCACGCCCCGCCGCCGCCGCGTACGCTGCGGAGGAGCTCGGGCCGCAATGCCCGCGCCCCCGGACCCGCCGCCGCTCCCCGCGCCGGCTCCGGACCCGGACCCGTCGGATCCCGCCGCCGCGCCGGCCCCCGCCGCCGCCGATGAGGAGGAGGACGACGACCGCGTCTTCCTCGTGCCCCTCAGGTGAGCGCACAGCACCGCTAACCCTAGCCCGCCCGATCCTGGGTGGCGCGCCGGCAGGAGCGGGCGTTTCTGACGAGATGGCGATGTGTGGCCGGATGGGGGGGCGCAGGTGGTGGAAGGAGGCGCAGGAGGGATCGGCGATCGAGGCGCCCGGGCTACCCTACACGGCCACGCCGGCTGGACCTGCCTCCTACGGCATGAGGGTGCTGAGCATGTTCCTCTCCGACCAGACATACACCCTCCGCCGCGCCGACGAGCTCCTCGAGCAGACCGCCTCCGCTTCCGCCAGGAGCTACGCGCTCCTCCCGGCCGACCTCTTCGCCAAGGCGCGGGACTGGTGAGATACCCCGCCTCTCCCTGTTTTTTTTTCTGCTGTTTCTTATCACTCTTCTTGTTCAGTTCATCATTCTCGCTTCCCTGGAATGGTTGTATGATAGGATTGCCTTGAATACCCCGCGAGATTTATTTTGGATCACCTGTTTGAGTGGGTGTAGTAGCCAGAAATGCTTTAGGATGATCAGCTCGTACTGACTTACATGCCTAATGATGCATAATGATGGCCTAGGCCACTTTAGGTAGCCAGCCACCTGCAATTCTGCGCGCCGTGATTGTAATCCTGCTATGCGATTTCGTACATCGAATATGGCGGTCCTATGTTTTTTGAAGCGTAAGACTTGCTGCTGGAAGCGAGTGAGGTGGACAATTTAGGGTAACTGTTCATTTCACGGCGCTGGCTGCCGATGATTGATTGATGTGCATGTTGTTCGCGCGCCATTGAGCTGTTTTCCGGTAGGACGGATGTCAATCCCTATGTTCTAGGGTTCGGTTTTTTCCAACATTCTAGTAAAGGTTGTATTTAATGAGTTACCATAAGGAGACCACAGTGCAATGCTGGAACCCCTTTTCCTTTGCTGAGCTGTGCAATAAAGCGTTGGTTCTTTCCGCACGTGTCAGGACTTAGAACGCTGATGTGATCAATGCAAATACAGCTTCTTTTGTGGAGACTCTCCATGAACCTTGTGGTGGATTAATAGCCTGTAGTTGCTCCAAAGTTTAGATTGCCTTGAAGCAGTGCATCAAAGGCTCAAACAACTCAGAGCAAGAAATCTGGTGTTGCATTTGGGGCATTCATCAGGATGGATGGCTGCTGAGTGCAAGAAATCTTGTGCTACCTCTGGAAATGTTTTGAAGTCTAGAACCATTGATACATATCTTTCAGACTGGGACAGACCCTTTCGATATTAATGACATCTTATTAATGCAGTGTTGCATTGTATAGTTAACTTAAGGCTAGCAGTCTTTTAATTAAATTATATATGCTCGGCTGCCTGATTTTATTTCTCATTTATTTCTTTTATTTACAAGATGATTCGACTGTTTTCTTTCTTCCAATATAACTTATCCTACTTTTTTTTCTTATAGGTATATTGATTCTGCCAAATCTGCTGGCAAAAATGTGTCACCTGCTGGTGACTCAGTAAATATTTACCCCATAATGCTAAGAGTTTCAGCCACCAGAGGTACATATACACTAACAGTGAAGATTGGCAAAAAGGTACATACAAAGTACTTGCATTCCGCTTGATTCTTGTAGTTTGGAAGAGTTCTTTTGTTTAAGAAAGTTTGTTTACTTAAGGATATTAATTGGTCTCTTTCTAAGGATGATATTCTTCAGTAATAAGTATATCTTAACTTTGTGTTTTTCCCCTCCTTTTTATACACTCAGGACAACTCAACTGAGAACTTTAAGAGAGCAAACAAGATTCTGACTGCAGACTCTGAGCCGGTATTCTTCTGACAATCCTTTTGCCCACTTACTAGTGATGGTATAGTTATTTTTCTTGTATTGCATGTTTGTAGGTTCACATATGGGATTTCTCTGGGCGGACAACATACATAGTTATGAATGAATTGAACCGGTCGCCCCATGACTCAAAATCTGCAGATCAGGAGGTATCTTCACCATCTAGTGTTCCATCTTATCTCATATTGTTATGATTTTAGTGGGATTGTATTGTTCTGGTATCTACTTTGGCCTTTTTTGTTGCATAAAATGTCAATGCTGATTTTTTTTTTCTAATTCTTTAGTTTAGTTCTGCTTACCACGCACTGCAGAATGTTTAGTTTGTCAAGGTTCTTATCTTCTTTCCTGAAGTAGGTGCAATTAATCTGTACTAAGTTAGTGCATCTATTATTCATATTGTCAAAATCTCCTTTTTTTGAATTGAACTCTTTTCCATTGGATTGTTTGGCTCATATACTGAGCATCGATAAACACCAAGTCACTTCAATTTCTCTCGTAATCCTAGAGCTTTCTTCATGTCCTTGTAAAGTTCCATGAACAATGGATGCATGTTCTAAAGTCCAAGGAAAGGTCCACCATACTTTAAAGAAAAGGTGCATTCAACTCATTATGCATTTCCTTTCTGAGGTATCTTTGTCCAGCTAATTAACTTTATGTTCCCATTACAAATTTCTTATTACAGATATTGAAAGCTGCACATTTCTTTTGACTTACTAACAGTTCCTTTAGAAGTTGAAAGTTATTTAAGAAAATATATTGTTATATGATTCCTGATCAAACTAGGAAGTTTGGATGACTAGCGCATGAGTTATATTTGTTGGAAAACGTATATTGTTCTCTTATTTGGAGCTTTGATGTTAGTTGTCAAGTGTCAGGGCTATAGATGACTTGGTTTCTGCTATCTTATTCGGAGTGACTTGGCTCAGTGATTATCCTGATACTTTTTCCCTCTTGTTTTTTTTTTAGATTAGATTATCTAGCTTGCACTTCTTCAAACTTAGCTTTTGAACAGTCTTCTCTTGTGATTGTATCTTCTCATATATGTTGCTTACACTTTTGTAGTATATGTTGTTTACAATTTTGTAGTATATGTTGTTTACACTTTACTAAACATTTTCAGATGTTGTTTACACTTTACTTCATATTTTCAGATGCCTCTACAAATACACATTTATGATTTGTCAGAACCTATGGTTAATGGTTCTGATGGGAAAAGAGATGAGTTAGCATTAACATTGGGTGGCTCAAGTTTTAGCAATGGTGGTACTATGAACATGGATGTGGATTCATCAAGTGGAAGCTCTAAGCAAGTTGGATCTGGTCTAACAGGATTAGACAATCTGGGAAACACATGTTTCATGAACAGTGCAGTCCAGTGCTTGGCTCATACTTCAAAGCTGGTTGATTATTTCCTTGGTGATTTCCATAAAGAAATAAACCCACATAACCCACTGGGGATGAAGGTATGTCAAAATGTTTTTTTATAGTTAATGTAGTGTATTTGTACGTGAAATTTATATTACTTTTATTTCTTTAATTCATTTGCAAAATGTTTCTTAAACAGGGCGAACTTGCATGCGCATTCGGTGATTTGTTGAGGAAGCTATGGGCTATTGATAGAACCCCCGTTGCACCTCGCCAATTCAAGTCCAGACTTGGACGCTTTGCTCCCCAATTCAGTGGCTTTAACCAACATGATTCACAGGTTAGTTTGCTTTTTATTTTTGGAAACACCACACACACGCCATGGTGGTGGTGGGTGTGGGTTATCCCTAGCTCTCGCTGCCCTGTCCCGCTCTCGCTGTCCTGTCACACACTCTCCGTTCTCACCGCTTGGTGTTGTTGGTGGTGCTAGACTGCAGGTGGAGGAACCGGGGAAGGGGGCAAACAATGGGCGCGTGGGGATTTCATTTCCATTTTATATATGTAAAATAATAATAAAAAATAAATGCAACCTCAATTTGCTCGGATAATTGACACACACCACAAAACACACACACACACACACACACACACTTGGTTTTGGTGAGTGTGGGTTATCCCTAGCTCTCGCTGCCCCCGTCCGCTCTTGCTGTTAGTGTCACGCGCTCTCGCCGCTTGGTGTTGTTGTTGGTGCTAGACTGTGCAGGTGGGGGAAGGGGGCAAACGAGGGGCGCATGGGGATTTCATTTCCATTTTATGTATGTAAAATAATAATAAAAAAATAAATGCAACCTCACTTTGCTCGGATGGTGGTGGTGGTGGGTGTGGGTTATCTCTAACTCTCGCTGCCCCTGTCATGTTCTCGCTGTTAGTGTCACGTGCTCTCTGCTTGGTGTTGTCACACACACACACACACACACACACACACACACACACACACACACACACACACCATGATGGTGGTGGTTGTGGGTTATCCCTAGCTCTCGCTGCCCTGTCTTGCTCTCGCTGTCTGTCACATGCTCTCCGCTCTCACCGCTTGGTGTTGTTGGTGGTGCTAGACTGTGCAAGTGGTGGAACCGGGGAAGGGGGCAAACAATGGGCGTGGGGATTTCATTTCCATTTTATATATGTAAAATAAAAAAATAAAATAAATGCAACCTCAATTTGCTCAAATAATAGACACACACCACAACACACACACACTTGGTGTTGGTGAGTGTGGGTTATCCCTAGCTCTCGCTGCCCCTGTCCTGCTCTCGCTGTTAGTGTCACGTGCTCTCCACTTGGTGTTGTCACACACACACAGTGGGTGTGGGTTATCCCTAGCTCTCGCTGCCCCCATCCCGCTCTTGCTGTTGGTGTCACACGCTCTCCACTCTCGCTGCTTGGTGTTGTTGGTGGTGCTAGACTGTGCAGTTGAGGGAAGGGGCAAACGATGGGCGCGTGAGGATTTCATTTCCATTTTATATATGTAAAATAATAATAATAAATAAGTGCGACTTCACTTTGTTCGGATAACAGACACACACCACAATGCGCGCGCGCGCACACACACACATGGTGTTGGTGAGTGTGGTTATCCCTAGCTCTCGCTGCCCCTGTCCCGCTCTTGCTGTTAGTGTCACGCGCTCTCCGCTCTCGCCGCTTGGTGTTGTTGATGGTGCTAGACTGCAGGTGGGGGAAGGGGGCAAACGATGGGAGCGTGGGGATTTCATTTCCATTTTATATATGTAAAATAATAAAAAAAATAAATGCAACGTCACTTTGCTCGGATCACACACACACACACCATGGTCGTGGTGAACCCTAGCTCTCGCTGCCCCCGCTGCATGGATAACACACAGAGGGAGGGAGCACTTGATCTTACATTCGTACTAATACCAGCTTTGCTTTGGGATTATTTAGTTCGCTTTGGGATTATGTAGCCTGAACTAAATTATGTGGTGACTTATTGTGTTTCAGGGGGGGGGGGGCTTATGCCAATGAAGTGTTTCTCACACAAGTTTTCTGTGTTATACGTAGGAGCTTCTTGCTTTCCTATTGGATGGACTCCATGAAGATTTGAACCGTGTGAAATGTAAACCATATTCTGAAGCAAAGGATTCAGATGGCCGTCCGGATGAAGAGGTCGCAGATGAGTACTGGGGCAATCATTTAGCCCGAAACGATTCTATCATAGTTGATATCTGCCAGGTTAGTTTTGAATGAGTGTAGGGCCTCTATTTTCAAGCACATTCTTCTGTAACGATTGTCGTCTCCTTTCTATATCTTATATTAACTGTTGAGTATCAGTACTTTCCCTTCTTTTCCTGGTATATTATATTACCTCTATATTTATGCAAACAGCTTTACAAATCCTGGTATTTGCATTAGGGCTGCCAGAGAGAAATTATGGGATAATGATTAGGGCCTGTTGACTATTATTATACAGCTGTACATGGATTCTTGAATCATCCATATCTACTGTGAGCTTTTTACCTGTATGCCATTATGAAAGATTGACCAAACCACCATGCCACTAAAAAGTTGTTTCGCACCGCTGTGCCCAACTTCATCTTCGGCTATACCTGTGTGCCATTCCGTTCATTTTGATGCCTAACGGCAGTTAAGTGGCCTGGCAATAGACTTGAATACCCCTAGGCTGTGTCAGTTCAACTACCACCAACCTTGTGCTTCCCTTCAATTCAATTCACCCCTCGCTCGCTGCATCCTCTGCTTCCCTTCTTCTTTGCCAGAGCACCTTCGTGGTGTTCCTGCTGCTCGGCATTGGCGTCCGCCGGCCGTGCGGCTAACGAGGTCGTGAGCTTCGTGGTGTTCCTGCTGCTGGACGCGCTGTTGTGCCTTGGTGGTGCTGCTGTGCGTTTCCCTGCTGCTGTAACTCCTCTACCCGCCGCTGCTGTGAGATCCGGTTGTGGTTGGCGACTTGGGCCTCTCCGTGCCGTTCACCAGGAACGGTGACCAGAACACCGACACCGTGGCGTTGTGTGACGGGAACGCCCAACGCCTGAACTTGCGGAGCTCGTCGCCATCGCCGCCGGCGCCACGCACCAGCTGCGCCGGGAACGCGGAGGTGAGCAGGCACACCAGGGACTCGCACTGGTTCCGCGCGAGCGAGTCGCCCACGAAGGCCACGTGGCGACCGCGCACCCACGCCAGCGGAACCTCTTCTTCGACGCCGCCGCGCGCACGCTCGCCGCCGCCACCGCTGCGCTCCGCGTCCGCCTCTACGACAGGCCCGGCGACCGCAACCCCTTGCGTGCCGTCCTCGCCCTCAAGCGCCGCCCGTGGATCGACGCTGGCGTCAACCGCGTCGAGGAGATCGAGGAGCCGCTCGACCCCGCGCTCGACCTCGCCTGCGCCGACGACCCCGCGCTCGCCCTCGCCTGCGCCGACGACGGACGCGGCAAAGCCAGCGCTCCCGGCCTTCCTCACGGCCGCCGCGGCGGAACCGGACCACCCGTGCACCGCGCTCGTGGTGGCCGGCGGCGGTGACCACGCGCCCAATCCAGCTGAACCTGAGCCGACCGCTGTCGAGCTTCACCCGGTCGGGGCCCTCCCGCGCCACGGCGTTGGCCGCCTTGTTCGCCAGGGCCGCCTCGGCTCGGGCCCTCTGCGCGCTGTCGCGGGCCAAGGTCGCGTCCAGCGACTCCAGCACCGCGCCGAGTGCGCGCACGCGTCGGCGAACTGCGCCGTCAGAGGCGCTTGGCGTTGAACTCCAGCCCTGCCTGCTGGGCGCACCTCTTGAGAAGGGCAAAAAGGACATTATGCTAGCTGGGACCCACGTGTTAGACCTCTTAGACGGAAGAAAACGAACAGAACGTGGACGGAATGGCACACAGGTATAGCCGAAGATGAAGTTGGGCACAGCGGTGCGAAACAACTTTTTAGTGGCATGGTGGTTTGGTCAATCTTTCATAATGGCATACAGGTAAAAAGCTCATCTACTGTACCAGTGTGCTGAATAGATATGTATGTGATCTTGGCAAGGAGCCTGTGATAATTAACTTTTCAAGTTTCAGCACAATTAACGGTGCAAGATCATAAAAAAAGTTTAAATATGCTAACAGTTTATTGCAGCCACTCCGTATGCCCATAGTTGGATGAAAATTCTACATTTCCCCCTCCAGTAACATAATTGTTAACATTCAATGTAACCAAAATTCTCACTACACTGGCTAATTAATATACCTTTTCATTAAACTATGCTAATTTCCTCTTACTGGACAGTCCAATGTAATAATTCCAACCTCTCATTTTATCAACCTTGATCCTAAACAAACAGGAGTTTATGAGCCCTTGGGTTAGAATATATTGAGTTAACACATGCCTCAGACTTCTTGTTTTTTTACAAGAACATCTCCTGGTCCATTTAGTTGGTTGATGACATTTAATACATCTATATCCGCTATTCTGGTGGAGAGACAGGATATGTGCTGGACAAAAGTATATCCCCTTTTCACTCTATGCAATTTATGTGCCAGCTCTAAGATATGTTATGCCCACTATTTGTGTATACGTTACAAATGTGCATATTGGTACGGTTGCCTATTGTGTACTTCAATTTACATGCTTATCTTCTATGGACTATTGATTATCTTTGGTGTTTCGATGCAGGGTCAGTACAAGTCAACATTAGTTTGCCCCATCTGCAAGAAAGTTTCTGTAACATTTGACCCGTTCATGTATTTGTCTTTGCCCCTGCCTACAACAACAATGAGAACAATGACCATAACAGTCTTCAGCACTGATGGGACCAGTGGGCCATCTCCTTACACTATTAGTGTACCAAAATCTGGAGATACAAGGACCCTTATTAATACGTTAAGCAATGCTTGTTCGTTGAGAGATGATGAGCGCCTCCTAGTTGCCGAGGTATTCATTATTCCTTCAGAATCATTATTTCAAAAGCTGCTAAGCATGCGCTTCATATTTCCTTATTGTTTGGTGATCACGATCTAGGTCTACAACAATTCCCTTATTCGGTACTTGGACGAACCTTCTGAAGTCATCTCCTTGATCAGAGATGGAGATCGTTTGGTTGCATATCGGCTTCCTAAAGACAATGAAGATGCTCCTATTGTGGTGTTCAGAAACCAGCGTATGGAGTAAGTACAATCATTCTGTACGATGTGTTATTGTGTTGTTTAGATATCAATCAAATCTATAATGGTTGAAAGTTGAAACCGAATGCAGATAAAGACGTTCATTATTAATTTCCACTTTTGTGGTCAAGAGAAAAAAAAATACATTGAGAAATCTCCTTACGACAAAATCATCATCTTTCATGTGCAGGTCGTCCCTTGCCAATTTTGGGCGGAAGTCATGGAAGACTTTTGGCACTCCGCTTGTGTCAAGTCTTCCTGATACCATAACTGGAAGTACTATTTGCAATCTTTTCCTAAAGGTTATGACTCCATTCAGAGTATCAAGAGATGATGTTCCCGCTGCTGTTAAAACAGTTGGCGAAAGCAGTCTGGTTGATGAAATTGCAGATAGCAATATGAGCGCTGATGCCTCAGAGCCCACCACTATAAATAACAATTCTGTCGAGGATGAAACAGGGACTGAAGATGTGATGCAATTTTTCCTGACTAATGAGAGATTCCCAGACCAACGCATGAAGATAGAAATGGATCTATCCATTACGGTGAAAGATCCACATAAGCGTCTGCATGTGGCTGTGTGTTGGGAGGACAATGGACTGGATCAATATGATCTTGATTCTTTGGATTCTCTTCCAGAAGTTTACAAAGCAGTACTATTTTCTAGGAGGCCACAGGACACATGTTCTCTATATGCATGTCTGGAAGCTTTTATTAAGGAAGAACCATTAGGCCCAGAAGACATGTGGTAATTTTCTTTCATCATAAGGAGCATTTTATATCATAGTGTTTTTACATTCTCTTGTGTAAGCTCTATAAGCACTGTACAAGGTAGATTATTATGTTGGAACAATGGTTATTTTAAAGAGTAGAAATAATGTAGTTGTACTGAATGGCGAAACTGGCGCGCAAGCACGCGCACAAGCACAAGCACACACACATCCCTCTTCAATTGTTTGTTAGTTTGTTCTCCTTCTATTATACACGCACACGCACACACGCATGCACACAAGCACACACACATTCCTCTTCAATTGTTAGTTTGTTCTCCCTCTATTATGCAGGTACTGCCCAGGTTGTAAAGAGCATCAACAAGCTAGTAAGAAGTTAGACCTTTGGAGATTACCTGAAATCCTTATAATACACCTGAAAAGATTTTCGTACAGTCGGTACACCAAAAACAAATTGGAGACATTTGTGGACTTCCCGATTCATGATCTTGACCTGTCAAAGTATATCGGTCACAGATGCCAAGATGTTCCTCACAATTATCGACTGTATGCTATTAGCAACCACTATGGAAGCTTGGGTGGTGGTCACTATACAGCTTATGTTTATGTGAGTTCTCTTCATCCTCTACAGGGCCTTTTGGGTACATCTGTTTTCTATATCATTGGCAATTGGCAAGATCACGTATTTGTTCCACGTTTTGGGGCTGTAAGGTTTATGTGCTTACAATGTGTTTTTTTGGTGCAGCATGAAGGAAAAAAGGGGTGGTATGATTTCGATGACCGTCATGTGGGTCCTATAACCGAGGACAGTATAAAGACATCGGCGGCTTATGTTCTTTTTTACCGGCGGATACAGGAGGATAGCTTAGATACAGGTACACACATAGATTCTGACATTCCAACTTGAGATGGTGGAGGCAAATTTTGAGCCTAGTCCCGGACAGTGTATAGTTCATTGGTTTGGGGGGACAGTTGTGCGGCAATGCCGCAATTGAAGTGAGAGATAGGAACAGGTGGGAAGAGGTGTGATTTGGCTCCAGGTAGTGGAGGAGGGCTTGAGATGGGGATTTACTGTTTCCAGCGTGCAGAATCAGGTGGCAGCAGTGCACCGCAGGCAGGCTGTTGTAGGCTGATACAATACATGTTGTTTCTAGGGTTCAGAGGGGGAGATAATTTATCCTAGTTCCGTTACAGATTCCTTTTGTTTTTTCTCTTTCCCTTTTTAACACCTGTAATTGATAGTGGTAAATTTTGGCTAATGACATGGGAGAAAAATCATCCCAGATTCTCTCAACAGTTGGTGTTAATGTTTTAAGCAATGCTGTGACTGTACACTGTGGAAACTGAGCGGAAGAAACTCTTGCCTTGCCTTTTTTTTTCTCCCAAGGGAAAAAAGAAACTTCTGCAGCCACACAAGTCCAGCCCACCTTGGGGCTGGCCTGTTTGAACAAAGAACGGTGGGTGATTCCTACGGGAACGCCCGTGGCCTGTTACTGTTTCTATTAGGCCAGTTCTTGGAGGGTTTTCAGTGACCCTTTTCCAGCTGGTGTTGTCTGCCGCCTGAGCGATTATATATAAAATCTGTCTTCACCCAGTCCTACGCCGCTCCACACGACACGGCCGTTCGTCCAATCGAGAGCCCTACTCCTCTCCCAGTCCTCTCTGCTCGTCGGAGAGCTCTGCCAGAGGATGGTGTGGTGTGGCCGTGTGGGCGTGACGAAGGCGGCGACGAGGTTCCTTTTCCCCTTCAGGACAACGCAACGTTTCACTCAGCGGCTGCTGCGACGTCGCCGGCTTCGTGTGTACTGGTAAGTAGTACTAGCGACTATATGGATATATATGTGTCTCGTGCAATAATGCAAGATATACTTGTCTGGTTTCATTGGCTGTCTAAATCTACATTAGAAGTGGTGTGTTTGGTGGCTCGGTTTGTCTTGCATAAAAGTCGAATAGGTGGTGAGTATCAGATTAACCGTCACCGTTCATTCGCCCCCTCCATTGTCACAAGTGCTCGAGACCTGCCATTGATTCCATCAAGGAGCTCGGCGATGCGTGTGCCCATCACATCCTCGAGGAGATCTGAATCGGTTGAGGCCAAATGGACCACTGCATGCTCATCGTGTAGACGGACATTGGCGTCGACGGGTCCTTAATTTTCGAGGCCATCGCGAGGCGAGTCAGCCAGGGGAACGACACGTACAACGGTGTGCCTGTGAGGACACCGGCTTCTAGCTTGCAGAGCACGAAGAGATACCAGCACCAGTGGAAGGAAAGAGAATGGCAGCAGTGGTGGTGGAGTGCCTAGGAGAGAGGTGAGCAGTACCTCATTACCTCAATACATGTGTGTTTTGGGGTTGGTGTAAAAATTAGTTAAATTCTACACCGACCAAACATAATACATGTGTGTTTTGGGGTTGGGGTGTAAAAATTAGTTTAAATCCTACACCGCCCAGGCATAAATACATGTTTGTGTTTGGGGTTGGTGTTAAATTCTACATCGACCAGACATAGATTGAGGTGGATACATAAGCATTTAAACAAGACCTTAAGTGAAGGTAGCTATGGTGAGAATGCCGTAGCGCACATGGCAGCAGGAACGATGAGGGAGAGGTGAGCAGCACCGAAGCGCAAGCCAAACTAGGGTAGTGGAAAACAACCGCCCACCCCGTTCACAAGCTACAGCTAGGTTCGGGCTTTGGTCAGTGCACAACCTAAGCCATGCTAAGAGCCAAAAACATGATCAAGTTGACTTGCTAAAGCTTAGATAAGGGTTGGCCAACAAGTAACCAAACACTAAGGGAGTTGTGTGATGTTGCGAGTTGAGCGGCGTTGATTTACTAAAGTTGTATGAGATGCTCACTCTTATTGTATGGTTTTAGAGGCTAATCTCTAAAGAAGAAACTAATACTGCTTTTATAACTTTATATTTTCTTCTTCTAATAAAATAAAATTTGCCACGAAACGTCCTTTTCGGATAAAAAATCTACTCTACAGTATATGTACTCTTGTTCATGTTGGATAGCAACTTGACAACAGCACTAGCTGGATGGGGGTATTTGTTGACATGTGACTCCTATGGTGCCACACGGCTCTCGGCACCACGGCGAGGGACCGAGCTAGCTAGGATCGAAGAAGCCAGGTTGCGGCCGGCGCTGTCCGTGTCGCAGGTATGCTCGCCACACCACACCTGCGGCCTTGTTTCAATTAAAAAAAACTTTGCAATTTTTTTTTAGATTTCACGTCACATTAAATTCTGCAGGACATGCATAAAACATTAAATATAGATTAAAAAAATAACTAATTATATAGTTTATCTGTAATTTACGAAATGAATTTTTTAAGCCTAGTTAATCTATAATAGAACAATATTGGTTAAATATAAATGAAAATGTTACCGTATATATTTTGCAATTTGATCGACCACGGCGCGTGTGCGTGTCGTGCGGTGAAAGGCTGCCCTGCTGCCTGCAGGGAGCGATCGAAGCTGCGATTCTGCGAGTGAGAGAGCCGGTACTGGAAGGTGAAGGAAAGGGCGGATGCAGAGGGAGGCTGATGACCGCGTCTGGCCCCGGCGAGCAGGAGCAGCAGTACAGTACAGTGGAGGCGTCAATGGCGACGTGACCTGACAGCAACAGCAACAGCAACGGCAAAAAGCTAGAAGCCACCTTCGTCTTCCCTCTTCCTCACCCTATAGCTTTCTTTCTGACCCTCTCGCCCTCTAGCTTTCTGCGCAGCTGTCACGCACGCACGCGTGCCCTGTCGCGTCGGTGAGGCTGGCTGGCCGGCCGCCGGCAGGTTCCGATCCAGCTCAGAGCTCTTCGCTGCATCGTGTCTCCATTATCTTGCGGTACTCCTGGCCTAGGAGTGCGACAGTGAAAACACAGGTCACAGGCCAGGCCTTGTTTAGTTGGCAAAAACTTTGGTTTTTTTTTGCTACTGTAGTAGTTTCGTTTTTATTTGACAAATATTGTCCAATCATAGAGTAACTAGGCTCAAAAGATTCATCTCACAAATTACAGATAAACTATACAATTAGTTTTTATTTTTATCTACATTTAATGCTCCATGCATGCGACCAAAGATTCGATGTGATGAAGAATCTTGAAAATTTTTGCGAACTAAACAAGACCTAAGAGTGCGTCTGTGAGGGTGGCTCAGCTGGCCTCTGTGCTTACGGGCTGCAAGTGAGCGTGTTTAGGCATTTGGTCCAGCGCGTTGTCTGACCCTCTGCAGCTAAAACAGCTCTCTCGACCTGGCTCTAGAGATATACTGGGGATCGGTGTTGTTTTAGAGCCAGGCTCCTCGCAGCGCACAACGGGGGCAAGTGGAGAGCAAGATAGTTTGTATTTAGTGTTTTGGCCCGGCCCTAACATAGTTCATAAACACAGTCTCCTCTGGACCGGACCGTTTGTATGCTAGAAGATAAACATGAGTTGTTGCAGCACTTGGAGCTGGTCTAGCGTGGGCTGGGCCTAACGAGCAAGTCAAGCTGATCACGACCACCCTCACAAACGCCCCCTAAATCTCGAATAGTCTTTCGCATCCTTTTCTCTCTGTAAACTTTTCTAATTAGGTCTTATTCGGTAAAAATTTGGGATTTTTGGGTACTATAGCATTTTTATTTATATTTGACAAATATTATTCAATCATGAATTAACTAGGCTCGAAAAATTCGTCTCACAAATTACAGGTAAATTGTATAATTAGTTTTTATTTTCGTTTATATTTAATACTTGCCCTCCAGCGGCGGATCCTACGAGGGAGATGCCCTTCGGCGGCGGATCCTGCAGGTGGAGCAGCGGGCGAGGTGGGGCACGTTCGACGCAGGCGCGTGGCGGCAGGATGGGTCCCGACTCCAGCGAGGTGGATCCGGCACAGGAGTGGCGGGTCTGGCTCCAAGGCGGTGGATCCGACATAGGAGCGGCAGGAGGACCATGGTGGGGCGCACGAGGCGGCGACACACTGGCTTGCCTCTGCGGTGGCGCTCCTCCCTCACCGGTGATGGATGTAGCGACGACATGCAGGCTCTACGACGCGAGGCCCAGAACGAGGCCCGATCCAGGCGCGGTTATGCGGGCTTTTTTTAATTTTTTATTTTCATTAACCATGGCAGGCAAGTGAACTGTCTCGGTAAATCGTTTATTTACTGTGACCTTAATGCCGAGGCGGTTACAAATACCGCCTTGGTTAATGCTTTTCGCCCGCCTCAGTTAATCTTTTATGTACCAGGACCATTTTAATCAGTGACATCACATTGTATAAGACCACGGTTGGTCGTATCATTGGAGATGTCCTTATACATGCTCGCACAATACTCAAAGCATGACTAATATAGAATTAGATAGTACACACGATTATGGTACCTACTAGGTAATATAGATTTACAGAGGCCGTTAGGTACAAAAAATTCTCACCCACGTGCCTGCACTATAAATATAAGACATCAACAAGTGACTACATTCAACAAAATGTAAATAACTAAACATAATCGTATCAAATACGGCTTATCACGAACTGATCGTTCGTAGATCAGTTGGTTGAGTTCCTCGTAATGAAACCTATTTATCCTGGTTTAAGTCCTCGACTTGGCACAGGTATTCGTATTTTGCTAGATTTATTTTAGAATTTAACGGTGCTATGCTTTCAGTGGTAGATGGTGTACTCATCAATACATCAAGACGTCCTTGGTGACTCCGTGAATCTCGAGGTCTGCCGACTCAGTCCTTCAGAGATACCTATAGGGGTAGGATTTACGTAATGTATTTATAGGGTGAGTGCACATGCGTACTGTGGGTGTCTACATGTACTGTATAATTCTAAAAAATTACGGATTGTCAATATATGACAATCATACCCAAAGACACTCTATACGTTTGTGGTGAAAAATATGGCTGACATGCAAAACTGTCTTGACCGATCATACGTGCTGATTTAACGGCGCTATGTGCTTTCAGTGGTAGACGACGTCTCCGTCGACAGCGAGATGTCCATGGTAACTTTGTGAATCTTGAGATCTGTCGGCTCAGTCTTTTAGAGGTGCTTATAGGAATAGGATTTATAGGGGTGACCGCGTGCGTGTTTGTCTACATGTACCGTGTAGATGTTTTTAAGGACACGACATTCTTCCATCGTGTGATTGGACTTGGGGTGGAGTTGGCACGGTCCCTTTAATGTTTTGTTGTAATCTTCTTGGTAGTCTCGCCGCCCATTGGGACGCTTGACCGTATTCACCTCGTGGTCGTGGTCGCGAGGGCGCTTGCCCCTGAAGTCATCGCGGTTGTCACGCCGCCTATCCCAACCTTCTCTGTGGTCACGGTTGTCAGGGCGACGATGGTTCCTGTTGTCAAAACGACCACGACTGTCGTCCCGTCGAGGGGGTTGGTCAGGGTCTTTCGCATCTTCTCGGATGAGCTTTTCTGCGTCATCGGCGTCGGTGTAGTTTTTTGCCGTGGCAAGGAGCTCAGCCATCGTGGTCGGCCTTTTGCGTAGTAGCTTGTTCCTTAATGCTTCGTGGAAGCGTAGCCCTTTGATGAAGGCGGATATGACCTCGTCGTGAGAAATTTTTGGGATATATCCGAGAATCGTCGGATGTAATCGCGCAAAAGCTCGTTTTTCCTGTCCCTTATTCTCTCGAGGTCGTATTTGTTCCCGGGCTGCTCGCAGGTAGCGATGAAATTGTCGATAAACGCTTGGCGCAATTCTTTCCAGGAGTCGAAAGAGTCCTCGGGCAGGCCCAGGAGCCACTGATGACCAGCCTGGTCGAGGACGACTGGGAAGTAGTTGGCCATGACGTGCTCATCTCCTGCTGCTGAACGGACTGCAATCTCATAGAGAGTGATCCAGTTCTCTGGATTTTCCTTGCCGTCGTATTTTTTGAGCTTGTCGAGTTTGAAGTTGTGGGCCATACGACTTGGCGAAGGTGTGAGGAAAACTGTCTCAGGCCGGGGGACCGTGCGCGGCATCATACTCAATGCACCGCAGGTTTTCGTGCACCGCTCTTTCTGTGACACGCCTGTTGATGCGGTCCCGGGCATCCTTGGGAGGGATGTTGTATCGTAGATCCCTGTCATGGTTTACTTCCTGACCACGCCTACGATTCTGCTCGCGGTAGCCGCCGGCGTCCCGACCATCATTGCCACGCCGTGAATCCTTCCGACGATTATTGGGGGAGCGGCTACGGTGGTGCTCGCTGGGCTGTGGTGAGGTCCGGCTGCGATGAGTCTGGTCGGAGGAGGCCCCTGTGTAGGAGATAGCTTGGACCCATTTGAGTAAGGTGGCTGTCTGTCCCATCGCGGCGATCAGATGCGCGCGTACGCTGGATCGGACACCTTGGCACTCGGGAGTATCAGGGAGTCGGTCTAGGTTTGCCATAGCAATAGCCACGTTAGCACTTGGCGTTTTGTAGACTTGCTGATCTCCAACCATGTCGAAAGCGTCACTGAGGTTATGCGGCGGGAGTTGTCGTTCCTCGTCCGCGCGTCGCCGAGCACGGTCGGCATTGCGCTGTTCGCGGAGCTGACTCTGCTCGTCTGTCTCTCCATCGACAACCGGTTCGTCATTGGTGACATTGAAGACGAGATCTCCCCGTCGGGGCGGAAAGACCGGGAAGCGAGAGAAACCCGGAGGATATGGTGGTAAATCCAGGTCGTAATCTTCGTCCTCAGAGTTTATAACCTCGGTGGGGACGGATCCAGTGCTGGAGTTTGTGCTGGAAGGCTGGTCATTTGGTAGTTCTCGGATCGTCACCATGTTGACGTAGTGACGAGCTGGTCGACTGCTCCATTTTGGCAACCAACCTGCCCTGTTGAAAAGGGATTGGATGTGCCGTGAGTAGTAAACGGCTGAGTTGTTTAGCCCGTAAGGAGGACTCTGGTCTGGGTCTGCCTTGAGTTCAACGGACCGCCCTGTGGGGGTGGAAGTTATTGTCAGAGACGTCCCCAGCCGTTCGTGTGTGACGACACGAGTTGGCCGGCAGGAGTCAAAAGAGTCCGTTGGCGCGACTTGATCAGATTCGCGCGAGATCCCATCTACTAGTCGGGAAGCTTCGAGGAGCCTGAGATCGGTGCGATCAAGGGCTCGGAAAAGGTCTGAGCCGTCGACCTTCTTTCCCTTGTAACGAGGGAGCGGTGATCGAGTGCTCGGTGTCAGCGTGATCGGAGTCGATGCCGCTGTCGTCCCAGATCGGATCTGGGTTTCTTCTGAAGTCGTGGTCGTGAGGCCGCCGCCGTGAGTCGTCCACGTGATCTGGCCGACGGTGAACGTGAGGCCTTCAGGCACGGCCGCGGAAGCCGGAACAATAACCATCTTGTTCGCCGGGAGAGCTGTACGCACACCCTACCTGGCGCGCCACTGTCGACGAAAGCTAGTCGGCAGTCTACCTTGGGGTATACCCACGGTAGTAGTTTATCGGTGGACGGTGCGCAAGCTACGAACTTGATGGTGACGCAAGACACGGATAAGGTTTTTATCCAGGTTCGGCCGTCGTGTGGGCGTAATACCTACGTCCTGCGTCTGATTGTATTGGATTGTGTTGAGATGAATTGCCTAGGGGGGTCCCTTGCCCCTCCTTATATAGTCCGGAGGGCAGGGTTACAGATCTAGAAACTAATCCTAGTCGGTTACAATTGCTATAGATAGTTTGATATCAATTCCTATTCTAATCGACCAAGATCCGGCTTGATCTCCACGTCTTGTTTCCTTACGCGAAACTCCAAGTAGTTGGATCAAACCTCGGACCGTCTTCGTGATGGGCCAAGCCTCCTGGCCCAAGTCTAGCCGTAAGGGTATAGGGGTTTATACCCCCATAGTGTTGTGTTGTACTGTGTACTTTTTTTTAGAAAAAATAGGCTTGTCAACATATGACAATCATACCCCCAACACACTATACGTACGTCTGCGGTGAGTTGAGTTATGCTGTATGTACAGCAACCAATGCAAAACTATCTTGACCGAATGACCGATCGTACATGCTGGTTCTCAAAATGACGACACTTTGAGGTGAAGGAAGATCCGTATAGTTATTCTCTATGTTCTAAAATAGATAACGTTTTTGACTTTTAGCTATCATGTTGTATCATTTGCCTTGGTAATTTAATTTCTTTGCAAACATGTATTTTGGAACGAGGGAGTAGGCGCCAAGCATCTCGCCATCGGCCATGAACCAAGTCGTACCTGGTGTTCATTAACGTGTCAAGTGGCCCAGTGCGCCACCTGATTGCGCAATAATTTCCATTGCAAGTGCCTACAGTTTGATTCCATCTCCCATTAGCATGGTCCTCAGCCATGTGCATGCATGCATGCCTTGTCAACTTTATTTCTCTTCGAATGCTCTTGTAGCGTCCACCCTAGTTGACCCCAAGCTAGCTAGCTAGAGAAGCTTAAAAGAGGATGACGTGGCGTCGTCTTATTGGCACTGCGGCGCTGTGTGGGCTGATGACATGAAAGCACGCTTTGGACCGGCGCTTGTGTGAGCATTTCATCATGTCTCACCACGTTCAAACAAAGACAACATGCGACCAGAAAATCAGAGATCGTTATCACTTACGCGAAGCGGAGCTGAAGAAAAGTCGGAGAAACCGGTCAAATGTCATGCACGATGATATATTGTGTTATTCGTTTGACTGATAAGTTATGATTAGAAAGTATTATTGGTTGGTTTGTTATGAGAAAAAATACTACTAAATGGATAATAGATTTTGCTGATAAGCTCAAGCGAATAGGCTGATAGTAGAAGTAGGTGTATGCCCACACAACCCCCACTACCACATGATTTTTCTTTAGTGACTAAAATGGATATTTAGAGTTGATTAGCACAAGCGCTGCAATGCCATCATCACTGAAGATTGGGCATCTGCAGTGATGGATTTCTTACCGCCCTTGAAAACAACCCCCACTACCACATGATTTTTCTTTAGTGACTAAAATGGATATTTAGAGTTGATTAGCACAAGCGCTGCAATGCCATCATCACTGAAGATTGGGCATCTGCAGTGATGGATTTCTAACCGCCCTTGAAAATATATTTTTGGGGACGGTTTCATTAAAAAATTCACTCCTAAAAATGCTATTTTCAGAAATAGTTGTGCTATGACAACCGGTATTGAAAATAATTTTTGACTATTAAAAAAAGGCTCACCGGCGGCCACACTACCATGGCGGCTTGCATAGTACTCCCTCCGTCCCAAATTATAAGTCATTCCAAGGATCTTGGAGAGTCAAAGTATTTCAAGTTTGACCAAATTTATATAGCAAAATAATAACATTTTTAGTACCAACCAAGTATCATTAGATTCTTTGTTAGTTATATTTTCATAGTGTACCTATTTTATGACATAAATCTTTATATTTCTCTCTATATTTTTGGTCAAACTTGAAAATGATTTGTCTCTCCAAGATTCTTGGAATGACTTATAATTTGGAACGGAGGGAGTAGTGCGGAGCCACCACAGTGCAGGTGCTACTACACAGCTCGTGGCTGACCAACAAACTAGGTCGCCAGTGCTACTGTGGAGCTCGAGGCTGGCTAGCTCCCTATCGCCGTCGTTGTCGCCGCTGCCACGCAGTCGCAGCCATGCCTTGGCTACGAGCTTGGGACCGTGCTACTGCGGAGCTCAAGGCCGGCCAACTCGCCATCGTCGTTGCTGGTTCTATGCCAGCCTCACCGTTCTGCTCGTTATTAGCGCTCTCCTTTGCCATTGTTGTTTGAGAGAGAAACAAAGAAGAAGTTGGAGAGTTGAGAGAGTCGAAGAGATAGAACACAGGAATATAAGTGCTGTAACACCCTAAAAATTCCGTTCTTTAAATAGTTGAATTAGATTTACTAAGTCAATTTTGTGAGCATCAAAATATAGGAAAAATAATAATTTTTGGAGAATTAAAATTTAATGTAGGTTTAGAAAAGATTTTTGTTGCATACATGCTGGTGCACTTTTACTGTGATGATTGTTTTAAAAACAAAATGTCATTTGCTCAAAAATTCATTTGAAAAAATGCAAGTGGAAAAATGTATTTAAAAAAAAAGAGAAAATGGAATTTCCCCTTTCCCCTCTCTCTCCCACCCGCTGACAGGCCGGGCCCGCCTGTTAGCTCTATCTCCCCCAACTGCCGCCCCGCTCTCCCCTCTCTCTCTCTCCCTGGAACCGTCCAAGCCGAAGCCCGCTCCCCCACGATCCCCTCTCCCCCCCGCGCTTCGGACGTTTTGAAGAGCCCCGCGTGCGAGCCGCCTCTCTTCTCCCCATTTCCCCTCTCTCCTCGGCTCTGCTCTCGCCCCTGAGCGCGCAAGAGCTCGCCGAAATCCTCAGTGAACCGCCGCGCGTCGTCCCTCCGATTGAGCCGTTTTCGCCGATCCTCGTCGCGTTGGTGAGCTTCCCCTCCCCTACCGCTCTCTCCCCGTCCTTTTGCCGAGCAAAACGAGGTCCCCTAGCACCCCAGCCGCGCTCGCCGGAGAAGTTCTCCGCCGTCAGCCATGGCGCGGCCGCTCGGGCGCTTCCCCGGTCGCTCCGAGGCCGGGAACGTGTTCCCCTCGCCCTCCTCTCTCTCCCTGTGGTTTCGGATTGGAAAGCCGCGCGCCGTAGCCCCCTCGCGGCCGACTCCGGCGAGGTTTGGGCCGACTCCGGCCATGGCGCCGCCGTGGGTGCTCAGGCCGGCGCCCTTCACCCGGCCCCCTCCCAAACCCTCTTAGCCGTTTGATCTGAGATCAACGGTTGAGATTAGAACTTACCCTTCGGGGTAAAAGTTGTTAAAGAGCCCCTGGAATTTTTAGGAATCAAACCCGCAGTCCTTTACGCCCTTTGAAAATACGTTTTGCTGATTTGAAAACGTAAACGGTCTCGGGTCATTTCAAAATACGTTTTCAGTATTTACAAGTTTGCCACTAATTTTGTTTTAGTCATAAAATGCTCGTTTCAACTCCGATTTGACCCGTTCAAATTGCGTTAGATTCGTATTTAAATTCTCTACGTGTTAGACCCACTACTACTGCAGTTTGAAACATTTTAATTTCGTGATCCTATTTAATTAATTACTTTTCTATAGGAAAATCTTAGAAAATTCATATCTTCTCCGTTCAAGCTCCGATTTGATTCGTTCAAGTTGCGTTAGTTTTATAATTTCATAAGTTTCATGTTGGTACCACTGTTGCCTAGGTTCACCACTGCTAGATTTCCTAGTTAAATACAAGTCCGCAGATAGCCTTTGCAGTCCCGTTTAATGCGTGGAATTCATGTCGTAACTCCGTTTTCCGTGATTTCCCGTTGACGTGATCGTAGCAGCGTGTAGATGATTTTGGAAATCTTTTATTTAAATTTATTTACTGCTGGTATACTGTTCTAATTATAATCTTGTTTGCTTCGTGTATGTCTGTCTCCGATTGTTTGTGTGTTGATAATCGATGATCGAGATTAGACAGTGGGCATTACTTGGGTGACCAAGATCAGAGTCTTGGAAGCAAGTAAGATCAGCAGGAACAACAGGAGCAATTGGATCAAGGCAAGCATAGCATTTGGGTTTTAATTCTATGACCATGATCTTGTGACTAGATTAATATTAAGCAGCAAATGATAATAATGACTTTTTAGCAACTTGAGGACTTATTCGTAAGTGATAACCGGGATGAAAGTGCAACCATGAGGGCTATGATGGTTCTGGCTTTAGTCAAGTATGAGTAATTTTTCTAGCTTGTTAGAGGTTACCCGTGTGGCGCAAATGGGGGATAGAAGACCGTGGATCCCCTGCGGGGTAGAATCACACGGACTGACTAACGAAACCAAGCGGCCCTAACTTGTTAGACGAACCTTTGAAAGACTTCATAGTGATCGCTGCCGATCTACCTTGGTAGTGGGTTACGAGGCTGATCACCTCAGGCGAAAGGGTAAATCATGACTCATGGGTAAAGATGTACAACCTCTGCAGAGTGTTAAAAACTGGTATACTAGCCGTGCTCACGGTCACGAGCGGCCTTGAGGATTCTTACATTAAGGGTGATGAATCTTGTTGTGTTAAGATACTCATTGTTTATTGTTTAATGCTCTATATTATTTATGTCACATTGATCATGAGACCGTGGGATCTATACTATCTAGTTGTTATACTTGCGGAGTTTGTTGGGGACTCTTGCTATCTCCCCCACACCTCAGGAGAAGTATTGGACTTGTGATCAACCAGTCAGTTGGGTCCTGTAGAGTGAAGTTAACACCCGAAGTTTGGAGTTCTCTTCCGTGGTTTGCTGTCAAAGGTTGTTTCTGGTTTATTATGTACGCTATATAATTTTTGCGTTGTCCTTTGATATTACCCCTTATTTGTAGCTATATGTGAGGTTTGTCTTCTAAAACTCACATATGGTGCATATCTGGTTTTGTTCTTAAAATCGGGTGTTACATGTGCTCTGGCTGCTGAGAAGATAAGCTAGAATACATGTGGGTGGGTCCCATGCACATGTGTGTGAACATGTGGATAGCCTTCAACCACGCACTCAGCTGAAATTTTGAACAGCCTGCGCGCGAGCCCTTTTTGGCTGCTACTAGAAATGATGGCCGCTACTAAAAATTAAATTTTTAGAGGCGATTAATTTAATAAAACTACTGCTGAAAATCACTCATTTTCAGAGGCAGCTGTCTTAACTCAACCGCCTCTTAAAATCGATTTTCAGCATAAGTTAACTAAATAAAACTGTTGCTCAAGATCACTCATTTTTAGAGGCAGATTTCTCAATAGAACCTCCCCTAAAATTTGATTTCTAATAACGGTCGTATAACTACAGTACTTCTATGAAAGTTAGTGACAATATGCTAAGACAACTGCCTCTATTAGAAAAAGGAGGCGCCTCCAAACATATTTTGTGTAGTAGTGCTCAGTAATAGCACGTCAGCCTCGCTTGTCTTGCTTGCGTTTGTTGTTGATCAATACCAGCGTGCGTGCATTAGATCAAGGCTAATAATACAACTGACTTGCTCGCTATAAAATTCCTTATAGTTTTCTCTTGGTCCACCCGTATAGTAGTTTCATTGTTAATACCTGTCCCACTTGTCGGTCTCATTAAGTTTTTTGGTTCTTGTGCCTAAGCCATCTTCAAGCTTACAACCCGTGTTTCCTCTCTCTTTCCCTCTTTCCTCCACCTCAACATTTAGTCACCTTACAACCCATTATTATACTCGCTCTTGTTGGACGTGCGATAGGGAGGGAGGGGGTGGCACGACGCCAGGTTATGGAGAGGTGAGTCGTGTATCTCCTCTAGATTTCGCCACTCACTTATATAGACCAATAGAACTATATGGCTCTAGTGGCAGTATTCTCGTTTGGTTGATAAGCCATGGCAGAAAAAGTACCATTGGCTGATTTATTGTGAGAGAAAAATATTGCTGAATGACAGGTAGATTTGGATGATAAGCTCAAGCGAACATGCTGACATGTTTTTTAGAGAGAAGTAATTCTCTACTGATTTTGTGAAGTGATTCTTCGAAATGAACTAAGAGGCTAGAAGGTGAAAAAATAGCTTCTCATGATTTTGTGAAGTGATTCTCCATTATCATGTTGAGAGTTTATGATAAAGGGTTAAAGAGAATCACTTTCAGCCATAGAATCACTTCTATCAGAGAATTAGTTTTGATGAAAAATCAGAATTAGACTAAGCTCTACTAATCTGCTCTAGCTTTGTCCACCGAACAAGGGTTACCATTTGGTCCTTATTATATATATATATATATGTATACATATGTGGCCTGGTATATAGCACTTCTTCTTTGAAATGCATGCATTCAAGAGAAGCTATTTTCACACGTATAATCACCCTCAACAAAATGAATCACTAGTTGCAGCAGCAGCATGTGGCCAGGACATTGTTCATTCATTCAAGAACCAATTCTGCGATCCCGTATTTATTGGCGTGGAAAAGATATATCCAGTCCGGCCGGCCAGGTCCTAATGCAAATTGATGGAAAAGGGCCTACAGTGTTCCTGAGCATATACGGATCCACGTCGGCGCCGCAACTAGTACAAGAGCTTGATGTGGACACCATATCCAGCGGTGAGTGCGATACATGATATTCATCGATCCCCCGTTATGTTATGTTATATATTCTTATTATTATTCCAAAACCAAACTCATATATAATACCCAAAAGAAAATAATAAATACCCTCCATCTCAAAATAATTATACGTCTTGATTTTTTGGTGATTTAGTTTTTAAAGTTTCACCAAATATATATAACATACCTAGTATTTTTAATTAATAAATATTATTAGATTCATAGTGAAATAATTTTTCTAATAAACATATCATGAGAAACAAACATTTATAATATTTTTTAAAATCTAGTTAAACTTTGTCTTTTTGAAAAACAAGATATATAGTTATTTTAAGACGGAGAGTACACACTTATAGTTGCATTTTTATAATACACATATTTGGAGATATAATTGTTACTAATATTTTCTATAAACTTAGTTAAATTTAAGAAAGTTAGACTAGCAAAAAAATCTAAGTGATATTTAAAAAAGGGATGGAGGGAGTATATGTACAATGAGAGGTTAATAGTCAATACTCCCTTAGTCCTAAAATAAGTATTATTCTCGTTTCTCGAAGAGTCAAGCGCTTTTAACTTTAACCATATAAATACAAAATAATACTAATATTTATAATACATAATTAGTATCATTAGATAGAACGCTGAATTTATTTTTATAATAAAAATATTTGAAGATACAAGTATTACTAGTATTTTTTTTATAAATCTAGTTAAATTTAATAAAGCCTGACCAATATACGAATATCATAGCTGCTCTTAAGCCTTGTTTAGTTCGCAAAATTTTTTGTTTGGGGTACTGTAGCATTTCGTTTTTATTTGACAAACATTGTCCAATCACGGAGTAACTAGGCTCAAAAGATTCATCTCACAAATTACAGATAAACTGTACAGTTAGTTTTTATTTTCGTCTATATTTAATGCTCCATGCACACGACCAAAGATTCGATGTGTGACGGGGAATTTTGAAAATTTTTACGAACTAAACGAGGCCTTATTTTGAATAAATACGCCTAATCACAGCAGTGGAATAGTGAAGTGTTGCATATCATTGCATTGCATCACGAGAGGACATTGGCCTTTGAGGCCTGGCGTCCCGATCGAAACTGTCGTGTCGAGGTGACGCGTCGTGGGTCGGTCTCGTACTTGTGACACGTCACTCTTCACCAGCGTGTGTCTCAGTGTCTGTGCCTGTGACTTGGCCGTGTCGTTGTCGATCGTCTGCCCCATCCATCCATGTGCATGTGCACCAAAGAATCTCTCCATCGAAAATTATCGATCCATAGCTTGCCCCGCCTCTAGACTCTAGAGCGTAAGTGCAAGCTATTGCTATAGTGCGTGTTACTGTACCGGTCGATTAGATGAGTGAAGATCAAATCGTTGGGAACCGCTTTTTGTCCCCCCTTAATTTTTATTTTCGCTAAATAAATGTCTACATTCATTGGTAAAGTGCACCTTGATGCTGAGCTTATATACATGTGTATGTGTATATGCTAGTGTCTAGTGATCACTTTCGGCCCTTCATCGTTCTTTTCATTTCCATTATTTTCCTACTAGAATTTTTGAACTAGATATATGTCCATGCGTGGCTCCAGGGATAACTTTTTTTGATTGAAGCTCATTTATTGGACACAGAGCGTGAGCTCCGAAAACTTTGTATTAGATGCAGACACATAGATCGGATCTTGAATTGGGTAGAACGTGGACACATGAGATGAGCGAGTTCCGAGGACTTCGTATCGGATGCAGACACGTGGATCTGATCTTTGTATCTGAACCGGGTAGGATATGAACAGATGAGCTTTGAGTGAAGGATGATTTGTATTGAACACAGACATGTGAGTACGAATCGAGACTTGGTATCGCTAGATAGATGATGATATTACAATCATTTTAGGTGTAGAGATTAGACAATTCTTCTTCCATTCTTAAACAGAATAAGCAAGGTTTCAACCTAACTCTTTTTATCTGTCCACAAAAAAGCATAAGGGCTTCTGAGGTCAAAGATGACTTCCTTCATCTATCCACTTTTAACCTTCACAATGGTACACATATTAAGTTCAGGGAGGATAGATGGTCTGAGACTCTACTCTCAAAGAACAATACCCATCTCTATTCAACATTTGTAGAAAGAAACACATTTTAGTTGCTAGTGTTTCTAGTTCTACACCCCTTAATATCTCTTTTAGAAGAGCATTAATTGAGGGTAAATCTATTTAAATGGAATGAGCTAGTTATGGGGATTGCATTTGTGCAATTGGATGACCAATGAGATTCCATTAAGTGAAGGCTTTCAAAACTAGGATCTTTCACCGTACAATCAATGTATAAGCATCTTGTGAACCAACTTGTCTTGCCTCTAAACAACTCAATATGGAAGATGAAAATACCCCTTAAAATCAAGACTTTCATTTGGTTCCTACTAATGAAAGACAACTTATTAAGAAGACGTTGGAAAGGAGATGATCCATGTTGTTTTTGTGACAACAAAGAAACCATCCAACATATCTTTTTATTGTCATGTTGTGAGATTTATTTGGAGAGTTTTTACTATGGAATTTAGATTTTAACCTCCTATAGATCTAGAAGATTTATCTAGAGTGTGGTTTCAACAAACATGCTAGCATATGCATTCTCTAATTTGTGTGGGAATAAGTGCAATTTTATGGTCTATTTAGCTCTGTAGAAACAATGCGACTTGGAAAAAAAATATTATACTCTTATTTGCAGGTTATTTTTAGGGCAACTTATTGGACTCACTTCTGGAACATCGTGCAAAAGGAGAGCCACATATTACCTTTGAAGTGGACCTATCACACATTGGAGACTTTAGCTATGGAGGTCTTCACCAAGCATGGGTGTCGTCTTTTAAAAGAAGTAGTGCTTAGACAGGTGCTCATTTTCTTGGTTTCGATTTTTGTGACCTTTTTAAAATAGGAGTATAATTGGAGTTTGAAGCCGTAATAAGAATTGGTTGTGTGCAAACCTCTTGTAGAGGCTAGAATAATACAAATTCCTTTTTCTAAAAAAAAAGATGTTGATACCATGTAGTTTAACTAAATCATAAATTTGTCTTAGTGATTTTCTGGTTCTAGTTCCACCTCTTGCTAAATTGTTGGCTCGCCTAACACAGAACATATCATCTTACTTACTACTCCTTTTGTGTAGTAATGATAATCATATCTGAAAGAAGGAAAAGTCAATTGATATAAACTTTGATTAATAATTATATGAACATACTCCTCCATCCATTTATCAGAGTCATTTTAGAGTTGTGCGCAGTGGCCAAGAAGAAATTAATTCAGCCAATGAAAGGAGCTGCATGCAAACTGTTGAATTAATTAGACGAATGAGAGGAGCCGTATGTGCTTGGGAAAAGGTGAAAATAGTGGTTCCTAGCTTCTTGACTCCGATTCTTGGAGAACTTTTTTCGGTAACATGACTCCGATAAATGGATGGGGGGAGTACTAATATACTACAAGTTTAGAACATGAAACTTGTGTCAATGGTTTTCTATTCAAAGGTGCATTTGACAATATATTGATTCATTTGTAGATGACAACATATAGTAAGATAAATTGGCAATCAAAATCTATTTGGCTTGACTTGTTTTTCAATGATCAAAATACGCCTATCATTCCGGGCCAGGAATTTTATACTATTAATTGGAGGTTCTTAATGGAGACTCCAAGTTAATCCTAAAAATATGTACTAGATAAAAAGATAAATACAATAACTTTAAAAATCAGAAAGATCTAACACCATTAATTCGATAGATTCTAATCGTCGTTTGATCTATTCTACTTTAAAAAAAATCATCCAACTCCACCAAATGAAAAGCAACATAAAGTAACCATTAAATCCACATCTAAATTACCCACATCTACCATTTTGAAAAAAAAAACATAAAATAACCACATAATACTTGAAAGCCCAAGTTTGGTTTTGGTAATTAATGACACCAAGTTGCTAATGCTTTATGTTTAAGTGATTAGAGATAGGCATAGCAACACATGTGACGAAGGTGCATGGTGGCATGGGAAGGTGGCCACATGATCACAAAGAGATGAAGCATGAAGTGGAGATCATGATGATAGACAAGGGAGAAAGTGAACAAAGCAAAGCTATAAACATAGGGTTTTACTTTTGCCGGTCTAAGATGAGTAGAGAAGTGATTGACTAAATTTAGGATAGATAGCCGACTATCAAGAGGAGAAATCACGGTCATCTCTCGAATCAAGTGCTACTAGGTCCATATCTTGAGCATATGCATTAGGATCTAGTAAAGTGCTAACCTAACTCCTTTGGTAAAATGTTTGTGAAAAGCTAACACACATGCACTTTGGTAGTGGACACTTGGTGGTGTTAGCACATTTACAAAAGAGGTGGAGTTCCTAGGGTTGAGAGGGGTGTGGGTTCCTCTCTCCCTCTCGCCGAGCTTGCGAGGCGGGATTCGGCGCTTTTGAGACAATTAAGTGCATATTTTCTATTGCACCGGTGGGAATTTTGGAGAAGTCGCGGGAGTGACGCACTACGTGGAGGCACCGGACGCTGGCCTTTAGCGTCCGGTGTACTGTCGGGTCTGTCTAGAGTGCACCGGATGCACCGGAGCGAGTCCGGTGCTCAGCGTCCGGTGTGCGAACGTTTTGGCGACCCTCTCTGCGCATAAGTCCGGTGAGCACCGGACGCTCAGGGTGTGTCCGGTGGCTCACGTCCGGTGACCCTATGAGTTTGCAAAGCTCTCTACGCATGGGTCCGGTGGGCACCGGACGCGTCCGGTGTGGACCTGCAGAGCGTCCGGTGTTTCGCAGGTAGCCATTAGAGACTGACACGCGAGATTCAAGTAGGACACGTGGCTAACCCCAGAGCACCGGACGTAGGGGGTCGAGCGTCCGGTGCGCACTTGGTAGCGTCCGGTGCCCTCGTTTATAGCCCAGTGAAAGTGGCCAACGGCTAGTTCTTTGAGGGAGCTTATAAATAGTTGGTGGCCGGCTTTGGGAGCTTCACTCTTGCACATTTAATTACTTGAGACATACATTGAGCTAGAGAACACTCCCTCCACTCATCTTCTTGCTTGATTGCTAATCCTAGTTAGATTGAGTGAGATTCAAGTGCATTGCTTTGAGAGTTGCATTTAGTGGCACTTGATTCTTGAGTTTGCTGCGGATTTCTTGTTACTCTTGGGCGTTTCCCGACGCCCTAGACGGATTGGAGCAGCGGTGGTGTTGAGCTCGTGATTGGATTGTTTCGAGCCTCACCAAGTGATTTGTGAGGGGTTCTTGAGCCTTCCCCGCGGGAGATCGCAATTGGCTACTCTAGTGGATTGCTCGTGGCTTGGAGGATCCCCATCTTGTGAGTGGATGTGCTGCACCCGCTGAGGGTTTGGCTTTGGATTGCCAATTAGCTCGTGATCCATCAAGTGGGTGTATCGCCACAACGAGGAGTAGCTTGTCGGGAAGCAAGTGAACCTCGGTAAAAAATCTTGTGTCATCTCTTGCCGAGGTCTCTCTTGTGATTGTGTACGTGATTGATTGGATATATCTCATCTCTACAACGTCGGTATAACAATCACTCTCCTCTCTTTACATACTTGCCTACCTTGATTTAGCTTGTCTAGCTTAGTTCTTGTTAGTGTAGAGTTGTTGTGTAGCCTTCTCTAGCTGTTGTGTTTTAGTGTTTAGCCCTCTTGCTAGACTTGTATAGGTGGCTTGCATAGCTTAGTTGTGCTAGTGCTAGAATAGCTTCGCCACTTATTTTACTAATCAACTTCTCTAGTTGAATTTGTAGAGAATTTTAAATAGGCTATTCACCCCCCCTCTAGCCATTTGGACCTTTCAAGACTGCATCTAAATTATTAGTCTAATCCAAGTGATCATTTGAATTTGCATTTAAATTGTCCACTTATGCTATTACTCAAAGTAAAATAAAACATCCCCTCAAATGTACATATTATTATTGATATTTGTTATCATGAAAAAGGTTTAAATAATCATAAATTATGCCTATATATGTTTCCAAAATACCTATATTTTTATCACTATTAATTGTATAAAATACTAAATTGAAGTAACCATACATGTGCAATAAGGTATATCTAGTATAGATGCATGCTTATTATAGCATGCATAAGGTGAGAACTATATATTTCTATGTTTCAATAATCATGAAATTTTTCTTTAATGACTCATATACCACTGACACTAGCTAATAACTCATTTAAAACTATATTAGTATCCATGAAAAAACTTATGTAGTTTATTACTTTGGATAAATGTGTATATTACAACTGAAAACATTAACACTACTAGTCCCTCCTAGGTTTCACATCAAGCTCCACCTCGATGTTAAGCACCATGGTGTTGTTTTAAATGACCATTTATGCCATCATATATAGTTATTAAGAATATTGTTTAGTATGTAAAATCCTTTTCTCTAATAAAATACAAAAGGGTGAATGTAAATAATAGTAATCAGTAAGGTTTCAACTAAACGTGTGGACAAAAAACTGTATAGGAACCTAAAAATCTAGATTTATGACGACATCATGAGACATGGATTACAACAAAAGAACCACACATAACTAAAGCTAAGGTTTCAACTAAATGCACGAAGACATATTAAGTACCATGCAAAGGGAGAAAAACTATGAATATTGATGAACAAAACATATAGAGTATTTGACAAATTCATCAGAATGAGTAGAAATTACATAGTATCTAAATAGGTATTGCCTTAGAAAACAAACATTGGGATGAGGGGATGAGGGGTGCAAACATATTTAACCAATTTTGATTAGGTGAAGGTAGTAAACAAAAAAATTCTAATTATTATTAGTAAACAAAGGCTTTAAACCATGGGATCACTAGTCTAATCACATGAACACTAATTAATCTAATGTAGAATAGGATGATAACTATAACTTGTAGCCAGGTAGTCTGCCATCGGTAGTCATAGCTGAGTTCGCATCGTGAAGTAGATCAATCCGTCAGTGCCTCCTCTGAACTCCAGTGAGAAAGAAAAGGTTGGCGGCGTTAGGGTGGTGTTGGTGTTGGCCTTTCCGTCACTGTAGCACCTTGTTGATTGGATCTTGGAGGTTCCTTTGGCTAGCTAGTTTCTGAAACATTAGTTTCATCAGGTGTGATCAGCTCTTCTTATTGGTGTTGCGTGATGGGGCCACAGTCGGTTAAGGGTGCTCCGATCCCGATCGCGGCATATATGGGAGCTACGTGCCCATTCCATTCAATATCCATAGACCGGAGATCAGTTTTCCAACACTATATATGTCTACTAACAATTTATGTTGAAAGAAAAGGTAGCTCATACCTCATCAGACAGTATGTGGTCCATGTTAATTAAGATCGACCAGTCATCAGGTGCATAAGAGTGTCACTTCAACAGCATAACTTACTGTTAGTTTCTCTTTAGTCTGAGATGCTGTCGACCTTGGATTGCCACTGTGTGGTTGAATAATGCGTCATATATATACACATGTTGATGATGTGACAGAACTCTCACCGTGGACAAACTTACCCTTGCCCGAAAGTAATTAATTCCTCGTACGTGTGGATTTCCCTAGCCTAGAGGCGTCTGTCTGTCCACAGGGATCAGATAGATGACGACAATGCATTACTATTTCAACAGTTTCGGATGCTTTATTTATCTGCTTTTTCTGCTAGCTAACTTTCGGTTTCGTGGACAGAATCGCAGGATTTTCTTGATTTGATGGATCGCTCGACCGACGCATGACGAAAAAGAACAAATCATTGCGATATGTATCACATCGTGATCTGATCGATCAATTCATATATATATTTTGCTTCATCATGCATCCGAACATGTATATATTCTTATTACTCGATCTCAGTTTTTTCAAACCGTTGACTTGGCTACAGAAGCACCTCAAATTAAACTTGACCACCCAATGATGATGATATCATGCATGTTTTCAGAAACTATTTAGACCCTGCAACCTGATTGGCCAGTGGAAGCACCTACGTGTCAGCCTTTATTTGGATGAAGGAGAACACAACAATAATAGTCAGCTGTCGAATATACTAAGGGCTCGTTCGGTTATCTGCAACAAGCCCAGAAATCATTCCGGCTAATTAAGCTTATAGAAATTAGCTAACTAATAATCAAGCCTGGGATCTTCCTAGGGAATTATTCCCTTGCAATGGAACATGCCCTACTCTCAAATTTGTCAAGAAAGTCAGGTTGAGACAGGTAGGATTTGTGTGCATGTGTTCATAAGAGGATGAGTGTACGTGCGTTATGAAAGTGTAATTTGTAAAAAAAAAAGCAACAATAACATATACTATGTTGACAACCACCTGACATGCATGTAAATTAACCAGGGTTATATAGTAATATGCAATACACACAACATCATGTAAAAGATACGTAAAGCCCAGAGCAATGAAGTATGCATGCAAGCAGCTAGCTGGGGCTGTACGTGTACCTGTGTACGCCATGTACGTATGTATGATACATATGCATCGATAATATGTGCATATATATATGAACGGGGACGGGGCTGGGCCTGGGCCGTGCATGCAGCATATGATTACTCACATGATCACTGCAGACAGCCGTACATTTACTGCATGCATGGGATCAGACTCATCAGACTGATTCATTCATTATTCAGTCAATTTATGAGATATCAGCTACAATGAATGCAGTTATGCCTGGTCCTCCATCAGCTTGCTAGTAGATATGGTAATCCTTCTCATTCAGAAATCAGAATGTGGTCTACATATACATATATAGCACTCCAGTCCCTCGGCCTGAGCCCACCAAAGTATACAGAGGCAGTGGTTTAAATTCAACTTAAGCAGGAGAACAACTCTCTTAACTCTATTTTCCATGTCTTCATTACTCAGACAAATGAAAATTCAAAATCAAACTTCTTTGGGCTGCAAAATTCTTTCAACTTTGAAGTTTGTAACCAAACTTTGAGAACAGAAAAGCATCACAAGGTGATAGAAAAATATATGGTGTATAGTCTGGTGAAGTGTGGTGCAGATCGGTTTGGCGGGGAAAGGGGGGGGACACAACAATGCACTCAGCTCAGTTCTTCGGAGGTGCTCATAAGAAAAGGTTTGTGTATGTGTGTCTAGGGGTGAGTGTGCGTGCGTTGTAAGTGTCTACGCTGTATTGTATAATTCTTAAAAAGTAAAAAAAAACAATGCGCTCGCCTCGTGTATTTGAGAAAAAAAGATATATGAATCTAGTTATATGTAGTTCTTTAATACTGATCCATTATTTTCTTCAGTTCCTTCTAAATCAAATGAATTGGTTGGGTGCATTTAATTTACACAAGAATATTGAGTTTTGCTCAATACGGTGCACCCCCCCCCTGCCACCGTTTTAATTTGGTGGCTATGCTCCATGGGTAGCACTAAAAATGTAACACACAATACCATGTGGAAACTTCGTCCACAAGTCGCTTTAACAAAATCAAAGACTAGATCGACTTATGGATCTCAGTAGGTGCCAAGCAGCTGCTGGTGGTTCTTCTAGAGCCCTTTATTTTTTTATTAGTCCTTTGTTTTCGGCTCGCTCCTCCTAGGAGTTTTTCTGTAAGAGAGGCATGTACAAATCTTTGCCTATTTGGGCTCCCCTTCTTTTTATTACGACAATCGGCAGCTCTCCTGCCATGTTCGTTTCATTTTTGGCTACAACAGATAGAGACCATAAGACCACTAAATTATACAGAAGCAGTGGTTTCTTCAACTTAAGCAGGAGAACTCTCAACTTTGTTTTTCAAGTCTTTATTAATTAGTCAAGAAAATGAAAATCCAAAATCAAACTTATTGTTGGGCTGCAAAATTCTATCAACTTTGAAATTTGTAACCAAACTTTGAGAACCAAATTAAAAGCCTCGCGATGTGATAGACAATATATGGTGTATAGAGTCTGGTATGTGCTGATCGGTTTAGTGGGGGGGGGGGTAAAATTGAGGACTCTAGCTAGTGGACCTTGTTAGGACCATATGTTTCAAGTGCTTGTAAATAACATTTAATAAGAAACTAACATTAAACTATTTCTGCGCATATAGAGCATAATATCACTGGCCAAAGAATGAAACATGTGTGTGCAAATTTCTCTTAAAAAATTACGTATTATATTCTTTTATTTAATGACTATTTATATTATATAGATATGTTTCATGTGTGAAATAGGCACAAAGATTATGCAATATACATAATTAAGTTGGTCCTTGCCACGGTTATTTAATGGAAGTAGGTATCATATATATCTTTCTTTCACATTCTATTGTGATGAGCTTGAGAATCAAGTGACGTAAAAAGGCGAGGAGAAGAAAATTCCAAACCGCAATCAAGTAATCACCTGATTACATGTACTAGACGCATGAAATTGTGGTACCCTCTCCTGGGAGTCAAGATCACTTAATTGCATTGAGAATATACAGCACCTTACTAGTGGGCATTATTCATACAAGTTAGTTATTAGTTGTCCCATCAATTAATGTGAAATTAACCATGACGCACTTTCATCGATCTGTTTGTACGATGAGAGCAATGTTGCACGATTGAATTTAGAGAGACAGCTCGTCTAGAAGTAATTGAAAAAAGTCATGAAGTTTGATTACCAACCTTTTATATCTAATAATTAACAAAGAATACCTGCGCCTCCACGTTGCCAACTTTGTATATACGGTAAACAAAAACACATTTGAGAAATATGTTACAAAGGTTATTATTGCACGCAATTATCGGCAGGATAGCTGGCTAGCTAGTTCATGGTGAATATAGATGCCGTCCTGGAGCAGAACAGATCTGAAATGAACTACATCAACAACATCAAAGTACAATCATACATAATTGTAGAAAAATTTCCATGAAAATAGCAGCTGTAGGATCCTGATAGGCTAGCTAGGAATCTATCTATCGATCATAATGCTGTTTTGTCAAATCCAAGGGCTGGATTGGCCTGGACAAGAGGCCGTGGTCCATAGGTGTCACATGACAAGAGCTGCTAGATAGGGTTGCACGACTGTCTTGTGAAGATCACTTGCCACATCTGGGGACAGGAGGCATCAAAGTCTCCCTTGGGTGTTCCTTCCCGCCAACAAACTTTCCAATTCCGGCTCCGAGGACAAGAGATCAGTTATGAGTGTGTTACATTGCATCCGTGTAACTCTCAAGAGAGTCTTGATCAACATTGTCAGCCACAACATCGTGATTAAACCGCAACCACACAAGTCTGATCTTGACAAAAGCAAGGCATAAGCGCGACCAAACTCGTTCTTTGTCCCGCGCGCAGCATTTATTATTTTCGCCCGCTCGATCTCCCCATGTAGATTCAGCAGAAAGTTAATTCCTTAATAGCTGTAGCGTGTGAACCAGGACATTTAGAAGATTTATGCAATTTCCCTATTGACAGTTAGATGGCGCCATACCACATTTTTATATTATATATATGGGTATGTGGTTTTTGGTGTGATGACAAAATTTGTTTTTTAGAACTTAATAGTAATAACAAAATTATAGCATCTATAGAATAAATCATCGGCAAATGAAAACATATAGACCATAAACTGAGCAACTACCAACAAAGATTATGGCGCGGCACATCATAATAGAATAGAGCTGCTGCTATAGTAGTATGAAATAGCCAGTAGGAAATATTAAAAATATAATTTTTAGTAGTTAAACGTGCTGAACTTTATAGGAGTAGTATTCCTGTTGTGCATATTATATTCAACAACTTGTAGTACCTTATCAAAAAAACAAAACTTGTAGTACCAGAGTGAGGGCCCACCTGGGAGAGGCAGAAAGGGACTTGAATCTACACCATGTGGTGGTGCCTGCAGTCATCGTCAACGTACCACCGGCATGGGCAGTGATCCAATAGCTAGCTAGGGTGGATATGGATCAATAATATAATATATATACATGTGCATATCTTAGCGTAGCTGACTATGAGTTGGGCACAAAAAACAATGTAGAGGACCAAGAAAAAAGGAGCACAATAAGATAATGTGCTAGCAAACATGTCATAATTAGACAAGCAATTAAACAGGATAAAAAAATTTGCTTCCTTGGTTCCTGTAGTGCAAACCTGATAAAACAAGAGAAAACAAAGCTGCTTTCTGTCACAATTATTTTAAGACCAGTAGCAAACAAACTAATGTCACATTAATTACAATAGATGGGTCATACCCACTTGTCCTACCTTTTTACCCTAACTGTCTTATCTCTGTCCTTACATTTGACGTCACGTATCCAACCCAAGTCATCATGTACCATATATCATCAAGGCCCTGTTTTTGGATGTAAAGAATTTGCAAAGTTTTACAAAAATATTATGGTTTTGTGAGAAACTATGGTTTCAAAGTGACGGGAGGTGTTTGGATGTAACAAATTTTATGGTTTTGAAATGGTATTATTAAAAATATAGTCTTTGTGGAGTTTTAAAAACTCCACTCTATATACTTCTTTTTTTCCTAAAGCATGGTGTGTTGCACATCAATAGACTCTAAAACTGTAATTTCTTGATGCTAATAAGGTTTCTTAATTAAATACTACAAAATCCAAACAAGACGTAACCTGTTTTCTGTTTTTTATTTTTATTTTTTTATAAAGGACTATCTCGAAAAGCTAGTGGTGGCAACATGAGTTGGGCACAAACATGGGTGGATATGTGTGCATATCTTCCTTAGCCTAGCTGACCACCATGAGTTGGGCACAAACACTAGGCACAAAAGGCCATGTAGATGACCAAGAAAAGAGGAGCACAGAAATAAAGATATTGTGTTAGCAAACATGTCATGTTTTAATTGGACAAGGAATTGATCGAACAGGATTAAAAAAAAATCTTTGATTCCTTGTTTCCTGTAGTCTCCAAGCCTAATAGAAACAAAGCTGCTTTCTGTCACAAATATTTTAAGACCAGCAGCAGTTAGTTATATAGCCAAACAAGCTAAGGTCACATTACATTGGATGGGTCATCATACCCACCTCCCTTTTTACCCTAACTGTCTTATCTCTGTCCTTACATTCAGTTATCCTGCAGTAGCATAATATCATTAACCCATTTTCGCTTTTATATTATTTTTTTTATAAAAGACTTCCAAAAGCTAGAGTTGGCAACATAGAAAGAGGTGAACAAAAGCAATATAATAAGCTAGTATATATACATGGTTATTATAGCCGTATATGTAAATAAATATATATACACTTATTAACGGCACATAAATATATTAAATTTAATACATAAGCAAAAAAGAACCAATTGTGATAAAAAAAAACTGCCCCAAGAGCTGCCGAGAATTGACTGGTGGTCATGTCAAATTGACTTGTCATGATTTTTTTACTGTAAGCTAGGAGGACCTTTTTTCTTTATCAAACTTTGCTATCAATGAAACCTGCAAGAACCAAGAAATTAAACCGGTGCTGCAGGAGCAGTGGAAATTTAGTGACTGCCATACTTGAACAATTCAGTGACTGAATGCGTGCAGATTTTCTTGCAGGTGGACAATTTATGAGAGGAGGAGAGCAGAGTACAGATGACTTATATCACTTAGTATCAAAACAAATGCACATCTCGTTTATGAGGAGTCATTTTTTTTAAAAAAAAATAACCAGCTACATAGAAAATAATATCAATATTTTTATCTCTAAATGATTAGCTATAATTTTTTTATATAAAAAATTTAACTTCTCAAAAAGTGGACATGCATGCATTTATTTTTAGTACCAAAGGAGTACATGTTTGCAAGATAGATAGACATGCATGGTAGGAGGGTATCTCCCACCCACTCATTGTAGCAATCATGGCATTTCCCCTCTCTCCAGCATATTGCTGCTTCCACACACATGAGGCCACCACAACAAATAAAAGCACTGCTGCGGTGTGCTTGCCTATATTGCTTTGCTTTGCCTTGCCTTGCTCTCTCTCTCTCTCTCTCAACGCGAAAAGAAAAGAGGAAAGTGGCCGGCGATAGCTCAATCTCTCCTTCCATCCTCTCTCTCTCTCAACACATATATACTCGAGATACATATATATCAGTAGGATGGATGTGCAAACCTAGGTAGCCTTTCTAGCTGCAAACTGATCAGCTGTACCACCTGTTGGTCTTCCTCCTCGCTCTTCTTCTTGCTGGTTGCCAGGAGCTGAGGATCGAGAGTGCTTCTGTTGTTCGCGCGGCGAGGCGGCGGCGGCGGCGGCGGCAGCAGTGGGCGGCCGGAGACCGATTGATCAGAAGGAATGTCGTCGGCCCAAATCGCGCCGGCAGATCATGTGTGCTATGTGCACTGCAACTTCTGCAACACAGTTCTCGCGGTAAGCAGCTAAGATCTATCTATATATGTAGTATCTATGTTGCCTCCTGCTGTGCGGATGCATGGTCTATCTATCTGCTGCTTTTTCTCTGCCTCTGTAAATCTGCTTTCAAGATTTATGTGCACTTGTGAAGTGACTGCCTGGGATGGGTGAGCACCGGCCCGGCCCACCCTCATCACCACACAATTGTCCTGTTCTATCTTCATGATTTGTTTGTAGTACACTCTTCCAATTGCTTTTCTTGCTAGCTAGCTGCTTTTGTTGAGACTTGAGAGTCGTCCTTCAATTTCTCCCAATTAAACAAAAAGAGCAGTCAATTGGCTTTGTTCATGATCTGCTTCTTCAAATTTAGTTTGTAATTTGCTCTTTTGAAGCTCCCAATTTACTACATGTTCTTCAATTTCTTGTTTCTTTTGAAAGAATTGTTTTTTTCGTTCGAGGCCAGGTGCGTCGATCGATCAATTCGCTGGAGATATAATTCAATTTAAATATGTTTTTTTCTGAAAGTTCTCAAGATTTGTTATTTGGCTGCTCTGTACAGTACTTCTGTATATGATATTTCTTGGGGGATACAACAAAATTCCTGCATTATCCTCGTGTTGCACCCTCTTGAATCCCTTGATTTTAATATCCTGAAACTAGTGGAGAACAGTGTCCACTATACATAAATCAAAGACAACTGTAGCAGTGTATATACATGCATGTGCATGAATATTGAACTTTACTTGAATATGCACTATCTTCCAGAAAAAAGTTATATACTCTGCTACTTGGGCATAATTGCAGGCATGCATGTAGAAAGAGGTTTTCAAAAACAAACAAATAAAACATTTAGTTTCTTTTAGGTTAAAGTTCTTAATTTGAGTTTACTGAGAGGTCTTCAAGTTTTCCATATACGATTCATATGTTTAAGCATATACGATTTGAATTTCCCTTAATTATCAACATGGAATGATAATCATCATTTTAGTGTCATGAAGCCTCTTTTGAAGTTAATTAAGAGCATATACCTGCAGCTTCTGCTGCTTTTTTACTTTATTTCTTATTGCATTAAACTCTTATCCAGCTCAAGAAGAACTTAACTGGGGAAAATCATTTGATTCTAATTAATTAACCTAGCTGCCAAACCATCTTCTTTCTGCTAATCAGCTAGCGAAGTTTCAAAAGCTATGATTTATGTACAGAGCTGCCTTCTCTCTAGTCTCTACTGCCCCAGTGCCCCCCTCTTTTTTGCACTGAACCTAATATCCATCTTCTTTGTTTAATTTACCTTTTTCTTACCTTATTATTATCTTAACCCCCTCCCTAATTGATTCGGATGTACAAAACTTTGATCAAAGAGGGGAAAAAGGATTGAGTTATTACTGCATAGATATGCTTGAAATATTCAATGATGAATTCTTGCAGGCAGTATTCCACTTATACCACATCATGACATCAAGCCTATACACCCCCATGCATGCATGGTATTTGAGTAAAATAAGCAGATAACCTCAGAGTTGATATTAAGCATGCAATAAACAATTGTGCATACTGTACTTCAGTGTACAAGTACAACTGACAACGGAACACAGATTAATAGAGTAATAATAATAGAGATGGGAATCTTGTTTTTGATCATACACATGCTTTAATTTATTTCCATGTATGTACATATTTCAGCTTGATGATACGTGATTCTCATTTCTGAGGACCAATATGTCCTCTTGTATTATTCTTTGCTTGATTGCTAATAATGCATCAGCATTTGTCTCGGCGTAGCTATGTACCTTTTTCCACAAATACTAAGGTTTAATTTGGTCAAGTGTCGTTTATAGTTTCTATTACCCTATTTTTGCTCAAGATTGTGCATGCATCAACTTACGTATATGTAGATAACATGGCATACATATACCATATATATATAGCTCAGTTCTTAACTTTTAATTGATTCCATTGATATTAAGCTCAATTGGCATGAAAACATTAAATTGTGGCTGAAACACTTCAGTGGTATGTGTAGTGTGATTCGTTGAAGAATCAGACTAGTACGTAAGTTAACTGGCTAGTACGTATATATGTCGAGTGTTGGTAAGTTCAATGATCACGAGAGATGACAATTAGTTCGTACATGAGGTAATAGAAAAATCTACCAGAAGAAAGAAACCGTCCTTTTGCATGACTCACTAGCTCCATAATGATGTGCATGTGAAGTCCTCCAGGGGCCGCAGACCAGTTTCGGCAATCTTTGGAGCATTTGTGAAATATAATGGGCAGGTGATCTTCATTTTAATCTCTTGAGGACGACGATGCTAGTTAATAGGGTTTAAACTTTAAATTGTTAAACTTAACTTGAATTCAGCCAAACCTAGCTAATGGTCATATATTAGCTTATGAATTCAACTCAGTGTGCTAGGGCTTGCTGAAATAAAGCCTCAAAAGAAAATTCTGCAAAGGTTTTGCTAAGTATTCCTCAGAAACTAAAGTATTGGTTACTGAAGTTACAGGCTTATTGGACTTCCTGTTAACAAGAAAAGGTGAGAAAATTATTAATCAGATCAAGTAGTAGCACCTTGCACTGTAGCTGACATACCAGCCAGCAGCATACATCTCTCTGCATGTGAGTTTGTGTGTGAAGTGGGTTTCTATGAAGTGTCACTATCTTTGCTTCTTTCCTCTACTGCCTTCACTATTTTATCATTTCTGTGGCCAATGAGCATGCTTGATCTACGAATTATTCAGTTCTACCACTATCTAGGACATCATATCACACACCCTCTCCCTCTCTCTTGTTAGCATGTGTCTGATCTGATCAGGCACATGCACACACACACACACACAGCATGGCAGCTAGCAATCCATCCACCTTGGCCTTTTGTGTGTTTACATCTGCATGGGCTAAACACACCTACATACACAATCATTATTGTTGCTAGTAGGGGTCATCCATGGACTTTGTTTATTCATTATTTTGGGAGTGAGTGCCCAGAAAGATGGTGAATAGATAATATCAGGCTGAGCCATGATTTTAGCCTGGACTATAAGATTGTGTGTGAGATACTCCCAAGAGAGAGAAGGCATGGGAAACAAGAGAACAAAAGTGATCGGCATGCAGGTGTTACGAAAGTGAGAACCATATCAGCAGGCAGCAATAGTAACAAGCGTCTGATAAAAGCATGTATTGGACCAGCAGCAGCAGCAGCTTGTTGATGTAGCTGCTTAAAGTGACAAACTGACAACAACAAAAGTAGGGCTAGAAAAGCTACCTGGCGTGAAATCTCACTCTAGTCCTTTTCGATCTACCTTGATCTTTGATTTCATTTATTTCTCATTTTTTAATGTGTTCATCACAACTTTCTCTCTCTCTTTCTCTAGATCTCTGTCATATATATATGTTGGTATTCGATTCATGGTTAATCGTACCGTGATTGCAGGTGAGTGTCCCGGGGAATAGCATGCTCAACATCGTGACAGTTCGGTGTGGACACTGCACAAATCTACTGTCAGTAAACCTGAGAGCACTGATGCACTCACTCCCAGAACAAGATCAGCTCCAGGTAACAATTGTGGATACCCCACACACACAAAAAAACATACATATATATACTGAGGCCTTGTTTAGTTCCAAAAATTTTTGCAAATTTTTTTAAATTCTTCGTCACATCGAATATTACGACACATGTATGAAGCATTAAATATAGATAAAAGAAATAACTAATTGCAAAGTTTACCTATAATTTGTCAAACGAATCTTTTGAGCCTAGTTAGTTCATAATTGAATAATATTTGTCAAACAAAAATGCTATAGTATCCATTTTGCAAAATTTTTGAAACTAAACAAGGCCTGAAAACATCACTGCATAGATTAAATCTACTTCACTGGCCATGGTTGTTGTTGTTTTGTTTTTGTTTCTTTCACTGTTGTTGTTTTGTTGTTGTTTCCCTTATGTCGTACGTTGTACTGGGAAGGGGGACGAGTCTCCACCTAATATGTTAACCACAGAACTGGCTAGAAAGCTCTTCTGCTTGGTTTGTTTAAAAAAAACTACTTTCTTTTAATTTTCTGTGTTTTCACTAATAAGTAGCATATATATAATTATAGATATCTACTGAAACTTAGAACAATTCATGGCTGAGTTCATATATAATTAAAACTCATGTTAGGTGAAGTACAGAAACAGTTGCAATGTCTCTGTACAATACAGTGTCTGTAAAGGATCACTCTGATAAAAGAGGGATCCAATGCATGCGTTGAACGGCTTTTCTGACTATTGATACATAAACAGTGATTAGCCCTGCATTGATCCATGTTGTCGTCTGCGCTAGCTAGTGACGTATGTACAGCATGCCAATACTGCAATCAAACTCCCTCGTAGCTAATTAGCCTGCGATAGCTGCTAAGAGAAGCGACCTTACGCATGCACAAGTCACTTCGATGTCAGTTAACAACAGTGCTACAACGTACAAATCAGGCCGTACGAGCACTGCTACGTTTGGTACATCCTGTCTGGAGAAGAGAAGTTTACGGCATCATATGGTCTTGGAGTTTTACTGTTTTAGCTAACTGTAAGTTAGTCCCATATTATTGCCACATGCATGCATGAGAGGAATTTCGTTAGATTTAGTAATTTGCACCAATGCTAAGTACTATCGATAATCTTTTGTGATTAATTAACATGCGTTATACACTTATACTCAGTTAACTTTTTTTATTGCTAGCAGGAGAATATCAAGGTCCATGGCGTCAATGGCACCTTGCATGATCAGTGCGGCCATTTGGAGCTCGGTTCTTCTTCGTCCTCAAAGTTCCGACTTCCAATGATGTACTCGCCGCAAAACGAGCACCTGCTGCAGGAACAAACACTGAATAATGCTCGTCGTAAGTTGCATATCTTTATTTGTTATTATTTGCACTGACCATGCGTGGGAATCTACATATATGGGCATACTTTTTAGCTTAGCATCTACATGCAATCATAAGTCAATACATTTTGTACTTAATTATCTTTTTTTCCCAAATTCTTGATTGAAACAATAGCTCCAGAGAAGAGGCAACGGGTTCCATCGGCGTATAACAGGTTCATCAAGTGAGTTCAGACTTAATTTCCTTATTACGTTCATGGATCTTTTGCATGTTATATATAAAAAAAAATGCAAGTCATATATTTTTCTATGGAGACCTCAACAGCTTATGTTTGATTCTACCAAATAAACATTGTGCGCATACATGTATATTCACGTGCAGGGAAGAGATACGCAGGATCAAGGCGAACAACCCCGACATTAGCCACAGGGAAGCCTTCAGCACAGCAGCCAAGAATGTAAGCATTATATTGTGCGTGTAATAATCTTCCATCGTTCTTATAATAACTACGTGTGTCATTCTAGCTTAAGATAAATTTAACAGAATCGAGGTTTCAGTAATTTATCTATATTGGAACATAACATTCTATGGTTTTGACTTTTGAGACAATAATGTCTTACTACTCTCTCACCTTCAATTCACCTGGTCCCCACTGCACCTTTTAGTTTAGCACCCTAATTAATTTCATCTTCTTTAACTAGAAAAGCATATATGGGTGACTACTGTCACTTGTTGTCGGAAATTTCAAAGAGAAGCCGTGCCTGAATTAATTAGCATTAAATATTTTTGCATAATGTTGCAGTGGGCACATTATCCAAATATCCATTTCGGTTTAAACTCCGGACGAGAGGGTGGCAAGAAGCTCGTGGATGAGGCTGTTGCAGCAGCACCGGCTCCGAAAAAGATCCAAGGTTTCTACTGATAGATGTCCGAGCTCATCAATCATCAACTGGGTGGAAGAATTAATACCACAAATTATAATTTACTGTAAGTAAAGAATTAAGGGGGAAAGGGAAAGTTAAGTTATAATTACCTTATACCTTATTAATGGGTGAAAACTTGTGAAGAGATGTACCGTACATAGTAACAGTGGTGAGTGATAAGTGGGAAGTGAAGCATACAATCACATGAATTGCTATTAGGCGCCATGCACTTGCATTGGTTGAACTGAGAAGACTTAATAAACCATTTGACGACCTACCATATTATTACTGTGTGAATTTTGTTTGAAACTATCAAACTATATCTATCTATCTATCTATCTATCTATCTATCTATCTATCTATCTATCTATCTATCTATCTATCTATCTATCTATCTCGCCAAATTAAAGAGAGGAGAACGGATTGTTCGAATGCCGCGCATGTATGTGTTAGGTTTAGTTTGCAGCTCGTGTATACATGACTGTGTACTGGAATGCAATCTCTTTTATTAGTTTGTGTATTGACTGATGACAGAACAATTTTCTTTAGTGTTTCACTATTTTTTCTCGTATGTTGTTTGTCTTTTTCTTTCTTTGATCACACACAAGCGGCAATGTTTTGGATTTTACTGAGAAAAGCAAAGTATCTATACTCATCACTGTGCGTGTTCGGTGTACGCTAGCTGTCGCATGCCTGATGACAACAGTCAGACAGTGAAAACGAACTAGGGCTAATTACATTAGCAGGAATCATCTTGGCCGTCATTTCAGTTTTAGTGGGATGACTGGACCACAGATAGATAGATAGATGTATAGTGGGTAGCCAGCGCTGGCTTCTGAAGTCTGAATGAGCAGTAGTGCAGGCGTCCAGCAGCATCATGTTTTCCATGCCATTTCATCACTTCATTAAGTAGCTAGTGTGGCAGCAGAGACCTACACACAGTGCAGTAAACATATGTACGTATCACTGATTCACTGCTAGATCTAGTAATATATTACATACAGTATAGTATACATGTGCATGCATGGATCAGTAAAGCATTTGTATAGCTCATGCCTCATAGTAGAAAGAGGAGGAGGCACCCGCACGCGCAAGTGTGCAAGTGGCATTCTAGCAGCCAAGAAATTCTTGAGTCACTGACAGTCTGACGACGCGCGCCATTGCCATATGAAGTAGGAGTAGTTTAAGCTCTCTCGGTTGTCCCCATGCAGAAACCAAAGCGTCAGGAAAGTGTAGGTACAGTAGTAGTAACAATTTAGGGGCAGGCTGCTGCCCAGGCTCAGGGCTGAGCTAGGTTAATTCCGGCCGGCCGGGCGGCGAGCTGAGGACCGGGGGCCAGCTAGGCACAAGACGACGACATGGCATTAAACGCCGGGCGTCTCCGGCCAGCCGGACCCCTACAAGAATGAAAACGGTCCTCGTGCGACACATGCTGCATTCTCTGGTCTGATGAATTCTGAAGAAGATGCCATGCATGGCATCAGACGTCGTCGTTGCAGGCGTGGAATTAAAACCCCGGCCGCCGGTTGCCATGCGTACGTGGAGGTGCCATGCATATGCTGATATATATGCATTAGGTATACAGTAAAAGTTACCATTTGTGCCTGTTTTCTGGAAAACATTAGAGACAACGAAAAGTTCATTTTGCCCTTGTTAAAGTGTGGTCGTCCATATATCACTATATATGTTCAACAGTTCCTCCGTGTAGTTATGTATATTTGGCCCATGAGTATGTATATATGTGTAATATATGTTGCGCACTTAGTATATATATTTGGCCCATTGAAATATATAAAACTTTGAAGGCCCATACACTTAACATATATACAAGTCCAACAATTCGCCCATCATCCACACCCATTAATTTGTTGCCGGCGTCGCTTTCTACACTCGATCCATCCATCCATCCATCCATGGGGGCACATTTCTATTTCTCGCTTTCGTTCTTGGCGGCTCGCTCACTCGCCTTCGTTGTCGGAAGGAGTCATCAGTGAGTGAGTCACGGTCTCGCTCAGTGCATCAACAACTTGGCACTTCGCTAGTTCTCAGATCAGTTCTGAGATTAGGTAGCCGTAGTCTAGATTTCCATGTTAGATGTTGTCTAAGAATGTGCTATAAGTTTTTTTTTCATAGAAGACGAGAAGATTAGTTCATAGAATTGTCGCTAAAAAAAGGGTGTGCTATAAGTTTTTTTTTTCAGTTTCAAGTAGTGTTGAAGTCAGGAAGATAATGTTTTGGACAACATCGGCCTCGATACTGTTTTTGAAGATTTTGCTTCGACAAAGATGTTTCTTTATTACAAAAGCTTTTTAGTATTATTGTTTTACTTGAGATAATCATAATCGTCATTTTACTGTTCATCTAGTTTTTCGTTGTGCACTTATGATTATCTTATGAACTAATTTACTCCCTCTGTCCCAAAATAAATGCACTTCTAGCATTTAAAATTTGTCCTCACAACAAAAGCACTATTAGAGTATATATGGATCACCTAGGGGGCTGTTTAGTTCCTGGAAATTTTACAAAATGCTAATATAGTACTTTCGTTTGTATTTAACCATTATTGTCCAATCATTACTAAATAGGCTCAAAAGATTCGTCTCATAAAATACATGCGAACTATATTATTAGTTATTTTTTATCTATATTTAATGCTCCATGCATGTGCCGCAAAATTCGATGTGACGAGAAATCTTAAACATTTTGCAAAAAAAAATGAAAGTAAACAGGGCCCTAGCACTACTACTTTTTGCCGTTTTCACTATTTTCCAAAATGCAATTATTACATGGTCAAATACTTTTGATAGGGGTATATTTGTAATTTTGTTGTGACATTGGTTTCCTCCATCTATCTCCTAGAAGTGCACTTATTTTGGGGCGGAGGAAGTATATCATAAGTTAGTTCCTATTGTTGGTAATGTACACTTTAATTGTTATACTCGCTCCATACTAGTAACTCAGGTTGTTTTGGACATAATTTAGCATACTAAGGAGTGATTAAATGCGTTATATTTTTCCCTTATTAAATAGGATTACAGGTATCTCCTAAACAACAAACATTCGTAGCTGGAGTGGGTAGTGTGCCGTGGCCCAAGGTAGAAGGAGTACGGTTCGATCCATCTCTGTTATGGTATTTTTGCAGAGCGGGTGAATTTTGCTGGGGGCGCGGATGGGATCGATAACCATTGAAGGGTTGACGTGAAGGGGAGGCGAGCGAGCGAGTAATGAGGACGCACACGAAACAAGGAGCCCAAAGGTAAACTTAACATGTCCAAAAGAAGGTGAAAAGAGCTTAAACGACTTGATTTGTGCAAAAACCTCATACCCTGAAACAACTCTAATTGTCAGTATGGAGGGAGTATTAAAAAAATAGTTTAATGAATCATCTTGTTTGTCCAAAAAGCTTTAACATTATACTCCTAGAGCCCGGCCCTGTTGAAAGATATCCGCCGCTAAATACCATGTTTACGTGTGATGTCCTACCAATTAAAAGCCCCTCACATCAAGGCCTAATCTAGAAGCAAGGGAAAGACATACCTAGGGATAAAAAGGCTTATTTAAATTAATTATATCTTTATGAATTTCCCACCCTAAAAAGTTATAGATTCTAGGAGGATTTGAATTTCAAATAAGCCGTGAAAAACGATGGTCATCGCCGTTTTCTCGGACAGCTTGATGGTCATTTGAAGGATGGTCGTCGCAGTTGTCTCTTGTCTCCGACAGCTTGATATGCATTCATGCATGCATGCACCGTAGTACTTACGACGCATGCTTAAACGACGACAGCAGCAGAGCAAAAGAATGTAGCTCAGGCAGCAGATTTTCCAAGCAAAGCACAATGGAACGGAGGATCGTGCAATTTTTTTTTAATTTCAAATCGCCGAACCGGCATGCAACAACGCAATGATGGGCGACATGACGCTTCATGCGACGCGAACGACACGACTGGCAGGCCCAGTTTCCAAAAAAAAATCTTTTCATCACATCACATCAAGGCCTTTAGTTCGAAATTTTTTTATTTTTAGCTACTGTAGCATTTTATTTTTATTTGATAAATATTGTCTAATCACGGAGTAACTAGACTCAAAAGATTCATCTCACAAATTACAGGTAAACTGTGCAGTTAGTTTTTATTTTCGTCTATATTTAATTCTCCATGCATGCGACCAAAGATTCGATGTGACGGGAAATCTTGAAAATTTTTGCGAACTAAACAAGGCCCAAATCGTATGTATCGAGTATCTAAGTAAAAAAATAACTAATTATACAATTTATATATAGTTTAGGAGACTAATTTTTTAAGTCTAATTAATTATAACTGAACACTAATTACTAAATAAACAAAATACTACAGTAACTAAATCAAAAATTTTCATCCCGACACTTCCTATGCTGCTGCCCGGAGGTGACGGGCACGCACGTATAGTGCTGCAGAGGAGCCGGATCTGTCGCGCGTGCGTCGTGCCTGATCAGCGATGAGTGATGACTGATGACGAGCGCTCAGATGGTATGTAGATGGGGGTCGCGTCTGTGGTGCGTACAGTGCTGTGCATGGCACCGGTATATGTTCCTTGCTTCACTCTTGACACATGAAGCAGCGACAGCACCTCCGTGTCCTTGCAAGCAATTATATATTACACAGTTTTGCTCGAGAGTTGTAACGGAAAGTGTAACATGTAGTTCCATAGAGCTAACTATTTTGTTAGCTTTAGCCTAACTTATATATCATGCCTAAGTTTATTGGCGCAATCTACAACAACTTTGAAGCACTCATCTGGAAACCATGGACACCACCAAAGTGTAAATTCTTCAGCTAGCTTGCGATTCAGAATCAAGTTTGGACCGCCGACAGATTAGAAGCTGGAAGATGGCCAAACCAAGGAACCTGCACAATATGTAGGCTACATGCGGAGACATGCCTGCACCTTTTCATGGATTGCATGTTGACAAAGCGCTGCATGGCCAAATCTACAGCTTGCACCCGACTGCATGGCCACCTAATGAGACACTTGAGAAGTGGTGGACGACAATGTCAAATGCACCGGGTGTGAGTAGGAAAGGCCTTTGCTCACTAATCATACTAGTTTGCTAGGAAATATGAAAGGAAACAAATGCGAGAGTTTTTTTAGCACACCGAGTCCACAAACTTTGTGGTACGTCAAAATCAAATACGAGGCGTCGTTGTGGATCATGGCAGAAGCAAAACGCCTTTCTACATTCATCCGGCTGCCATTTTTCTAGTTTTGATCCGTCTCCCTTGGGAGGCTTTTTAGTTTTGTAGCTTGAGTGATGTATAGAACCTCTTGACTGACAGTGCCTTCCTAGGCGATCTCTTCTTTTTAATATAGCGGGATGTTCTTCTGCCGGTTTGTTTCAAAAAAATCTAGGACCAGTAATAAATCCAACTGCAACAATGGATTAATCTCATAAGGGGAATTCATTGGAGGCTGGCTCAGTTTAAATAGGTGCCTCTTGTCTATATTTGTTGTGAGGTTAAAACGGGTAGGAGGATATAGTCACACATGCGTGCACTAAGTCATCATGATGTGCACAGGCTCGGGTTGATATGAGGGATACAATGCCAGTGAAGGTTTTACAACTCCAAATTGAGTGAGACACGATGAACCAAGGGGTGAAAAAAAGAGGTAAGAGTAAGAGATCATGAAAGCCCAGTGGCAGAAGAACAGAGGTAGGAGTGGGAGGTGATAGATTGAGGAACGAAGGAAGAAATTTTCAAAGAGCTAAGTTTTTTGTTCGGTTTAATTATGTTCATCCCAACCTTATTTTAATAAAATTCTAAGGTTGATAATAAATGTTATGCAAAGGAGGATTAATCCCATGCTGAGGGGTGGAGGAAGAAATTTTCATAAAGCTAACTTTTTTGGATTTAATTGGTTTTGGCCCAACCTTGTTTCAATTAAATTATAATAAGGCTCATAATAAATGCTAGTTGCAACAATAGATTAATCTCATAAGGAAAATTCATTGGAGACTAGACTCGGTTTAAATAGGTGGCTATTGTGTATATCTGTTGTGAAGTAAAATAAGGTAGAAGGTTAGTCATATGTGCGTGCACTCAAGTCATGATGCACATAGAAGGTTAGTTATATTGTTATTGTTATGTACTGTATAGTTTTCAAAATATTTATTTTGAATTTTCTAGATATAATGATTCCACTACGTATTTAGATATAACCTATAGCAAATTATGTATTGAGAAAAGCCGAAATGTTTTATAGTTTAAAATGAAAGGACTATATTGTAATTATTATCCGACTGTACTATGGGCTATAGCTTTAGCCTTGCTCTCCGTTTCTCCAACAACGCGCCTGCGAGTTTCAAAATAAAAAAAAAACGTAACTGCAGCCTGCCCAGAAAAACACAGAGTGGGCTCTTCAGTTGCAGGCCTCCTATCCTTACACTAAAAAAAAAAGGTTACAGGCCTAATGAACCCAATGACAACTGGAAAGACACCGGTCTTGGCAATAACGGCCCATCACTAATTTCAGCCCAGTATGGCCCAAAATCACCTCCACAAAACGAAGTGAACTCGGTGCTAAATTATTTACTTTCCAGTTCCAGATCCCTCAGATTGCTAATTAACCCCGTGGGCTGCCTTGCGGGCCCACAAAAGATTTACAAAACAAGGTGTCATGTTACAACTTTTTACACTCAACACATACATTTTAATTTCTCTGTGTTTTAATTTTGAAAATGGATCTATAATAATAATAGAAAATACTAGCAAATATGACAATGCGACATGCACATGTTTATAATCAACTAATTTGAGTCTATATATATTTCTACTTTGGAAAATATCATGTACTCAATGCTAAATCGTCCTTTTGCTCGAGAAGAGCCTTCGTAGGTGCTTAGGCTCTGCTATCTGTTACTTTATTAGACACACACACACACACACACACACACACACACACACACACACACACACACATATATATATATATATATATATATATATATATATATATGAGAGGATTTAAGTGAAAAAAACCTCAGACGTTGGATCTAGATCTTGTGGTTTTAATTGGTGGTTGCATAGGTTGCACATGAAGTTGGGTTTTACAGGATACAGGGTAAAATGAATGTCAAAGTCTTGCAATATTACATCCTACTGCTCGGATGCGATGATGTTTAGATTGAATGGGTATTAAAGAGAGTTTAAAATCGTAACTTCTTGATTGTAAAGAATCTATCTTACCATCTTATTGGCTGTGCTTAACTTTGGCTTGGCTCCCATGCATATTGGCTCGGCTCAAGTACCCAACCAAAATGAAGATCGAGATTTATTTATCTATGCATGGGTTCATTGTCGAAGAACATGCATTTGGCCATGTTTTACACAAACCGGAACAGTATAGCGACCGATTTGACTCACACTTCTTTTTTTTCATTTTTCATATCTGGTCCTGGGTAGGTTTGTGCAATAACAAAATTCCTCTTTCATTTGACAAAGAAACTGATCTGCAAGTAAGTATATATATAAGTAAAAGCACAAAAAAAACATGTTTAGTTCCTACGTACTACTTGTGTCATTCGAATTCCCAGGAGGTCGTACCTTCATAAGCAGGCCCAAGCCACTTTCTTTTAATCCGTCATGGACAGTAGAAGCGGACATATATAGCCGTGCCAGCACTAGTGCACACATCATCGCCATGGTGAATACGAGATGACCTCAAGTGACCTCACAATTCTTTAATCTTGAGCATGCATGTTAGAGCATCTTTAATAGTTTTTTTTTAAAAAAAAATACTCTCTAAATCATCATTTGGAGAGTCAAAATTGCCTTTTATATCTTTGTTCTCTCCAACCGTTTTTTATATCTTGTTCGCATTGTAGAGAACCATCGTCTTTGACTATTGAGAAATATGAAATAAATGATGTTTATATTTTGAGATCAATTAAAGAGGTTGTTGGAGGGTATTTTTATAAATAAGGAAGAATATAAAAGAGTCTCTTGAAGTTGGAGTTGCTTTTTAGAAAGTCAAACCGAGGTTAAGATAAGAACCATTCCACAGAATTCGAGTAATGGATCATAAAATAAATTCATGTTTACATTCTCATACTCTTTAATTCTTTATCTTCTTCATTCATTCCTTCACGCTTTTGTTTTGGTTTACTTTTATATATACATACGACTTTATAATGTTGATCGACCGTGTCCACGTCAGAAAAGTATCAATCCAATCGATCGTTCAACCCAGGAATCAGAAAGACGAACAAATCAGGAGCACAGCAATCACGATCAAGAACAAGAAGAAGAAGCAGAGTTCGGCCGTGTGATCTTCCCTTCCCTAGGTTAATCATGCATGCATGGTTTCATTCTCCTCCCACCGAACAATCAAAACAAAAAAATTCTTCGGAAAAAGAAAACGCGAGCAATCTCAACTGGTAATAAAACTGGTCGTCGCCGCTGCAACAATCTGCAGTCGATCGATTAATCAATCGCAGGAGTTCATCTTTTTCCTATGAGGATTTATATTGGTTGGTTGGGCTGGTGATGCCATTGCCATGCGACGACGGATCGGGATGGAGCGAGTCCAATGCAAGAAACCGGCATGGAGAGACGGCGGCGGCGGCGGCGGTCACGAGCACCTCCTCTCCTCGCGCTGCGACGAGCACCTCCTCTCCTCGCGCTGCGACGGGCTCCGCCAGAAGCCGGCGCCCTGGAAGCTAGCCCAGACCGCGGCCTCGGCCTCGGCGAGCTCGTCGCGCCTGGCCGCCGCCGCGCCCGCGGGCCAGTAGCAGAAGTCGAGCGCGTCGCCGTTGATGTCCTTGGCGGCCGCCGCGGTCGGTGACGTGGCGCCCGACGCGAGGAGCCCCGCCATCTCCTTCTTCTTGGCCTGGGCGGCGGCGCGGGAGGCGCGCCTGCGCCTCGCCCGGGCGCGGAGCGCGCGCCGGCACAGCGCGGCGGGCACGCGCACGGCCGCGAGCACGACGAGCTCCACCACCGCGCAGGGGAAGCAGCAGCAAACCGCGGCGCACTCCGCCGCCGTCCCGCCCGCCACCTCCCCGCACCGCGGCTGCTCCCGCGCCCGCCGCCGCTCCCGCTCCCGCCGCGCCTCCACGGGCGGGGACCGACGCAGCCGCCGCTCCTCCTCCATCGCCGCCGCAGCCGTGGCGGGGGACGGCGACGCCGACCCTAGCCCTCGCCCCGTGGACGCGGGCGCGGACGCGGATGCCGACCGCCGGTGGCCGCGCCGCTGCTTCTGGTGGTTGTGGTGCTCGTGGCGCCGGCCGTCGCGCGCGTGCTCCCCGCAGGCCTCGCCCATCGTCCCCGACCCCGACCGCCGCCGCCGCCGCAGTCAGAGACCGCGGCGCATCGACATCACCTGGAGATTCGTGCGGGGGAGAGCGAACGGGCGGCCGGCCGGGGGAGGAGACGCATTCGCGGAACCGGGGAGAGAGATCAGGAGGCGAGGCGGTTGCGCCATGCGCGGGGCGCCGCCGTATATATTAGCGGGCCACTTGTCCGGCTGACGAGTGGGACCCCTCTCGCATCAATATGACACGAGGGCGGGGCGCGGGGCGTGCGCGTCCGGGGAACCCGTTAGGCCGCTCCACGGCAGGGGCGCCCGTTTTCTGGTGGTGGGGGGAGGCTGACACGTGGGGTCCACCTATCTATCTATTCTTTTATCCCTTCCTCTTCTTCTCTTTTTAGTTCCTCCTTGGCAACACTATGCACCTGATGTTAAAATTAGCACCTGATGATGGTAAAATTACATGGAAAAAGCTTCGACCGATCCCCATTAGTTTTGTAGCTACGTACATAGGTCAGTTTTGATCCATCGGCGTCGTCTTCTTCTTCATCGGGTAGGTATGTTATATGACTATCATATCCTTGCCATTTTGTTCAAGAAATTGGACAAATTGGTTCAAGAAAACTCGTCCGAATAGTAGTGCTTCTTAGTGTTCTTGTAGTGCCTTTGGTTTTCTTGTTTTGTTAGTTTATGAAACTATATGGTTCAAGAAATCGTCGCTGTCACGTTCAAATGCTTACTTAGTCTTGTTTTTTTTAAAAAAAAATAAAAAATTGATCATATTTTTATCGATTTGTTTGAAGCATGTGAGTAAGAATGCTGGCGTGCGAGGAAGAATTTGTCGACCTGCGCGCACGTTGCGATTGCGATCATGGAGGTAATTTAGTCGAGGAACGGAATGGAATGCGGCGCCCACGTACGTGCTTGATGGTTGATGCTATAATATGTCTGATCCGATCCGCAGAAGAACGACGGCGGCGGCGGCGGCGGCGCGCGTGGGCGGGCGACGGCGATGGTGGACGGCGGCGGGCGGGAGATGGACTCGCCGCGGTTCCGCGCGATCCTGCGCGCCACCAGCGGGCGCCGGAAGCGCGCGCCCGACGTGAAGAGCTTCTCGCACGAGCTGAGCGCGTGGGGCGGCTGCGGTGGTTGCGGCGTGCCGGCGATGCGCAAGATGGTGCGCGGCGGCGGGCTCGGCAGCACCGCCCCGGAGGAGTTCATCGGCGCCATCCGGACCAAGTTCATCCGCCTCAAGGAGGAGGTGGACAGCGAGCTGGGCATCTTCGCGGGGGACCTCGTCGACGTGCTGGCGCGGGCGCGCGAGGGCGAGGCCGAGGCCGAGGCCGACGGCGAGGACCACCACCCGGACGACTGGCGCGTCGCGCTGGAGGACCTGCTGGTGGTGGCGCAGCGGTGCGCGGAGATGAGCCCCGAGGAGCTGTGGACCCGCTGCGAGGGCGTGGTGCAGGGCCTCGACGACCGCCGGCAGGAGCTCCCCGCGGGTCTCCCCAAGCAGGCGCACACGCGGATCCTCTTCATCCTCACGCGCTGCACCCGCCTGCTGCAGTTCCGCAAGGGCGCCGCCGTGGGCGGGTGCCGCTACGCCGACGTCGTCGACGACGACGACAGGCGGAACGTGCTCGGCCTGCACCAGCTCAGCGACCTCGGTCTCTACCCGATCCACGTCGACGGCGGGGACCTCGGCCGCAAGAGCACATCCAGCCTCACCGAGCTCAAGGAGCGGCTCATCAGGCGGCGGATGCTGGAGCACAAGCAGCTCACCGTCGACTTCTCCCCGGCGAGGATCTTCTCGCCGTCCTCCGGGGACGGATCGGCCGCGGCTGACGGCCACTCCCCCAGCGGCAAGATGGCGTCGTGGAAGAAGCTCCCTTCCCCCGCCGAGAAGAACAAGATCAGCAGCACCGGAGCGGGTGACGCCGGGGGTGCCGCCACGGCCGCTAAGACTGCTGCCGCCGGCGTGGGCGACGATAGCCTGGCGAAGAAGAAGCCCATCACCCGGCACGGCAAGACTACGGTGGACGAGATCGTGGAGCGCGTGGACGCGGCGAGCATCCACATCCACCCGGACGGGCTGGCGTGCCTGGGCGGCGACGCGGCCGTGAACCTGGCAGAGATCCCGTCCCGGTACCCGGAGGCGCAGCAGATCATCGTGGACGGCAAGCCCCGGATGATCTGCCGCATCTGCGACTTCGAGATCCCCATGGCGTGCGCCGAGGGCCACTTCGTGGTGTGCACGCTCGCCGACCGTTGCGACGCCAAGGGCCACAGCGCGGACCAGCGCCTGCTACGCGTCGCCGAGGTGCTCGACCGCGTGCTCGCCTGCTTCGACACCCGCGGCGGCGGCGGCGGCGGCTCCCTCGGTGTTGGCGGCGGCAGGGCGAGCACGTCGTCCGAGTCAGACTCCAACAACGCCGCCGACCACGACGCGCTGTCCCAGCTGCTGACCGTGCCGTCGTCGGAGCTCTTCTCGGAGGGCGCGCTGACGCCGGCGTCGGGGAGCCTGCCGCAGTCGCCGCTGCTGACGCCGCGGACGAGCCACGCCGAGTCGCAGCTGACCAAGCACAAGGCGTTCGCGGAGCTGGAGAACTTCCAGCAGATCGATAGCCTGCTCGCCATTGCGCGCGGCATCGAGGGCATCAAGAGCTCCGAGTACAACTCGCTGGAGGACCTCAGCTCCTACCTGGAGGACCTCAACGCCGTGATCGACACGCGCAAGGTGGACGCCCTCGTCGTCGAGACGTTCGGGCGGAGGATCGCCAAGCTGCTGCAGGAGAAGTTCATGCAGCTGTGCGGGCAGATCGACGACATGGGTGGCGCGGCGGCGGACCACCACCAGCAGCTGCACCTGCACCTGCACCCGATAGACGAGGAGGGCCCGATGATGGAGAGCGGTGGCGGCGTGACGATGATGAGCTCCCGGACGACGACGACGACGCTGAACGGCAACAACGCCAACAGGTTCAAGGACCGGACCTCCATCGAGGACTTCGAGATCATCAAGCCCATCAGCCGCGGCGCCTTCGGCCGCGTGTTCCTGGCCAAGAAGAGGGTCACCGGCGACCTCTTCGCCATCAAGGTGCTCCGGAAGGCGGACATGATCCGGAAGAACGCCGTGGAGAGCATCCTGGCGGAGCGCGACATCCTCATCTCCGCGCGCAACCCCTTCGTGGTCCGCTTCTTCTACTCCTTCACGTGCAGGGAGAACCTGTACCTTGTCATGGAGTACCTCAATGGCGGAGACCTCTACTCCCTGCTCAGGAATCTCGGCTGCCTCGACGAGGACATGGCCAGGACATACATCGCTGAGCTCGTGAGTTCTCGCCAGTCGCCATTGCCAATTCCGTTTGTTTCATTGTCCTCTTCATCCTCTCGTCATTTTGCTGCAACAACTGCAAAGCAGGTTCTTGCGTTGGAGTACCTGCATTCCATGAACGTGATCCACCGTGACCTCAAGCCTGACAACCTGTTGCTCTCTCGCGACGGCCACATCAAGGTAATTGGCTGGTGTCAGTCCAGTCAGTGAATGTTCGTCGGGGAATTGTTGGCCTGACTGAATGGATGAACGAATGGTATGCATGCAAATGCAATGCAGCTGACGGATTTCGGGCTCTCCAAAGTGGGGCTCATCAACAGCACGGACGACCTGTCAGGCCCGGACGTCAGCAGCGTCCTCGTCGGCGACCACCAGCCGACGGACGCGGAGCACCGGGAGCAGAAGCGGCAGCAGCGGCAGAAGCAGACGGCGGTGGGCACGCCGGACTACCTGGCGCCGGAGATACTGCTCGGCATGACCCACGGTTCGTCTTCGATCGGCATTGCCTTCTGTTCTGCTTGTCCGTCAGCTTCTGTGGTGGTTCTTCAGATAAGTGAGACTTGTGATTCAGTGACATGGCCTGTTTGATTTCCGACAATACGTGCATTGCAGGCCCAACTGCAGATTGGTGGTCGGTTGGCGTCATCCTGTTCGAGCTGCTCGTGGGGATTCCTCCCTTCAATGCTGAGCACCCACAGGTACGTAGTATGTATGCGCATCGCCTGTCGGGAAGTTTCGTGTTTGTTATTATGCACAATGTGGAATGAATTTGAATTTGGAGTCTGTAACTCTGTATGCAATCAAGTGGACTAACTTTCAGAACTGAGTGGACAAATCATTTTCAGTTCCTTAATCCTGTTTTGATCTGATGGTCAAATTTAGTTGTAATATGGGTGTATGTTGCAGATAATATTCGACAACATAATGAATCGAGAAATACCTTGGCCACAAGTACCAGAGGAGATGAGTTTTGAAGCATATGATTTGATTGACAAGTAAGTCAGAAAACATATGAGGTTCTGAAAAATTTTACAATCATACATGTGCCCACTAGGTCTTCATACGTGCTACCTACAAATTGCCATTTTAACTCATCTTCGAATCATATTAGGCTGCTGATGGAAAACCCGGTGCAAAGATTAGGTGCGACCGGTGCTGGAGAGGTACTCCTTTTTCTTGGTCTTCTCATTTCTCCTTTCCGTAAGAACTCCCTAATCTTGTGCACGCGACACTAACTGAAATGTGATATTAGAGCAGGTAAAGGCTCATCCGTTCTTCAAGGGCATCAACTGGGACATGATTGCCAGACAAAAGGTTACTATACTAAACTATTTCTACTACTGCATACTAGCACGTTTTATATAAGTGAGTTGACATACTTCAGGTGACTGAATTTTCAGAACAATTTTATATAACCAGCTAGTATACTCACAAGAGACAACTAACAGTTTTTTCTATAGCTAAACAATGATAAAATTACATATTACCTGAACAAAACAAAACCAAAAAAGGCACCTATGTATAAGAGGAGTGGGAAAATGAATTCTAGCGGTGCAGAAATTCAGGCAGCTCAAGTAACCATGTTCTTGTCTTGTAGGTTGCATTTATCCCTTCTACAGATGATGAGTACGACACGAGCTACTTCGCCTGCCGCCATGCCTGGGGCAGCGCCGACGAGCAAGTCAATGCGCCTGGCAACTATTACGACGACCGGAGCGAGACTAGCAGCATGAGCTGCGGCAGCAGTCCACATAGTGACTACGAGGAAGATGTAAGTGTCCTGAACTGTATCATACATAAACTGATCGCTCCTTTTTTTTGTATGAGTTGTGAGAGTTCAGACGTCCAAGCCAATTTTGCAGCGCCCAATCCTCATCTCATCTCATGACTTTGAATTTAATTGGTAGCAGGGTGATGAGTGTGGCAGCATGGAAGAATTCGGCGCGCCTTTGTCGGTGAAATACTCTTTCAGCAACTTCTCATTCAAGGCAAGCTATTATATTATCTGAAGAATTCCCTGTTGCATTGCCGCTTGTCAACGTTTCAGAACAACATAATGAACAATGTTTTCTTTCCTGAACGTTGACACCAATGTTTTATTTTTTTATTTTTTTAAAAAAAACTTGTCTTTGATAACTGAATTTTGTTTTCCTTCTTTTTCTGTGATGTGCAGAACATCTCTCAGCTAGCATCCATGAACTACGACCTGATGACGAAGCACAACTTGGATCCTTTGCAGTCCTCGAAATCTTGAAAGCAGAGCAGCAAAGATAGGTAATATTGCATTTCTGAATGTCATAAGCTACTGGACTGGGAAATAGTAGAACCTAGCTACATTGTTCTTCAGCTTTTGTTAGTCAGGAACTGAACCTCACCAGTCACCACACCAGCAGGCTTTGACCGAAGATGATTGTGTGTGGCAATGAACCTGCAGTTTCATCTGGAACAAACATGTTGCCCAGTCAGTGAGCAGATTAAAAAGCCAGTTTTTCTTTGTGCAGTCAAAGTCAAACGCACCCCGAATCCGAATCACAGTTAGTGGTGAGATGAGGATACTCTGTAGGGAAGCATCTGAACATGAAGGATAGGGCAAAGCAAATTTGCTAGTAATATGCAATTCATAGCTTGCACTGAGACCATGCAATATCAGAAGATAGGATGGTATCCACCGTTGTAATTTCTGACAACTGGCTGCAGATACATAGTGAATATATAGAAAGATGGCGCAATAGATAGCACTGTAAATCTCTCTCCTATTTTTTTGTAAAAGAATATTTCTGAAACCTGTAAGTGTGCTGAATTGCAACTATCGGTGCCTTTTACAGTGTTTGCATCAACAGAAACAACAGCAGTACTCCTACTATGCAATGCATATCCTGTCATAAATTGTTCACGGCTAAAGAAAAACTGTTCACAAATTTATCACGGCTAAAGAAAAACTGTCCATCTAACAATTTACATAAGGAAAAAATACAGAATATTATCCCAGCAAGATTATCTTCATGAATGATGGGTGGGTGATGATTCATTCACCACGAGAAATCGAGGGGTTGTAGGAGGTTGCAGCACCAGGCGTGGTCTTGCAGAGGCCAGCCAGCACTACAACTGAATCCATCACAAGAGGAGAGTCCCCAAGAATCCAGTCTCCCCTGCTTTTAGAATTTGTGCTCTATCAATCATTTGACTACTCAAACTCTACGTTGAGCTGGTCAAACCATTTACAGTTTAGACCATCAACAATCGAAATCATCGTATTCGCCTCCAAAAGTTTCTTCGAGAAGTTCAAACCCTACTTTGAGTTGTTTTTTTTTTTTGAGAGAGAAGGCCGTTTTGGTTTAGACTATTTATATTTTCTATTAGAATACAGAGAGTCTAGAATGTGATAAGTCTAGAATGTGATAAGTCTTAGAGTGAAGAGTCATGGCCGATTGTGGACAGCTGAACGCCGCAAGCTACACGGCCTCCAGCAGACCGACGACTGCACCCTCTGCGACCAGCACGCCGAGCACGCTGATCACCTACTGCTCTCTTGCCCCTTCTCTAGGCAGATCTGGCATGGCGTGCTTCTTTGGGCCGGTCTCCCAACGCTGGTGCCTCAGGGGCAAGAAACTTTGCTTGACTGGTGGCTAAAGGCGCGAAACGAAGTACCGGACGCGCTTCGCCGAGGGTTTGACTCTGCGACCCTTCTAACGGCTTGGATGATTTGGAAAGAACGTAACAGGCGCACGTTTGATGCAATCTCCTCCACTCCGGACCAGCTACTTCGCAAAACCAAGGAGGAGGCTACCGAGTGGGTGGCAGCGGGGTTTCGAGACTTGACGATATTCAACTCCGTCTAGACCGTCGTCACTCTCTCCAACCCATCTCTCTTAGGAGCACAACTTTTCGACTAGAAAGTACAACCAACAACGCTCCGCCGTGGTAGCCGGCGCCTTTTGTAACTTGTGTCGCCCGCCGTGCCAATGGTACCTCGCCACTTGGAACGGTGGATGTAACTTTAAACTCTCTTCTTCTTAACGAGGCACGTGCAGCGCACGTGTTCGAAAAAAAATCAATGGAAAGTGACAAGCCATTAGCCATAATCAATCTTTCATGGTATCAAAGAATATGGGTACCCACATATTTGCCGTCAAATTATGAGTTGTTTGGGTTTCTATTTTCTCAAAGAATATGGGTTTGCTATATTTTAGGTGCCTGAATTTTTTTTAAAAAATAGCAATAATCGTACCTGTTCCAAACAGGCCCTCCATACCTGTACCTGTAAGGGTAAAAATATCCAAGGGTAACCCGTGCCTGAATGCATACCCGCTACAACATGGAAACATGAACATATCATATCATTAAAATCATATGCTGTCAATTATTTGTGAATGGAGATCAACAATTATAACATAGCAACAAAGCTATACTAATTAATAGTCTAATAGCCAGAGATATATTGGATCTATCATATATGTATATTTAATTAATGAAGACAGTAGAGATTACCTACGGGTACTATGATCCCATATGGAGTACCTTTAACTAAACTGCTTGTAGAAATCTATTTCTACAGGCGGTTCTCAGTTAACCGCCTGTGGAAACTTTTATTTCCACAGGCCTATAGCCACTGGCGGTTCGTCAATCCGCCTGTACAAAGGGGTTGCGAACCGCCAGTATAGTATCTCTCTGTACTAGTGTTTATACCTAATGGATAGAGAATTTTACCATTAGCATCTGTCGGTGAAAAACTCTTCCTATACCCGTCTTTTTATCGGGTAAATTATACCTTGTAGTTAGGTTTAATTTCGTGTAGCCATTACCATCAGAAATAGAATCTAGAAGTTAAGCTTAGACAATCAAGCCCGCATCCAGTATGAACCACCAATCGGAAATCAACATGATCCCCACAAAGCCCTTTGTAAAGATGATGACAGCTCAGTTGATGAGTTTAATTTATTACAGCTCACAGCAAACCGCAAGCCCTACGTTACGACGGCAGCTCAAAACCTGTGGACGTGCATGCCACGACGCCACGTCACGTGCCGCGACACGCAAGCTACAGCGACCACAAGCCTGGCGGCGCGACGGGCGCGCGAGGGCCCTCACACACCGTACGTCGCCGTCGCCGATGGCGCCCGCTCCGGCCGGTCGTCGCGGAGGCGTTTGTGGTGTGCTAGCTAGCTAGCTCGCGCGCGGTTGGCCGCCGTACGTCGACGACGACCGCGCCCGCCGCCGGTACTCCTCGCTGTTGGACGACGGCTCCGCCACGTCGTCCGCGAAGCGCACCTTCTTCTTCTTGGCGTCCCGCGGCCGCCGCGGGCGGCGCCGGAGCCGGCGCCGGTCATGGTCCTGGTCCTCCGCTCCCGCTCCACCTTCGCCGCCGAGGATCCTCACCCTGAGGTCGGCCTCCAGCCGGCGGTGGAGGTGGTAGGAGAGGAGGATGACGCTCGTCGACACCACCGCGACTACCACCATCCCCAGGCAGCTCCCCGCGCCGCTGCCGCCGCCGCCGCCGCTCCGCCGCTCCATCGTACACGCGCGGCGCGATCAGCAAAGCCAAGCCGCGGTCCTTCCGCTTCCACCGGCGGCGGTCCACCGCCACAAAAGCTTCGACGACGACGACGACGACGATGTATATCTCAGCGCTACTGTGGCAGGCTGGCGATCTCTTGCGGCGAAGGTAGGCTCGAGGAATTAATATGGGTTGAATTGAACTGAATTTATATAGAGAAAGAAAGAAAGAAAGAAAGCAAAAGCCAAGGGAGAAGAGTGGGACAAAAGGACAGCGAAAAGCGTGGTGACTCGATCCGAGTGGTGACAGAGGGAAATTAGAGCCGTTTTTGGAAGCAAAGAAAATGAAACACGCTTGAATTAATTCTACGCGCGCGCACCTGGTTTATATTAGGAGACAGAGTAGAGAGATATGGTGGAACATGCGTCTCTTTTCTCTTCAACAGCGATCGAGCTGATGAGGCCACCGTGGTTCACCTGCACACAAACATGCATGTTTTGGCACTACTACAATGGACAAATACTGTTTGGTACAGATGAAGTGACTTTTTTAGCTTTTAATTTTAAGAGAGCAGCTCTCCTTAGCTTGCTGAATCTGTTTTGCTAAAACAGCTCATCATCTTTTTTCCCCATATCCTATTTCTTTCAGTTCTTTTCTTCTCTCTTTCTTCTTTCGACGCTCTCCCCATCTTCTTTCTTCTCGTGCCAGCGGTCGTGGCCACGTCAGCCCTCCCTCGCCCTTCTAAGGGCAAAACTAACCTCCACGTAGGGTGGGGCCCACTATTACGATGGGAACCGAGAGCAGTGTTATCCTAAATGGTAAACAATCGGTAATTTGTCATTTAGCTATTATTCAGATTAAATGGCTACTTAAACATGCATTTTAATGGGAGAAACTACTATTTTTAACTGTTTATAAGCAAATAGTGGTTTGGAGAAACTACTATTTTCAACTCCATTCAACACCCACCCTCATGTGGGAGTATATTTTGATGGACTGCACTTGCCGAGCTATTTAAAAAATACTTATTTAGCGCTGAACAGCTCAAGCAAATGCAAGAGAAGTTGTACAAATGGAAGACCTTGAGTCCAAAAAGAGAGACGATGTGTTGATGAATATTACTCTCTTCTTTTCTTGTTAGGTGTGCGATGGTTTAACCCACGCTTGCATGATAGAATAATTAGTTGTCCACCGGATATCATGCCCAATTGGGCATTGCATGGGTGGTGGTGACCTAGGCTCACCACCCAAAAGAGCCATGCATGCACATGCTTGATTTGCCGAGGCCTAAACTCTACACATACTATAAAGTTTTGGAGGCATATAAAGCTCTACGTAGCACTGTTATACACTTTTCTAAACGCATATGCATGTTCTCTAAACGTTTTAAATTGTAAATTATTTTAGTTTTACTAAAAAACTATTAGTTGGTATAGGAGAGTAAAATGGTGGGTCACAACAAGCAACAATAGATTCTATGAGTTACCTCAATTTACAAACTAGGGCCTTATTTTAGATCCGAAAGGTTTTTAGATTTTGACACTATAGCAGTTTCGTTTTTATTTGACAAGCATTGTCCAATTATAGAGTAACTAAGCTTAAAAGATTCGTCTCACGATTTATAAACAAACTGTGCAATTATTTTTTGTTTTCATCTATATTTAATGCTTCATGCATGTGCCGTAAGATTCGATATGATAGAGAATCTTGAAAAAAAAATTTGGTTTTTAGGTGAACTAAACGAGGCCTAGTACTTACTGCAAGAGAGATTTAATGTTGTGATGATGATTGCCTATTCTGTTGTAGGGCTACACTAGTTTTGAATTTGGCGGCTTTGCCTTAGGTTGACTCTGTGCAAGATGCGACTTTGTCTCTGGATGCTTCGATGCCAATGGGCCTTCTTTTTTTTAGAATTACACAGCGCGCACACTCATAATGTACGCACACTCACCTCATATGAACATATATACGTAAACCCTACCCCTATGAGCACCTCCGAAGGACTGAGCTGGCAGATCACGAGATTCACGAAGTCACCACATGGCGCCTCGCTGTTGACGGGAACATCGTCTACCACTGAAAGCATAGCGCCGATAAATCCTGGAATAAATCTAGGAAAATACAAACACTCGTGCCAAGTCGAGGATTTGAACCCGGGTGGACAGGTTCCACCACAAGAAATAAATCCTGGAATAAATCTAGGAAAATACAAACACTCGTGCCAAGTCGAGGATTTGAACCAGGTGGACAGGTTCCACCACAAGAAACCTAACCAGTTCCTGTCATTATTCAATTTTAAGAGCATGTTGAAGAACCACACCTAATGTGTGTTAGACACATATCCCACCCCCTAACACACACATGTACATTTGTGTATTCTACACAAAAGTTATTGGATCCACGTAGAGACCTATATACCAACGCTCCAATACTAAACATACATGATTCTTTCAAGAGCCTCTTATTATTCCTAGATCATTTGGACTATAGGGTTGTGCCCAAGGCATCGGTCTTAATCAAGCCACCTCTGCAATGTAGTGGCAAATGGAAAGTTCTAAAATCAATAATTCTGAAACACACATTGCAAACGGAGAACATGTTCTAAATTAGATATAAGGATCATTGCGACCGGATGAAGGAAAAAAATGCTAAAATAGAAATTTGTCTACTTAACATACATGATGTATGTTCTTTCAAAAAGCCTTGTCATTCCTAGATCATCTTGTGCCCAGGATAGTCTTCCTAAATCCAAGCCACCCATGCAATGTCACTGCAAATGGCAAGGTCCAGAATCACTAGTTTTAAAACACTCTGGTTATGGGGATTATATCCAAGTTTTCATATAAGGATGGAGGGGCAAAACTTTGCTGCAATAGAAAAATAATCGTGCTGCAATCTCCCATGTATGTTACTGCCATGTGATATGCTGTGGGACAACACCTGCATTGTACCAAGTATTTTCTTCTCCATTGTTTCTCTTGTTATATTCCATGCCTTCACTATCCATTTCCTTGTTATGTTTCCATGAACAACAACCCTCATACAAAGGGCATTTGAAGTGCCAACGAGTTTTACTAGGATCATATTTAGAAAGGCAATTCAAAGTTCTAGTTATACACGGGTTTGGTAAAAATATTTTTAGGTGTGCATCACACTAATACCACCACACACCCGCAAAAATGTGTATGTGCATTCTAAGCATACTAGAAAATTATTGGAGGCACAAAATGTCATATTTACCACATCTTCACAATAATAAAATAGAAAATATTAGTGATATCGAATGTAAAATACTAGGCAACAACTTCTATTTAAATGTAACAATAAAATGCATCAAAATGAGAAAATGAAGGTTAGTGCTGGTTGAAGATATTGAACCGCTGATGATCTCCACAATATCACTGTCTGGTACAAGCAAGGTAGATCTAGTCGTGATAGTTATGTTGTTATTGTTGGGTCTAGCCTTAATCTAGTAGAGTGTGTTTGGTTGACCTCTAAACCTGGCCTTTTGCTTGAATGGGCCAGGTTTGTGGTGTTTGGTTCTTGGCCAGCCCCTGGAGCCAGGCTCCATCTGGCCTGCTGTATAGCTAGGCCCAGGCCCAAATAGAAACACCAGGTTGGTGTTTCTTCTGGAGTTAGGCTTCGGCTGGCTCCACGATTCATTCCCATCACCTCCTGGTCTTCACTCCCGTTCTCTTTCACTGCTAGTCCTCTCCACCGGTGGTGACTAGTCAGTTGTGGTGGTGTTCGATAAAATATGTAAGAGCCGGTAACCATACCAGAAGAGAGAAGAGGTAATTTTGTGCAAAACAAGATAGCCAATGCTAACCAGGCTAGTACAATACACACAACCAAACAACTACGAATTGGCCTAATTAAAACAGGCTAAAGCTAGCTTGACTTAGTTTTGCTAGTTAGGCTTGTATAGAAAATAAACCAAACACACTCGTATTGATATTGTACTGTCACTATCAGGTTTTGAACCTCCATTCTACCAGATCTAATTCCAATAGTAATGCTAGGTTTCAAAACAACGATGATTATCGGATTTGGAGGAGTGGTTGGCTGATTTTCCTCTTTGAACCTGGTTGAAATAGTTTTGAGGGTGATTTTTGTTTTTTTATTACTTAAAAATCTAATAAATAGTTTATAAGGTTTAAACCATAAAATATTTCTGTTATATAACTTTTAAAACTCTGAGAATAATCATGAAAATAGATTGGGATATGATATTATTTAGAGCTTATGAAAGTATCTCTACTAGAAGCTTCCAAAAAAATTATATATTAGACAAAAAAACTATGAAATGCAACTATCGTGGATGCAACATACAACTAGTTGCCAAAAATATCTCTAGAAACTTCCAGAAATCAGACTATAATGACGGTTCAGGATTCAGGAAATAAATAAAATAGGCTTTTTTTCCCCGGGGCAATAGGCCAATATAGGCCTAAGCGAACCGTGATTTTAATTGGGCTTGAACTTGGGCTGACCTGTGCGCCAGTTCCACAGGCCCATCAAGGCCATGTGCGTACCTGGACCTGCAACTGCAACGCACTGCCATTACTGTAAGTATTATTATTACGTGGAGAAAAATGTTCACCTCATTTCCTACACGTGCAATATCGGCGATTGTGTGGGCATGGGGGTGCCACACCCACACCCTCGACCAAAAAGGTAGTATATCTGATCCAATGATTAAATTTTTAGATAATGAAATTGAAGTTCCGGTTTCAGCCCTCTTCAAAGAAGAGGCATGAGTCGGCACTTATTTCAAAATAAATATCATCTTGCATACCCAGAAGTTCCAAGTGTAACATTCAATTCTAAAAATAAAAGACCATCTATTTGAGTTGAAGAGGTGTAGTGATTAAATATAAATTGCTTTCAGCAAGAGGTCTTAGGACAAATTACACGGACCAATTGAAGCAATTCCAAGTACGAGAACTGATATCTTGATTGTAAACTAGCTCTTCTAGGGTATCACTGAATTATAGTGTTAGTGTGCCCAAATCCATTTGAGCGACCATGCTGACGGCTGCTGCTGTCACTTTGAAAAAAAATATTTATTTAAATTGTTATTATAACTTCTGAACAGTGTATCCAATTAAATTTTCATCTGCACCGGTGTGTTCTATGTGACAAGAAGAACAAAAGTAGACTCCACTTGCATATGTTTTAAAGAGTTTTTTTCTAATAACAATTTATATGTATTAACAAAACAAGAGAAAAATGGGTAAGGACCATCCCTATCAGAATGCCGTGCGGACTATGCAGCTTCTAGGTGGGCTACATACTATTTTTAGGACGTCTCCAATGGTTCCCAAATAACTAGTTTAGGAAGAATTCTATTGGCTATCAATAAGAAAAATCAAATAGCTAGCGACTTCCAAATAGTTAGTCTAGCACGATATTTCATAAACAACTATCCCACAACTTACATAACTCTTCACTACAGTATTCGTCTTTGTTTATTATTTCTGAGGTTCATCTGGCTAGCTATTTGTAATTTGTTATTGAGGATGCCCTTAGCATGCGGATGATAAATCAAATATCTCATGGGCCACACGTAAGCCACATATCCTCACTGTGTTTCCATAGCGATGTTCCTCACTCAATTTTTTCCACAAAACATCTCTACAACTAAAAAACCCCAAATAATATCGTCATACCTCTCCATCGGCCTGCCTCCCACTAATTACGCCGCAACGTGGGAAGCCTCCTCGTCAAAACAAAACTCCCGTGCCCAACCTCCCCACGACCACGCCCGCCGCCGCCAGCCCCTACACACCGGCGCCCATATCGTGAGGGTCGTTACCTCCTGTGTCGTCGCCACAGTCTCATCTGCACGCCGCCGGCAACCCCTGCACGCTTCCCTCACTCTAACGCCGTACCTGCTCCGACGCCGCCGCTAGCCCCAAGCGGTCTAGACGGACACAGAGTTGAGGACGCGGCTCCGACGTCTCTGTGCTCCGCCGCCAAACATCCGGCTCCAACACCCTGTTGCGACATTCCTTCACTCCACCGGTAAGCAGTCCAGCGCGATCCCCTCGATCCGGTGCATCTGGATTCTGGCCACAGCCCCATCGCGCATCCACTCCCACTCGTCCTTGCCCTCGCCGGAGCCTTCGCCCTCACTGGATCCTGCCCTCGCCGGAGCTCGTGGTAACCTGCTTCGCCAAGCACGACGAGGACTACTTACTCGTCAAGCCTGACTGCCTCCGCGTCCCCGGGGACCCCGCATCCGCCTTCTCCGTCTTCGCCGTACGTATCGCCCGCCCCTCCCTCCCCGCTGCTGCTCTCTCTTGCTGCCGCGCCCTGATCTGACGTCTCTCCGCTGCTTGGATCTGGCGCACCAGGTGTTCGATGGTCACAACGGCGTGTTGGTGGCGGTCTACAGCAAGGAGCATCTGCTCGAGCACGTCATGAGCGCGCTGCCGCCGAACATTGGCCGCGAAGACTGGCTGCAGGCGCTTCCGCGCGCGCTCATCGCTGGCTTTGTCAAGGCCGACATCGATTTCCAGCGCAAAGGTCAGTGCTACTGCCACCCTGATCACGTACAGTATCGTTTGCAGTCGAGATTGGAGCTCAACGCCACTACCTCTTTCAGGGGAAGTGTCTGGAACCACGGCGACACTGGTGGTCGTCGATGGGTTCACGGTCACAGTGGGGTGGGCGACTCGCACTGCATCCTGGACACGCAGGGTGGCGAGTTGCAGCTGCTGACCATGGACCACAGCCTGGAGGAGAATGTAGAGGAGCGGGAGCGCGTCACGGCCAGCGGTGGGGAAGTAGGCCGACTCAAGGTCGGTCCTCTCTGGTGTTGGCCTGGTGGCTTGTGCCTTTCAAGATCCATTGGGGACATGGATGTTGGGGAGTTCATTGTGCCCATTCCACATGTCAAGCAAGTAAAGGTTGATATAAATTACGAAATGCAGGGATCTACACTTTAATTTTTCTGTGACACATGTTATGTTGAGTTGTCAAAGTTGCTTCTTTGTGATTTTTGTAATTTCAGCTATCAAACACCGGAGGAAGGCTGATAATAGCATCAGATGGCATATGGGATGCGTTATCCAATGAAGCAGCTGCACAAGCATGCAGAGGATTGCCTGCAGAACTGGCAGCCAAGCTTGTTGTTAAGGTAATTCAGAATTTAGTTGTACTACTTTGAGGCCCCGAATGGTGCAGCTAAGGTTGGCTCAGTTTCTAATTTCATTGTCCATTGTTATGTCCATGCAGCAAGCTCTGAAAACAAGCGGGCTAAAGGATGACACCACCTGTGTCGTAGTTAACATCATCCCATCCGATCATTTGACATCACCGCAATTGTCTCCAAAGAAAAATCAGAACAAGTTGAAGTCACTTTTTCGTAGAAGGTCGCATACTTCAGTTGGAAAGCTTGGAGGAAAGTCTGCCTCCATTGGTTCTGTTCTGTGGAGGAGTTATTTGAAGAAAGCTGTGCAATGTTAGAAGAAAGGTATGCTTGCTGTTCCAATGCTCCACTGCATTCTTCTTTGTGTTAATTTCTTTGTCATAGATGATAAGTATCATTTTCTTTCGTGCTACTCACAGAGCTCGTTTTCATATTAGATTTATATATATATATATATATATATATATATATATATATATATATATATATATATATATATATATATATGCTGTTTTATTTCAAAGGTCTTTGCCTTTAAGCGTTTTCCCATACCAACTTGCATTCTCTTGTATATATGCTCAATGAAGCTTTTGTTGACATGTCTTGTCAATTTTTTTGTGATGTCAGAGCTATTTTAGTGAAAAAAAGGGTTAACCTAGACCTTTCAAACAACCAAATTTTTTCTTAAACTAGAGTACTGATGGTGTTTTACCTGTATTCTGTATAAATGACGAGAGTGTTTAGCTGATGGCGTGCTACCATGAGATGGGTATCAATCTTAGGAGTACAAGTTATCTTCCTTCCCCCTTTTTTCCCCTCCTCTACATGTATACAAGATTAATAATGTACATTCTTTGATTTTTTGCATCAGCTTTACAATATACTGTTTGCCCAGGTGTATATGTAATGTGTAATATACTATTTGCTTATGGTAGCTGATAACTGATATCTCCACAAAGTATCATGGACGTATCAAACCTATGGAAGCATACTGAATAAAATCCATGTTTTGATTGTGGTAAAATTGAAGTCGCATATTCACACTGTTATTTCAAAAATAAGATTGGTGTTTGAAAATTTAACAATGGACATATTCTTTCGTTAATATTGGAAACTTACTATAATCATCTAAAGATACTTCTCCTGCTGATACTACGCATAAATTCTGTACAAAGAGTTCCTTTTAGCACACATGGTCAGTCCTAACTATGATAAAAAGCTGATCTCCAAGCCATAGCTCTACATGAATAGAAATAGGTTTCTTATGTTTACTATGCAGTACAAGATCAGCCAATTTTATAGTGTCTTATCAATCACATTAAAGTATAATGTGATGGTTTTAATACTAAGGCTTTTTTATACCATATCTTATTTATGTATATATAGTTGTCCTCATTGTTAGCTATAGATTTTTTAACATTAAGATGGTCTGGTCAGCAACTTGCTAGAGTCCATAATTGCTAGAATTAAGATTAAGACTTACAAACTCAAATGTTGCTGCCCAAAGTTCAGGATCCAAGGTGATCCTTAGAAAACTACATGTTCTCAAATGGCTTTGTGAGGTGCTCAAGATTCTGCATACATGATGGAAAACACCATGTGCAAGTGATGCAAGAGCCCATATTATCGAGGAGGTGGCCTTGATCCTGCCATCCAGGAGCATCTATGATGGGATTCAAGGTATGGGAATTCCAACTCTTTTGATCTTGTGACTGATTTTGTTGATGATCTTCTATTTTCATGCATTATGCATATGTCAGGTACACTTCCATTTTAGCATTCAGTTTTGATAGGATTTTGACATGATTGAACTGTGTGGCATCCTATCCAACTGCTCCCGAGAGCCACTAACTGCCAACTATACTAGCATGGTGTCTAGCACACAGACATGTCTGTCATCTCAGCCTATGAGTTTACTTTAGTCCCAAATATGGTTTTTCACTTGTTTTTATTCATATTAATTTGACTAGGTTTGAAGCAATTTGTTCTCTTGTAGTAAAGCAAAGGACACATGATATAATTTCTGGATGACACTGCTGGTATGAAAGAAAAAGTTTCTTATTCCAATTTACTACAGGTGCCACGACTAGCTAATCATGGATGAAGCATTTCTCTCCAGTTATATAAAAGATTATTAGTATATCATAACCATTAGTTATATTATAATTGTAATTGTAAATCATCTTAGAATACATATAATCAGTTGTATACTTTTTTAGGTAATAATTATTAGACGGGCAAGTGATGGTGTTCATTATAAGTAGTTATATTATGACAAATTGACAATGTTGTTCGGTTTGATGTAGCAGAACTTGTTTACAGTGTTCATTGGGTCTCTTGTACAATTACTATGATATCATAGAATCAGACAAGTGATGCTACATTTTTATTTGAACAAATACATGTGTATGGTGCTATACAACAGAAGACCCCCATAAAGTTTAATAGAATATTTTTTTGAATTGATTTTGTGTGGCAACAGTTGAATATATCATCATGTATACATGAGTGTTATCCCGTCGCAACGCACGGGCACTCATCTAGTGTATTAATTAATTTTGAACTCCTTGTTCGTCTTTTCTGTGGCTAGTTTTTGCCTGTGAATTTGTGATAGATGGAGATCGAACCATGTAAACTTATGCGCACTCAGTATTTAATCAATCCAGTGACTAGTCTTTGTAGTTATTCAATTTCTTTTGTCACAGCAAACCAGCACATTTCACAGAATACATAATAAGCATATCAATTACGTTTACCAACAACATTACACAGACAAATAATGCCGCGCGCGCGTGCATGCACATGAATAGCAGCTTATTCATACATCATACAACTTATTCATAACACAAGAAGCCATGATATATACGTGCATATATATATGTAGACATTGTGAGACGTACACCTTCCAACACTATATCCTTTCGGTTTTTTAATTGCCCCAATCAAGAGGTTAAAAGTGTTGGTTAAAACCTGCGTTGGCGTCGATTGTTAAAACTGGTCTTTCACCATCCAGGGCAAACCGGCCGGTGACTTCTTGTTGGACAGGTAATGTGGTGCCGGCTTGGTCATTGAGGCCAAATGTGCCATGGTCGAATTGGTTGATGAGGACACCATCTTCATGATCATGAGTGAGGTCAGGCAACGCACCGTAGGGTCGTGCGTGTGCACAAGCTGCAAACAGGAGAACTATGGCGATAACGACCATGGCAGGTAACAACACTACGGACGATTTGGAACCCATTGCATGTATTGGAAACAAGCACTGATGTTGTTGCTAATGTTAGTCACTCGGTTTGTGCCTTCAAGTGTATCCATCAACACCACTTAGTATTTATAGATGCATCGCTGTAGCCATACCTAATTTAATTTCTATCTCCATGAAGGCGCATGATAATAAAGAAACCAAAATGACGAAAATGTGCTCATCGACAACGACATTCAGGATCGTGACACCAAATAGATAAGATATACTGCCGTGTTTAAATGACATTTTCAGCTCCCTGCATGAAATTGCAAGCACACGTCAAGAAAAGTGTGTGCCCAGCCTATATTAATTAGATATACGCTAGCAAATTGCGAGTACATCAAGAAAAATGCTCGCCTAATTCATTATCTACGATCTCTCTCCATTATAGCCATTATATGTACATATTGTCTGCAAAATCTATAAGGGATAAGGGTGTATCTTCAATTAAGCGTCAATCATCTTCCTCCTCACGTCCGCACTTGCTGCCGACCTCCTCACTTCCCATCGTATGAGTCCTACCCACACCCTTCCCCAGGCAGCTAGCTCCCTGTTGAGTAACTCTGAATCTATAAACTCAGCAGCTGTTGCTGTATCCAAACAAAGTACTACTTTGTTGTAGGTATACAGTGGTAAACATTTTGGATTCAGCTGCAGTTATAGCGCCCAATGATGAGTGCAGCCAAATCAGGGCCTCAAGGCTTATGCACATATAGTTATATTGATATCAAGGCATCATATCCTCTACCGGAACAAAATAAATTACTTTTTAAGGTTATTTAACAAAATATTGGTTCAATATTTTTTATTTAACTAGGTCCAAAAGACGTAATAAAAGTTGTGTTGCTTTTTTTGGGGTTGGCATAGTGGGGTCAAATTTTGGTCGGATTCTTCTATCACGTAAGATTTTCACAAGAAAATCAATGCTTAAATATATATATTTGTCCAGGATGTCTTCATATCATCGGGTAGTCCATAAAAAAAACTAGATCATTGTTCATGAATGGCCGGACCATGACGCGAGGTGAATTACACAACTTAGAACTCAATTTTTAACTATATGACCTCTTTCTATAACCTTAGCAAAATATACTCCCTCCATCTTGTAATATAGTTCAATAGCATTTAAAATTTGTCTTCAAATATAAAGAATTTTAGAGGACAAAAACTATTTTTTGCATTAAATACTTTCCATTTATCAACCAATCACCACTAATTATGTTCATGATAACGTCTGATTAAGAAATAAAATAAGGGTACATATGTGTCTTTTTGTTCTCTCTTAATTTGTCTTAAAATTTCTAGAATGCTTGTCTTAAAATTCCTAGAATACATTATATTACAGGATAGAGGGAGTATGCAATAAAGTAATCATCTAAATATGTAACTATGGTTTTACTAGTTGTATTGTTATATCTTAACACAAAAAAGACGAACGAACTCGCCAATACTGCTGCTAAGCCATGGGCCATGGCTAAAAGTACTGTTCATTGATTTGTTGTGAGAGAAAAACATTGCTGAATGACTGATAAATTCGATAGATAAGCTCAAGCGAACATGTTTAATCATTCCATAAATGTTGGAAGTACGTAAAGAAAATTGCATACATAATTTATTATGTAGTACTGGAGTAGCACATTAAGTATTACGTGGAGAAAAATATATGTTCACCACATTTCCTACACGTGCATTATTGGCAATGGTGATGGCCAGGCCAGGGGATGCCACACCGTAGCCACACCCTAAAAAATGTATATCTCTTTTCAAAAAAAAATGTATATCTGATGGAATAAATAAATTAATTGCTTTCGGCAAGAGGTCTCAGGATAAAGTGCACGGATCAATTGAAGTAATATCTGAATATGGATGGATCAGAGATTTGCGATATAGAGAAATGATATTCGATCGTAAAATAGCTCTTCTAGGGGTATATATATTTCACTGAATTCTAGGGCTAGTGGCCAATAAAGTGCACACGGATCAATTGAAGTAATTCTGAATGGGAAACGTGGGGACGCGGAGGGAGCGTGGAGGGGAGGGACTGACAAGTGGGCCCTGCCTTCCCTTGCCATCCATATTATTAGTTTTAAACTACCGTTGAAACCAGCTCAATGCCAAATATAAATAAACAGTTTTAGTTCTAGAGTTGGATGGCCAAAACTCTAGTCTAGCTATAGTTGAATGGTCAAAAATAGACTTTTTCCTTTAAAAAGCAAATTGAACTTTGCTCTAGTGGTCAAATATAGAACCTGTCTACCTAGGTTCAAACTCTAGACTTAATACAGGTGCTCATCAGTTCATTCGCCTCAGATTGGTTGAGGGCGTGCAACATTATTTTTTTTAGTCTATTAGGGCACTCATAATACACAAACTATGATATAGTTTCTATAGATATTAATTACACTGCCACGTAGCCAATTTGTTGATGTAGCAAGTGATTTAATGAAGAGAGAAAAAAAATCCAAGAAACTAAGTCTAACTAATAAACTGGGTCTTCACGGTTATCGATGGATAAACTACTTTAACCGTGTTGGGAGAGCAAACATGGTTTCTATCACTAGTTATGTCCTATGCTATAGAAAATTTTGTAGCGGAAAGGATAATTTTTTTGGTACAATGTCATATGCTATAGAAGCTACTTATAGTTTCTTGCATTGTTGGTGCCCTTAGAATAGTCCTAATGCTAGAAAACCGCAGATAGTTTAGAAACTATATTCTTACCAGATAGTTTCTATTTTTTCCAATCACATGTCTCATTTAATTGCTTGTCACATTAGCAAAATGGTTAGGTGTTGGAGTACGTAATTAATGCACATAAAAACTATGATGGTATACATTCAATATAAATACTATATAGGACAGTAATAATAATGTCATTTGCCTATGGTAATTAGTTTAATTTTTAGGGTTGAACTATGAACTTTTGAACGCTCTGTGTGTCTAGTTTTTGCCCGTGATAGATGGAGATTGAACCACGTAAAACTATACGTAGGTACTTAATTAGTTATTGAATTTCTTGTGTCACAGAAAAACAACGATATTTCACACAGTACATAATACATATATAAGCAAATCTCAATTACGTTTACTGACAATGCCACACAGACACATGGCGGCTAAAATGTAATGCCGCGCGTGCATGCATGCACGTAAGAGCAGCTTATTCATACATAATAAGACAACTTATTCATAACACAAGAAGCCGTGATATATATAGCTATAAATCGCGTACATGTATATATGTATACCTTGTGCGACACCTATCAACACTACATAAGGAGCCCTTTTGGTTTTTCAACTTCCCCTGCCTGTGCACCTGTCTTGACATTGATCGTAACTGTCCCTGCCTGTACACCCGTGTTGATCTTGACCGCAACACTACCATCCGGGGCAAACCCGGTGACTTCTTGTCGGACAGGTAATGTGGCACCGGCTTCTTCTAGGTTGAGATCAAGTGCGCCATGGTGGTATAATTGGTCACCATCTTCTTCATGGGCGAGGTCATCAGACAAGGGTCGTGCTTGTGCAGATAAAGCTGCAAACAGGAGAACCATGGCGATGACGACCATGGCAGGTAACACTACGGATTTGGAACAGCCCATTGCAGGTATTGGAAGGAAGCACGCTGATGCTGTTGCTAATCTCAGTCACTCGGTTTGTGCCTTCAAGTGTATCGATCAACACCCCTTAGTATTTATAGACGCGTCGCCGTATAGCTATACCTAATTTCTATCTGACTTTGTCCATGCTCGATCGTGTTAAATATTAAATAAATCAAAATGATGAAAATGTGCTCATCGACGACGACATTCGGGATCATGACTCAAAGTCAAAATAGATAAGATATACGGATGTATTTGTCAAGAAACACTGCCGCTTAAATGACATTTTTAGTTCCCCGTGAGAACTGAGAAGTTGCAAGCAACACGTGAAGAAAAGTGTGTGCCTAGATATATGCTAAAATCTATAAACTAGCTACGCTTATGCGCATATAAAATAGTTATATTGACATCAAAAGCAATCATATCCTCTACCGAAAGAAAATATAATACCTTTTAAGGTTATTTAACTAAATGTTGGTTAAATATTTTTCATTTAACTAGGTCCAAAGTAAGTATGTACTAAAATTTTTGTTGCTTATTATGGAGTTGGCATAGTTGGGTCAAAATTTTGGTTGGATTCTTCCGATTTCCATAAGAAAACTAATTAAGTGCTAACTATATATTTGTCCAACATATCTACGGATTGAATAGTCCGTAAAAAAGCTAGATCATTATTGTTCCTCTTAATGCAATGACATTATTCTAAAAATGTGTTTTCAAAATTTATCGACCTGGCACACTTTAATAAGATGAGGGCCGCTCATGCATTTAATTATTATTAATTTTTTATTATAACTTATCAAGTTACAAATACAAGGATTTTAATTTTATTAGTCTACTAATAAAGGGCTCATTTTCCCCTAAGACCTTCAAAGTATATGGAGATGGACAGGGCACAGAATCTGAAGCTGGTAAACACCAAAAAAAAAAAAACCCTCAGCTGGTGTGGCGCGCAGAAGTCAAGTCCACTCCGCTGGCAGCTAGCAGTTCGGGGACACGTTGGTGCCGACGTGGCGACGTGTCAGCCGGTCCATGCATGCACGCGTTCGTATGCGTGGGTTTCCATTCCAATGAACAGCTCCCGGTCCAGTCTTATCGGAACTATGTCTAACCATCATGGCCCAAAATACGACAGTTATTTGTCAAATAAAAAAATTTATATTTATTTTTAGTTTTCTCCAATATTTTTTACAAATAAATTTTGAGAAACGAGGGTATTCAAATTTATCGCATCACATCTGGACGCTTGCCGACCACCCATGCATGCATCGTCATCGACTCGTCGTCGTCATGGTCATGGACTGGACGCACGCATGGCCGGCAGGTAGCTAGAGGCTTGCGGCGACGGCGGCGGCGGCTAGGTAGCCGGGCTCTACCATATGCTTGCACCAGTCCACCACCACACATCACTACAAATAGCGGCCTAGCTAGTGCAACACCTCCGGTCGTCGATCGTCACCGGCCGGCCCCGGCCGGCCGGCCACCCTAGCTACTCCCCACGCCGATCGATCCAGATCGAGATCGACCTTCTGCACTTCATCATCGATCCGGCCGTCTAGCTACATATATATATATATATATATATATATATATATATATATATATATATATATATATATATATAGCTAGCTAGTGTATCGAGATGGGTGTCGGGCAGCTCGTTTACGGGCTGGTGTTCGTCGCCGTCGCCGGCGCCTTCTTCCTCACCATCCACCTCTACCTGGCGCCGCTGCTCTACCTCACCGCCGCCAGTTAGCTATTAGCTCTGCTATATCATCGATGCAACTCTCGCCGCGGCCGTCGTTGTCGTCGTCGTCGTCCTCATCCATAAATTTTGCTTGGATCTATCATTATTGTTGCTTTTATAGTTTTCAAATTGAAATTACTTATGTAATGTTATACTTGAGTTTTCAAGTAAGGCCCTGTTCGGTTACGTCGGAATGGGCTGGGAACGACGTGGAACAGTTTCCGATTAGTTCAAAATTGCGAATAAAGTCTGTGGCTGGGAATCATTCCCGTAAAACCGAACGAAGCCTAAGTTGTTTAGCCCTGGAATGGTCTCCATAATTTCGAAAAAATCCTCTAAATCAATGGGTTGGAAAGTAGTAGTTTATCATACTTTATATATGAGCCTCTTTGACATAGTTCCCAACCCCAACTTCACGTACTCTTACCTTCCTTGGAGCCCTGGACTAATGGACTCTGATGGCGAGCTGATGAGAATCACTTCTCGTTTGCACTATGAGTTAGGAGATAAACCTGCTCTCCACCGCTTCTCGCTGCTCTCCATTCAGTTGATGTTGTTGTAGACATAGATGTTGTCACATTAATTATAGGGTAAATTAAATACAGCCAACTTGCTTCTTATGCCTAAACGTATCATGTACAATGTACATTCTGCTAGTTTTATTTCATGATTTAAAGACTTATGCTTTCAGTGGCAGGTGCTAGATTTATTCTAATATTTAACGACCATACTCATAGAGCAGTCTTTGCGTGTATGCGTTTATAAGGGCATTCTGCTTACAATGGTAGGCACTGGATTTATTCTAGTGTTACCTCATACTCTTTTCATACAAAAAATACAACTATGAGTCACGTGCAATTTAATGATACTTATTTTATCTCATAATTGTTAGTATGCTTTTATATAAATTTAGTTAAACTTTAAGTTATTTGATTTTCTAGATGGAGGGAGTAGATATGAAGAATACGTAATGTACGCAACTTGTATGTCTGTCTGTTCTGTGACCTGTAGTCAACTTGTATGTCTTCATGCAAGATGTCTATGTCATTCTCCACCAAGTGATCCCACTATATGTTCTATACAAGGAGTTCACATCATTCTTTGCTAAGTGTCTCACTAACTTGCAACCGTTTTCATACAAGCTACCCATGTCATCTCTATTAGGTGCAATAGTTTTATTTTTTTAATCTATTAACGTGCAAGTCATACATATGATATTTATTTTACCACATGTTCTTCAATAATGTGATCAAATATTCTATTGATTTTTCTTCTATTAACTTACCCCTTTTTTACCAGATCCGGTATAATAAGATAACATGCAAGCCAAATTCATATATACACATTATACAAACTACCAATATAATAGATTTATTTTAAGAAAACTCCTGCAGTAACCTGTTTGCTTTATCTTGCTGCTGCTTTGCTCATCCTTAGTTTTCTACCATCCAATCTGACTGAACTGAACCCTAGTGAAATTTAACCAGATCTATTCATTTTGGTATTTGAGTGTATTTAGTGGATTAGAAAACCTTTATTTTGATGTCAATGTTTTGAAAGAAGCGTATCTCATTGATTTTTTAGATTTTGATCATATCTAAGAGACCCTATTTTATCTAGGTTGGTAACCCAATGGATTTTTTGTTTGATTACTGGCTTCATATAATTCCAAAAACACAAGTTTTCTTGATGACGCCTCTTGTCCATATCTCTCATCAAAGAGTGTTATTCTATAATGTTTCTTTAGTAGGTCCCTTGCCAATCTAACTGAGCTTTCAAATATTTGTCCCACACTCATTCATGATGACAAGTTCTTCTTTACCCAAAAAAAGAACCACTTAGAATAGCTCAATAGATTATATTTGTTGAGAAATGCAAAATGATAAGGGGATGATCCTCATTATCTCAATAGATTATATTTGTTGAGAAATGCAAAATGATAAGGGGATGATCCTCATTATCTATTTTGGCCAATTATATTACTTCCTTGTGTCGTATTGATTATTGCTTTCTCCTGACAATCGGGAAAAGCTTGAAAAAGGGCTCAAATGGTACGGTCCCTCCGTCACTCCAGAATGAAAGGGTGATCTTGTAGTTCTTTGGTCAGTGAAGATATGTTGTTAGGCACTCCATTTTCCCATTAAGGACGAACCACAACTTGTGCTCGAGACATAGCTCTCCATATCCAGAATTCACGTTGCTAAAGCTGAAGCAGCTACTTTTGAAGTAACGAAAGAAAAGCAATGTCTGGAGTGGGGGTCAGAGTCAAAAAGAGGATTCCTCGCATCCCGGTTTTCGAATTTTTTGTTGACACAGACAAAGTAAGAGAAAACCCCTGAAAGAATTTCCATATTGATCTTGGACATATAAGAGTTCCGAAACAAATTTCTTTAGAAAGAAGATTTTTTGTCTCATGGTAGCCTACTCTAGTCCCCAGAAGGATTTGAAAGGCATTATGGAATTAAGATTTCCCAGGTTTAGCCAAGGCTTAGCTCATGACCTCACTACTCGTCGTATTTGGTTTGGTATTGCTACCACACATGATTTCGGAAGTTTCAAACCAAAGGCAAGGAGCGCTTACTTTAGCCTTTGTTTCTTTTGCGATATGTCTTCCTTAAGGATTCATCCAAAGTATAATCCCCACTTCTCTTCTTTTTTTGTTTCACCAATAAGATATGGAGACTTGCTTCATATTTGGAATTACATAAAAAATGTTTTTTAAACGGAAAGAGGTCTACGAAAAGTTTTGGGAAAATGTCAATGTTTGCCGGCTTATTTGGGCGCTCAGAATATGCTTCTAGTTACTTGATATTTTCAATCCAATCCATAAATGTTGGAAGTACGCAAAGAAATTCATTGCATATACATAATTATTTATTATATATATGTACTAGTACTGGAGGAGTACGTAGCACATTAAGGGGGTGTTTGGGACGGCTCCACGTTTCTCACAACTCTACCTTGATATAGACGCTCAATGCTCGTCATTTTGTTCGGTCTGGATTGGTCAAGGGTGTGCAGTACATGCTTTTTCATTTGCTAAAGATGCTATAAAACTATAGTGGATTGTTCTGTTAGAGCGTATAAGCCATACCTGAACTCTTCCCTGTCCTTCGCCACTGGAGGAGAGAGAGGGAGTTGGCGAAGGAATAGGAGAGAAAGGGTCCGGGTTCCTGCTGCAAAGGTGCAAGAGAGAGAGAGAAGAATCGTTGGGAGGACCTCTTTTGATCTCGTTATAAACTCGGGGGTTCCTCATGCAAGTGTAGCAAACCGAGGTTGGGCCTCCTTCTGCTGGGCTGGGCTGCATCGTTCCCACGTGGGCTGATCTTGCCGCTCGGGCTAAACGAAACTTTCCTTCCTTGATGGCCCAAAACTAGGTGTAAGCCCGGCCCACGGCCTCGGCCATCCTCAGCGCGCGCAGCAGCGAAATTTTCGCCGGGCTTTCGAAAATCCAAGCGCCCCCGTCCCGAAAATTTCGTCTCGGGTCGGGTCCCCGCAAATCCACCACCCACCCCCGTGTCGGGTCCGCCGTGTCTCTGCAGTTGCACTGCTCCGTCCGTTGCCTTCCCCGTTCCCCCTCCACGCCGGCCCGCCCCGAGGAAACGAGAACCAGCACCCGCACCGCACCCAAGCGGCGGCGCGACTCCGCCTTTTCAAATCCCGCCTTCCACAGTCCCACTTCCTCGCCAGTTGCCCCCTCCCTCCCTCTCCTCGCCTCGCCTCGCCTCGCCACCTATTCCCTCTCGCCGCGTCGCCCCCGCTTCCGGAAGCTTCCAGAAGGTTGCCGGTCGGAGGGACGGGCTACATGGTGGCCACCTTCCAGTAGGTAGCTTCCGTCTCCCGCCGCGCCGCCGCCGCCAGGTCAGTCAGCGCCGTCCGGGCCTCGTCGCACCCGCCAATCTCTTACTCTTACTCCCCCGTCGCTGTCGGCCCCACACCCGCATCGCCACCGCCGGACCCGATCCGCCCGCATCCCCGCACCCACCCCACCCCACACCGTGCCGCCCCGCCGCCCGCCACTTCCTCCTACTGTAGCAGTCAGCCTCCAAACCCTAGCTTCGCTCCCGTTCCGCTAGCCCCGTGGCGGCGGTGGAGCCTTCGCCGCCGCGACGCTGGGCCGTCGGATCGGGGAGTTTGTCGATTTGATTCCCATTGCTGAACGAGGCAAATGCGCTCTCATCTCCTCAACGCCACACACACACTTGATTGATTTCGGCCCTGGTTTGGCGTGAGCGTGTTTGTGTGCTGTAATAGGATTCAGATCCAATGCGCCCGGCGTTCCATGCCATTGCTGCCGAAAGCTAAATTTCTTTGTGGGGTTTATCATCTGTGTGCCTTGTCTTTCCAGATGAGTTAACATACAATGGCAAGCAAATGATGTCCTTGTTTATTTATGGGTTTCCCCCCTTCTTTGCTCCTGTGTTGGTGTAGGCTGAGTGGAAGGTAGGGGAAGGCGAGGAACCCAAGGGCGGGATGTGGAGGTAGAGGATTGGACGCTACAATGGCGCAGGCTGCTGTGGAGTCCGCTCTGAATGGTGACTCTTTGATTGGGAGGCAGCCGGTGGTTCCGAGGATGAAGAGGAAGACACCCTCCGAACTGAGAGTAATGATGCCTATCTTCCCTTCGCCTTTTATGTTCAAAGGTTGATTACTGTGTTGCCACTAGGATGAAATGCTTGGTCAAATGTAGGTGCCGTCTCAACATATTCGCTGACAGATGGCTGTATCACAACTTATTCATCTGTTCATACCATTCCACACCTGTTAACAGTATTGAGTTTAATGTGATAAAAATGCTCTACCTAGTCTGAACTTAAGTCCTATCCATGTTGCAATGCAATGGTTTCTGTTTTATATTGCTCCAATGTTAATCAAGTAGCTCTGTTTTTGCCCCTGCCTAGTTCAAAAAACCTGCTTAACCACTGGCCACTGTGATTTGAACGCATTCTCAGAGTTTTGCATATTGACAGTGGAAACATTCACATCCTGTTATGAGCATCATATATGGATGGATGCACACTGAAGCTGAAATATCTTAACATTGTATACTTAGAGTAAAATTCATCACTTGATTTTTTTTAGGTTGAAAGAATGCTTTCCACTGTTTCTGCCCCAATGTTAATGGATTAGCTTTGTTATTTCACATTGACCTAGCCTAGTAGTTCAAAGATGTCCACAGTGTACAAGCACATATCTTGCACCATTTAAGTGATATTCATCCTTTGTTGATAGCTGGGACTTTTTTAAGGTAGTTTTCTTAGAAGGCTGAATTAAAAACTGCTGGTTGAACACATTCTGATGTAAGCATCACATATCACATAGCTGCAGATGAACATTGAACGTATTCACAATTCACATCATGCTATATAAGCTTCATGTATACTTGAGCTCAATAACACTAGGAAGAACTCACAATGTATTCCAATCATAATATTCCACAAAATGCAGATAAATAAACACTAAAAATGTCAATAATTATTTGTTGCAGGGTGAACAACTGAAGCGGCGTACGTCTGAAAAACTTGCTAATGATCTGTTACCTTCTTCTGCCGCATTAGATAGGTAGCTTTCTTAACCTTGTCATGTTCTTCTTGTGCTCTTTTTTTTTGTCTGTGATTATTATCTTGTACTGTAGATCAAACAATGGACTAAGGAACACAGAGCAACAAAAGATATCCAAGTACATCAACACACGTGTTACAGAGGTGTTCCCTGTGAGAAAAGCAAGAAACCTTGGGAAGGAAAATTGCAAGGTTAGACTTAGGTTTTTATCCATTTTGTTGAACTCATTGACGCTGAAGTTGGATATTTGGTTCAATGGTTTGGTGCTAAGTGTAAAATACCCTGCAGGATGCCTTACAGAATAATGAGAAGGTTTCTAAGTCTGTTGATGCTACAACAGCCTCAAATTTTGCATCACCTTCACTTCTATGGTAACGATCTGAATACAGAACTTTAGATTCAATCTTTTCATTGTTTATTAAGCTCTTACTTGGCTTGTTTATCATAATTCAGTGGTCATGGTGACTCTGCTAAGTTGGACACTTTTGTTCCATCCACGGAGGCTGCAAAGCCAAGTTTCAAGAAAGTTGAGAAATGCAGTGAAAATGCTCTGCGGAGTGTATCTGAACTTCATGTTGGCGATGAGAAGCAGACTGGTTCTAACAAATTTGATATGGTAATAATCATTCTTCCTCTTACAATTTATCATATGTTATAATGCCAGCTAACATTTCTAATGCTTTATTTTAGGAAAAAGTACTGAAAGGTTTTGGAGCTCGTGATGCTTTTGTGGCTTCTGGGCTCAATGCCCCTAATGGACAAGTTGGTGGTAATGCGTTGAAGTCTTCAGACATCTGCCCATCTAAGATCACCGTTCCAGGGAAAAAAGCTCCTCTGGATTTTACCTTAAAGACTAGTTTGCAATTTGTTTCATCATCATCTGTGAAGTGGTGAGTGTGCACTAGCCTCTCTTGTTCTTCTGTATTGAAATTGTGCCAGTTAGAAACTGTATTAACATGGTGTCTATGTTGCTTGAACCTATAACATTTCCTCAGTTGGCATTCTTAACACTATATTTGACCACATGCCGCTTATAGCCTTTTTGGATGCTATATACTGATTTGCAAAGTACTGATGGTCATAGCTCTTACTACTTGTAACAGGTGTCACAAGCTCAATACAAGTTTTGGCAGAAGCAGCATCACTGGAGCCATTGGTCAGAGCTGTCCTCGTGGGTGTCAAAGTTTAGAGTGCCCAAAGCCTGAGAGCAATAAGGAATTCTTGTTCTCAAAGGCTCTACAATCATGGGTATATCCACAATCGCTGTTGCCTTCCTCTGTCATATCTGCTATGCTCTCATCAACTGCACGAGGAGGTAATCACTAGATCTTAATTGCTTCTTTCTGTGAATGTAATTCCATAAAAGTGATGTACTCTGCCTTGTAGAAAGTGATTTTCTTCTCAAAAGACATCAGGACTGGGAAGATTCATTCCAAAATCTTTACTACATGCTCCGGAAGAACATGTTGAATATATTCTATGGTACTTTCTTACTTCAGAGAGCTCATATTGTTTGCACAAAAGGACAGAATCAGTTCTTTTCGTACAGAAAAAAGTAGCTCATCATAATATATGCAAATACCTATAGCCTAGCATTCATCTACGGTAAGCACTTAGCAGTTTACTTCATTTGCACCTGTACTTCAATAAACAATACTATTTCTCTTACACTTTATTTTCAAAACATAAAAGAGAGCACATAGTGATACATTTTGCTCAAGGTTATCTTCATCTGTTCTATTTTGTGTTCCTTGTCGGCTTTGATTTTTTTTATTCTATATCGCATTATTATTCTGTCTAACATCATCAATAACACTGTCTGAACATTACTGTTATAGTTTATACAACACAATTTGTTGCTCTCTTCATTGGTGGAAGCTGTTTGGAAAAAAAGCAGTCCAGTAATGCCTACTTATCACAATCTACACGTGGCCTACGCGCATTACTACGGAAACATGTGAGTTCATTCTGATTTATTTGTCAGTAATATTTCTACAGCCTTAATGTTTGATGCTTCACATTTTACATATTCCTTGACACTATAGTTTCTTACTAACCATCAAGGCACTAGCAAATGATATTGATGTGGAGTAGATACATATGGGCCATTTTTTCAATTGGCTTGTTATAGGAAGTCATTTGTCTACAATTGCGTGGTATCATAATTTAGGATATTGGTCTCTAAAGGCATCAAAATACCAGAGATAGTTCAAGCTTATCTAACCTTTTTTTAGCTCTATATGCCTCTTCAAAATCTTTTGTCTGCATGGATCATTAACCACAAGAGTTTACACTGTTGCAGGGTGTTTGCTTTTCTATGCCTCTTTGCAACACTGAAGTGGAGCAGGCTACTGAAGATGACCTTATTGAACTTTCAGAAATCCAAAGGCGCAATCTTGGACAGGTTTTGGTTTCCTTGCAGTTTTCCCTGGTTTGCTTTAGTCACTCTGCAGCTACCAACTGGATGTAAAAATGAAAATAATTGAACGTGCAGGCACTCCATTTGGATGCTTTATCTGATGTCGACAACACCAAGCAGTCATTGCTTTCATTTACTGGCAATGAGAACGTTCATGGCTTATACGATGTTCTTTTGAATTACAAGTACGGTGCATCTCATTATTTTGTCACCCCCTTGTTGTTTGCCTCAAAATTTCTGTTGTAAAGGTGATCTTTGTGATTCTTCAGGTCCTTGCTAAATTCTTTATCTGCTGTGGACGTCCCAGTCTTATATTCACCCCAGCCATTTCAAAATGGCTGTCTACATATTCCAGAGGTCAGTTCAATTCTATAGCCTTATCTTTTTTGTTTGTCTGCCTTTTTAGTTCCTTTTTTTGTTACTATAGGACTAGGAAACTTTGTGACTTCAAACTATTTCATTTACAAAGAAAGAGAACCATGTTAATGTGGGGAAGTCCTGATGATAAATTCCTAATTGAATTTGAAGCTGCCATATCATGCTTTAAATGTTTTGATTCTCTATTAGTGCAGCGGAAAGAGCACATCAAACCGTGTATCAGCCTCTAGACTGAGTTGTGTATTTGCAAAGTTTGATTTGAAAAGAAATAAATCTGATCCTCTGAATCTATGCGTCTCTTCTCAGGTGAAGTGCAGGGAGATGAGGAGAGCAGACATGGGGCTGCTCTCATCCGGCGGGTTCGACACAGAACAGGGATCAGCGTTTGCCTCAACGACAGGCAACATCTGCTACAGCATGGAAATAAAGGACGCGGTTCTCCCGCCATGGGTCGTCTCTGGACTCTGCGCGGCGATGAGCCTGGACGCGGCCAGCTTTGATCTAACGTACGCACAACCATACTGTTGTGTCTCTCCCATTCGACCCTCCTGTGTGCTTTAAGTTTTGTGCTGAGCTTTCTCGTCGGTTCCTCACAGGATCGCCACGGAGCCGTCGTCGATGGGTTTGAACGTGGCCCTCAACTCCATGGGCACCACCACGAATGCCCAGCCTGAAGGAGCGACTCCCTCCAGCGGCTGTGCGCCTGGGCCTGTGGTGGGCGCCATTCCTGACGCCGTCCTCGTCCCCTCCCTGCACTCCGCGTCGGTGCGGCGCCTCAGCTACACGGACGGCGGGTACGTTGCGCACACAACCGTGTGAGCTCTCTGAGCTTGAGGTGGCCTCGGTTCCTGCGCGCGAGCGCAGCAGCCGCTTTTGCTGCCCGTCCGTCCGGCTCCGGCTCCGGCTGCCGGGTGGGAGAAGAGGGTTCCTCTGGCGTCTGTGCGGCCGGGCCCCCACGACGACAAAAGAAGGCATCGGCGTGCGGATCGTGTGCGGGGGGGTTGTTGTGATTTTGGAGCCTGCCTTGGCCTTTTTTCCTCGTAGTACACGGACGTGTCGATACACGATTTGGTGACTAAATTATGGAGGCCATACTTCTGGTGGTCTGGAAAAAGGAAACAACTGTGCTTGTGCATCAATTATTCACCTGTGCTTGGTGTTTAAATTTGTTTTCCGTCTTTTTTTGCTTGGCCGTAACTTGGAGGAGATGGAAGGGACCGTTCCTCTCCTTCATTTCTGGAACACCGTTTGGTCAAAAGGGCTAAGCAAGACTGCTGTTTGAATTTCGAACGGCGACGTTGGTTCTGCGGTGGACAGCGGACGGTTTCTTCTTTCTTGTGTGCACCCTGCACTTGCCGGCTGCCGCTTCACTTTTTACTTGCTGGCCGGGTGCACAGGGTCCACGTGTCCAGTCCAGCAGCCTGAAGGCAGGACCAGCCGTCCAACGAGATGACGCTCGTGCAGTCGTGCTCCCAAAACTGCGAATTTGTTTTCCCGCCGTTTCCGGTCGCCAGAAATATCTGCGGGATACGTATGTCATTATAATATTGTATTGTACTTGTATAACGTAGTACTCCTACTGTAATAGAAAATCACAGGGCAGGGCAGGGTTGGGTTGGGCAAGGAAAACAAAAATGAAACCGGATGAGGAAGAGTCTCCCGGTCCCATTCTCAGGCCTTGTTTACTTCGCAAAAAAAATTTGCAAATTTTTCAGATTCCCCGTCACATCGAATCTTTAGACACATGCATTAAGTATTAAATATAGACAAAAATAAAAACTAATTACACACTTTGGTTGAAGTTGACGAGACGAATCTTTTGAGCCTAGTTAGTCTATAATTGGACAATATTTGTCAAATACAAACGAAAAAGCTACCGTGTCGATTTTGCAAAATATTTTGGAACTAAACAAGGGCCTCAGGTGGTTTGCGTGGCGTCCACCAAACCGTCGCCTCTCCCGAGACCGATACGTACTCCTACATCAACAACGCGAGGTGGCTGTCGCATGATCCCGAGACAGGAGATTAGCAGCAGCAATGTCTTCTCCAGGCGGGCCCCGCACACCCCCGTCTCCCCCTCCACCAGCACCTGGCTGCCCTGCCGCGCGCTCAGCACCCCCCGCAACGCGACAAATGGGCGAAACGGCAATTTGGCAAAAGCAGCTGCCCCCGCCTGCCCCCTGCTGCACCGCTTCCTTTCTTCTTCTACTCGGGGCTGCTGCTGCTGCTCGCAAAAAGCTTCGTCCTTTCCTCACGGCTCCTCGCTCGCTCCACGTTCGTCCTTTCCCCTCCCCACCACTTCTCGCGTTGCGCTCGGCCCGCCCATGAGCGTCTCCGGCAGCGGCAGCGGCGGCGGCGGCGGTGGCGGGGCCATCATCCCCGCGTCGCGCTTCCTGCGCCGACGCGCCGCCGTGCGGGACCTCGGCGGGGACGCGTCCGGCGACGCCGACGCCGACGCCTTCTGGGCCGCCGCGCCCCTCCTCTACGACTTCTCCCAGCAGCAGGAGCCCACGCCCCTGGCCGTGCGGCGATCACCCTCGCCCTCGCCCTCGCCGGCGCCGACCAGCCCGTGCCTCCTCCTCGCCAGAAGGCGGCACAAGGAGCGGTCCCCGCCGCCGCCGCCTCCTCCGGCACCGCGGCGCTGGCGAGCGTCGGGCGGGACGACGGCGACGACCTGCCTGCTCTCCGCCCTGCACCATACCTGCGTCGGCTGGGGCGTCACGAGGCGCGCCGAGTACCCCAGCCGGCAGCAGCCGCAGCACCGCCCGGGTTCTCCCACGGTTTCTGGACTGGGGATGCGCGTGTACCAGCTGGCGGCGGCGGCTCGGTGCGTGGAGCGGGGTGATGGCGAGGACGAGGAGAGCACCAGCGGCGCCGTCAAGTGGAGCAAGTGCCTCGAGTTGGTGGTGGCCAAGAACGAGCAGGAGGAAGCGGCGCCGGCGGTTGGTCAAGATCAAGAGAGCGGCCGTGACGAGGAGGAGGAGGAGGAGGACAAGCCCGTGGTGGACAAGGCGAGGAAGGCGAGGAGAAGGAAGAGGGCCAGGTGGAGCGGCTGCCGCCGCGGTGCCGCCAGGCGCGCCAAGAAGGCCCCGCGGGTCGTCAAGGAGGAGCAGGAGACGTCAGACGACGAGGCGGCGGACGAGGACGTCAAGCCCGCGGTGGCGGTGAAGGCGGAGGAGCCGAGGGAGGGGAGGAAGAGGGTGGCGGCCACGACGAGTGCGCGCCGCGCACCCGACGCCGCCAAGCGCGCCAAGAGGACGACCACGACCCCTCCGAAGCAGGAGGAGAAGGTGGCGGCGGCGGCGGAGTGCAAGCCCGCGGCCACCACCACTCCCGACACCGGCTCGCCGCGCGGCAAGGTGGACCGGTGGGCGGCGTGGCGGTACGTGGCGGGCGAGGCGACGCTCGTCGACATCCTGCGCGAGCGCGGCGCCACCGCCGGCAACCCCGCGCCGCGGGCCGACCTGCGGGCGCAGGCGCGCCGCTACATCGGCGACACGGGCCTCCTCGACCACCTCCTTCGCCACGTCGCCGACAAGGTCCCCGCCGGCAGCGCCGACCGGGTCCGACGCCGGTATAACCCGGCTGGCGGCCTGGAGTACTGGCTCGAGCCGGCCGGACTGGCGGCCGTGCGGCGGGCGGCCGGTGTCGATGACCCGTACTGGGTGCCGCCGCCCGGGTGGAAGCCCGGAGACCCTGTATCGCCCGAGGCTCGCACGCTCCAGGTGCAGAAGCAGGTGGAGGAGCTCACCGGGGAGCTTGCCGTCGTGAAGAGGTCTCCTTTCTCGTCTTCTACGTCCCTTATTATTGTAGTCTCATGGATTGCAGCTTCTTGTTGCAGTTATTATGATGAATGACGATGATACAATGATTAGATTCTTGAATGCAGCAAGTACTCGTACTTGTGTTATTTTGCTGAAATTGACTCTGTGATTTCCATGAACTGAAGGCAAATGAAGCAGCTCGACTCCAATCTGGTGCAAGTGAGCAAGGAAGCCTACATCTCATGGAAGGTGATCACACATCATACCTTGTTGATATGAATCTCATCCTGTCTCTCACTGTCCAGATTTTCGGTAAACTTCTAGTGTAGAACTGAAAATAGGGTATCCATGTGTGACACTCACACATAGTTGTGCCTGTGCTCTGCTCTTGTAAATTGTAATGTTCTACACACGTCTAGTTCTGGCTGGATGTTGGTGTTTGGTTTCAGATTTTGTTAGCTACATTTGCATTGTGCATAAACATTGGTAGAACAGCAGCATATTTTGCTTACCTTTGCTCCACTTGTTCACCTCTCTGAAGTTGTGAAACTGTCATTTATGTGCTTTACTTGTCACATTGCTTCATCGTGCTTAAAGTCAACCTTTTAATCTGCAATTCTGCACACACACTAGAACTACACTTGTGCCAATATAATGTTAAACTGCATGTCTGTTTCCATTAGTACTTAAAGAACTTGATGAAGAATCAAAAGTTCTTAGTTTTTGTTCATTGTAGCATTTTACTCTAGATAGGTAGCTATCCTTATTGGCAGGGGTATGACTGTATGGTGAAGGCTAATGGCAAGCTGGAAAAAGAGGTGCTGTCCTTGGAGGTATGCTTCACCTTACTGCTTCCTAATTTGTTAATCTAATTCGATGCAAGATTTATATTTCTGATCCCATTACTTATTCAGTGTACCCCAACTTTGCTTGGGAGTAAGTGGTTTGTTGTTGTTGTCTTGTTGAATCCATTAATTATTTGCTAGCTTAATTCGGTGATGGCCATGACAAATATTTTGGGGTTCTCATTTTCAGGAGAAGTATGAGAATGCGGCACAGGTGAATGGGGAGCTGAAAGAGCTGCTGCTGTTACTGAAGGTACATCAGAATCAATCTTCACAATTTGCACCACCTCAGCAAAGTAATTTATCTTTCTGGTAAAATGTGGTACCTTTGTATGATGAATGGTCTGAAACTCTGGATCTGTTTTCCAGGATAAGTACGATACTGTGCTTGAGAAGAATGAGAAACTGGAGGGCCAGATGGTTGCTCTGTCCACTTCTTTCCAGTCCATGAAGGTACACTCACTATTTAATGCTACTCAACTGCACAGATATTTTTAGAGGGCTGCTGCTGTGTAATTTCTTAGTTTTGCCTTACTTTGAGATGTGCGTGATTGCGTATTTAGCAGTACTAATTATCAGTGTACTGATAGAACATTGCTTGTGCATTGGACTGTATGTGCAGGAAGAGTTGCTCCTGCAGAGGATTGAAGATCAACCTCTGCTGATGCTAGCGCAAGAGCCTTGGGAAGGTGACAAGCAAGAAGCCGGTGCGAACAATGCTTTGGTGTGTGCAGGCAACGAGCTGACTGATGCTGATGCCGTCGATGGCAGCTTCAGCAGCAATCACAGTGCCTGTGGTGACAAGAAGATGGCGCTGAGGAAACGTATCTGCATGCGGGAGGGAGCATGCCAGTGGCCAAGGTCTGCTGCTTCAGGTGGCACGGCCGGCAGCCCTGGGAACCTGCCAGAGCCGCTGACTCCCGGCGCGGATCTGGTCATCGCCGACTTCGACACCATGATCAATAGCCTCGCGCCACCGTCCATGGAGGAGTACCTGCTGGTCGATGGTCTTCCCACGCCGACGTCTGCCTCGTCCACCAACGCCTCTCCCAAGCTCCAGCTTCTCCCCTCACCGGCCTCGCCAATCCAGGTCCAGCCTCTGCCGTCAACAACCTTGGTCATGGGCGACCTCAACCTGCAGCTCCGGCACATGGTGAGCTAGTCTAGTCCTCCTTAGCAGTAGTGCCCTGCTAGGAGTTCCAAAGAAAAAAACTAAGAAAAGCTTCCAGTCTTGACAGTTGACATCGCTAGCTCGTGCCACCATCCACCAATATAATGAACAGTGGCACGCACATGATCGTGAAGATGACTGACCTCTGCTTCGCCATTGTTGCTGCAACAGGACACATCGTCGTCGTCGTCATCAGGACAGTGCGTTGCCAAGGTGCTGAAGCTCGACGCTGGAGCTGGAGGTGGTGAGGTTGGCACTGAGCTGGTCCTGGCGACCCCCACCTACTGACAAGCTCCGATGAATGGACAGATGACAACAGAAGTTTTGCCTCACCGCCATTATATTAACCCATCTCACATCTCAGAACATAGCACACTGGATAGGGCAGCATAGCTGCAGAAAGACAGAAGAACACCCGAGACGAGAAGATACATTACCTACCCCCTTTACCTTTGCTGAACTAGGCCGCGCATTATGCTGATTTTCTCCTTTTAATTGTCAGTCAGTAGTTATATCACTAGTTTCAGTTGGAACTTTTAGTTGCAGGTGGGTTTTACTCACAGTTGAGCACCATGCTGCTTAATTCTTACAGTAGTTTGTACTTATGGTTGGAGAAATGGTCTGCCACTCTGTTGAAGTCAAATGCTCGCCAGGAGCATGCTTGGAGAAAAGGATCCATGCCTGTTTTGATCTTGTAGTGCACGCCTCTGCTCGTGGGTTGGAGTTTAGTTTTAGCACTGGCACCGAACTTGTTTTGCACAGATTCGAAGTCGGGTTTGGATTGATACGCAGGTCGCTGAACACATACATGCCTCTTGTTTAGTTGCATTTTATTTTTTTACAAAATGGACAATGTAGTATTTGGTTTGTATTTGATAAAATATTATCCAATCATAGACTAAGAGCATCTCCAACAGGTTGGTATTTTTTATTTGCCATTTGTTGTAGTTTACCAATTCCTAAAACAATATGACAAGTGGAAAAAAAAGGTCATCTCCAAGTGTTTGGCATAATTGACTTGACAAAAAACAAAATTGCAAACTCAACCGTATTTGTCGTAACTTTTCTTCCTCGCCGCATCTGGTCCCACGCTTTTGGTCGCGCGCGTTTCTTCTTCGTAAAGGATCATATATGGAGTACCTTGTGATGTCTTGCGGCACAGAAGGGCGGCGCGATCGACTTCGCTAAAGAACGACAGCGCGAACCCTTGCGGCACAGAACGACTACGCGGAGGAGGAAGTTTCTGTCGCGACAAAGTACCAGACGGACTATATATGGCGCAAAGAGTCCCCCACGCGCGGGAGTAGCGTGGGAGGAGCGCCCGATCGACAGTTGCCTTCTAGGCAAAGGATCCAAGCCACGGGCATATAAAAATGGAAGCTTTGGTGTTCCTGCCTGGGTCAGGCAAAGATTCTTTTGCCACCATTCAAATAGGCCTGTGTGTGGACTGCGCCTTTTGTTTTGGAGGCACATATTTCGCGACATGCTTCGGTGGCGTCCTCACGTTGCGCTTCCCTATCACCCTTCCTCCGTCGCCCCTCCCTCAACCTCCACCATTGGTGGCCGACAGCTCCTGCCACCTCACCGCGCCGCCCACCACCCACCCCTGTCCCTCAATCCCGCCCTCCACTAAAGCTCCACAGCGACATCCTCGCCCTACCCCATCACTGTGGCGGCAACTCTTGTTGCCTCACCGTGCCACCCACCTCCTGCCATCGTCACCCTAATCTTAGGATAGGACGATGGCAAGCTCCTGTCATGACACCCCCACCGTCAACCCTACCCTACCATCGTCTCGCCCTCCTCCTATATTCTTCTTGAGGATCTTTACAAAAGGGGACATGTGAAGGAGTCCCATCAGGCCCTTGCCGCCTTCGACAACAGTGGCTCTGGTTCTGTGACGGCGGCTCCAGCGTTAAAGCCCTCGGGTCCTGGTCCAACACTGGCTACCTCAATAAGAAGTGTCATAGCCGCGGCCTTGGAAACTTTCCGACCGATAGCATCACCACAGAACCCTCCTTCCCTAGGCTTTGATTCGGACATGGGTTTGAGCCACATCCTCCTACAACACCATGGACCCTTAGGTGTTGATGGAAATTAAAGACCATTTTTAATAGTCAAATAGACATGCAAAAGGGCAGAAATGAGATCACCAACATAGGTTTATGGGTTTAAACTAATAATTTCCATGAGTTTTGGTGAATCTATGTTTTGTAGGGAAGAAACCTAAGAAGTTGGTCTAAAAAGCATATTCTATGTGGGTACCAACTTGAGAAGATTCTAGAGAACACGAGAAGGCGACCCACTGAAGGGGAGGGGTCCACTTGTCACTAAGCCAGGTCGGCTGACCTGGCCCCTAGGTTGACTGACCTCCCCTAGGCCCACTTGTTAGCTAGCTTCGATGCTGGTTCTTCCACCGTCATTGAGATCCAATCTCCATCGTTGCTTAAGTCGGTTTGATCTGAGGGCTCACGAACCACACTCTGGCCTATTTAGACAGCCTTGTAGCCCCTGAGGCAAAGGTATCCTCAAACCCTAATTTATATTCTCTAGTCGGGATCAATTGAGAGGGGTACCATGAAAGGATCAACCTCTCAGAGCCAATTTTCAAGAGAAGATTAGTCCTCACTAGGATCTAGCCTTTGTATACAAATAGAGAGAAAGGGAATATTTTGAAGGGAGTGTCGGCTTGTTGGTGCTACCTCTACGACTTGTACTTTGGCGGATCTAGGCTTCTCCAAAAGGATGGAGCAGTTGGATCTTCTCCTTGGTAACTTAAAATCTTCTTCTTGCTTCCTTATCCTCCTAGCTCCTTATGGCAAGGGTGAGAGGGCCCCTCCCCCTTCTAACCTCTACCTATTGTGGTTCACGGCCTCTAGGTGATCTCCATGTCTATCTCTTGCTGCTTCCAAGCTTCATTCTCATGGCAAGGGTGAGAGGGCCCCTCCCCCTTCTAACCTCTACCTATTGTGGTTCACGGCCTCTAGGTGATCTCCATGTCTATCTCTTGCTGCTTCCAAGCTTCATTATCTTCTCGTTTCCCCTTCTTCCCTTCTCCTCCTTCTTGCTTGAGTGAGAGAGAGTGGAGAGATGAACTAGAGGGAGAGAGAGTGAGAGTGAGTGAGCTAGTGGACTCCTTGCCTTGGTGTGTCCACGAGATGGACAACTGTGATGACATGTGGGATCTAGTGATTCACAAGGTGACACCTCACAATTCATCATATGGGACGATCCTATCAAACAATCCGTCGCAACAGCGGATTCTCCGGTGGTGTCGGGTTACTGACTATCAACATGCTAGCAAACTAGTGGATAAACCGGTGGTGCTATTGGATTCTCCATCAATTCTACAGTGAGCAGTTTGATTGCAGAGTTTAGTTTCTAGCTACTTGATTTCAAATGCAAGGATGCTCATGATACTGATGCTCACAAGGGTGTCAAGATCAGGTCGTGACAACTTCCCCCTAGAAGAATCGCGCCCAAGTTCTTCAAAAGTAGGTTTTATGCAATCAAGGGAGAAAATTCAAGATAATAGGCTGCGTGTTCGTACATCTTGTATTCATGTAAGTGTGTGCATATATTTTATACTTCATGTAACAATTGTGTACTGCAGGTACGCTAAAAAACCTAATTATCCAACTCGACGGTCAGGACAAACACAAACGCAATCTGCGAGATGGTTCTTTCATATCTTATAAAGGATGTCAATTTGATCTACCTCACATGCCATGTAGGACAGTAGTTAGTAGATACATATTGCGTAGGACATTTGACATTGTCTTAGACTGTCTGCTTGACGGTGAAAGTGTATGTCAATACAATGCAGATTAGTTGCAGATAGAGGTAGAAGATCATTCCGCTAACAACGTCGGGGATGTCGATGTCATCGAAGAAATCATAGTAGAGACATCAGCATGGATGTCGTCGTCGAGGTCGGCAATATTAACGTAGAGCTTGTTGTGCTGATAACGTGTTATAAAACGTGTCATGAGCGGTTAGGACATTTTCCTCTCCATCTCTCATAATCAACACATTAGATAAAAATAGTTGAACAAGTATACACAAGATAAGGAAACTATTCGTTATTCCTTTGAATAGTTTGGTGATTTCAACATAGAGCTCTACGTATATAGTCCTGTCAAGACCTAAGAGTTTTGGTAAAAGCCCACATATAAACGGAAAAAAAATTAAGATTCCTCCTTCTCCTTTCCTTCTAAGATAGAGTCCATATATTTTACAACATGTGTTTCCAAAGTAAATAAGTACTCTACAAACATTCTGCTGCAGACACACAAAAAAGAATAGGTATAGGTTCGTTGCTGAGTAAACACTTTTTTGTCCATCTTATTTCCATCAAACAAAAAAAAACAAACAATTCAATAGTGTGTACATATTATAGAATAAAATACATATAGATCGAAAAAGAAGAATTGAAATGTGTACGTAGTAGGCCATTACAACTACAAATGATGACCAACTCATCAAATACATATGCTGATTGATGACTACTAGCTTTAATTATTTATATTGGATAAGAACCTTAATTAAATCGAGTAATAATAATCGTGAACGTAGATACGCCAATATATTGAGGAGAGATCGTCGAGATCGTCGATGCATGCAACAATAATTATGGACCTGATCCGTCCGGAGAGGAAAGACTAGTGTCCCAATATGGCCTGGCTCTAACGATGATTGCATCGGCGGTAGACAAGTATTCCTGCGTGCTGGCATAGTTACTAGCACCCCGACACTTGGCGGCGAAACTATCATTCACAGCCACGATCCAGTTGGCCACGTCAACTAGATCCGGATTCTCCGCATCCACCTTGTCGTCTCCTATGGCATCAAGGCGGTGGAGCTTTGCCAACGCCTCGTCCTTGCCCTTGCCAATGGCTTCGTTCACCACCTGCATGCACTCGCCGTCGCCGGCGGCCGTCGTCGTCGTCTGCAGCTTCCCGGCAAAGAAGGTGAGCTTGGAGACCAAGGCGGTGACGGCGGCGATGGCGGCCCTGTTGTAGCTGCCGTTGATGGACGCGGCGTAGGGGAGCAGGAGCTCGTAGCACCTCCTCGCGTCGTCCTGCCATCCCGCACCACATTGGTCGCAGCGGACGCGGATGAAATCCTGTGCCGCGGGAGAGCTAGGTTGTTGTCCTAGGTTCTCCTCCACTAGTGGCTTTGCTGCTGTGCATGGAGATGCTGCAGCGGCAAAGATGGAGGCCACGATCGCCACTACGTACAGCACACTACCGGAATTCCTGGCTTTACCGTGAGCCGGAAACTTTGCCGTGAGCTTCCCATCGGGCACACGGTAAAGATACTATGTTGCCGAGAGCCACAAGCCCGGCTCACGGCATATTGGAAACGCTCGGCATAAAAGGTCTTCACCGTGCGCTAAATTACAAGCACACGGCAAAGAGCACCAGTTTGCCGTGTGCCGAAGCGAAGCCCTCGGCAAAATAAAAAATGCACGGCATCCCTATTCTTTGCCGTGCGCTCCATGCAGGCGCACGGCAAAGAACTGACGCCAAAGCTGGCCGTTAGTGCGATGGCGGCCGTTACGTTACTTTTGTGTGCCGAGTGCCGAAAAGACACACGGCATTAGTTTTTGCCGTGCGCGTGGCGGCTGGCACACGGCAAAGATGGTCTTCACCGTCATCTGCTGTGCCGTGCAATCTTTGCCGTGTGCAGCTCACGGCAAAACCTTTGCCGTGTGCTTTGGCCATTTTGCCGCGTGCCTGAGGCACACGGCAAAGCTCCTGAGTCCGGTAGTGGCAACCATATATTCTTATTAGGTCACTTTTAATTCTCTTGTGTCTCTCGCTCTAGCTCGTATGTCTTATTATACACCCATATATATATATATATGGACTAACGTTACACCCCATATATATGGACTAACTATATATAGAGCTAGACAGATCGATAGAGGAGTAACATGCATGCATATGTGCAGTGCCGGCCGTCCCCTTCGTTGGGTGGTGAGTTTTCATTGTATACCAGAAAGAAGCGCCCTACCAACCAAGTACCCAATAATTTAATTAGATTATGTCTAGTCGGTTCTAGCTAGCTAATTAAGTGGATTGCAAGGCGGTGTAGTCCGTTCGGGTTGCAAATAAAGGTGTTAAAAGAAAACCCCAAACATGTAAGCCATTACAAATCTTGCGAAAGCTGAAAAATGTGCGCAAGTGTATGGACAATTTTTTATTTTCCTATGGACCAAAATGTCCCGCCGATCCACTCTAGCTATCTCGCTTACAGGTGGGTCCAATGTGACATACCCTTCCTCTCCCATGAACTTGGTCGAGTGGCTGTGGTGCGCCGGCGAGCTTGGACGCTCCTCTCTCAGAGTCTCGGACGAACATGGACATGACAAGCTAACGAACGTGAGGACAATCCATGGCATGGGCATGGCCGCACACCAACACAGAGGCCGTATAGCGAGCACCTGTATGCCATTATGAAAAAAATCACCAAACCAGAAGGCCATTGAAAAGTTGTTTCGCACCGCTGTATCCAACTTCATCTTCGGCTATATCCGTGTGCCATTCCGTCTTCATTCCGTTCGTTTTCTTCCGTTTAATGGATCTAACACGTGGGTTCCGGATAGCACAATGTTCTTCTTACCCTTCCAGTCACGGGAGACGGCCGGTGTTCCTCTTCCTCCTCCGGCCTCCGATCTCCGAGATTTGAAACCGCCTCTGCTGCTCCTCGCGTGCCCGCGTTCCTCTTCCTCTCCCCGTGCTCGCAGCGTGCGCTCCTCGCTGCTGCCGACCTCGTGTCCCACGGCTCCTCCGAATCCAGCTCCATCATCGACGACGACGCTGCAGACGCCGCCACCGTCGCGGAGCGCCGGCTCCGCCTCGCGCGCCTCGCGCCACGCCGGGCCGCCTTCGCGCTCTCCTCCGAGCGGGCCCACGCTGATGGGGGCGGCTCCACCTTCCGCTTCCCTGGCTTCTACTCCTCCGCCCCCGCCCAGGCCCCTTCCCGGCTTCTACTCCTTCGCCCCCGCCCAGGCCCCTTCCCCGACCGCCGCCACGCACTCACCGTCCCCGCGCGCCCCTGTCAGCCGTACCCGTGCGCCCCTGTCTGACGCTAAAAATATATAGTGTCAAACTTCTGCAGACACAGTAAGTGCTGCCGCTAAAAACATATAGCGTCAGACCAGACTTTTAGCGTCGCATAGCCTGTTGCTGTGAGATCACATATGCTATCCACCATCGTGGTTGCATGGTCTCGCGGTAGTGGTGGTGCCACAGCGAGCTAGTGAGTCTGCGACTTGGCAACTAGCATCGGCATCGCTGACTCTGCATCTGTATTCGCGTGTGCATTGATCAATCGATGGGAGATTTTGGAATTTGGGAATTTGGAAAAGAATAGGAATGCCTCGTTTAGGGTGTGTATAGATCCAATTTTTTTTTGAATTTTGGTACTGTAGCACTTTTATTTGTATTTGACAAATATTATTCAATCATGGACTAACTAGACTTAAAAGATTCGTCTCGTGATTTACAAGTAAATTGTGCAATTAGTTATTTTTTAATCTATATTTAATGCTCCATGCATGTGGCGTAAGATTCGATGTGACAGAGAATCTTGTAAACTTTTGAGTTTTTGAGTGCATCTAAACAGGTCCTTAGTTCACGAAAAGTTTTAGATTTAGCTACTTTAGCATTTTCATTTCATTTCACAAATAGTGTTCAATCATGGACTAATTAGGCTTAAAAAATTCGTAAACTATGTAACTAGTTATTTTTTATCTATATTTAATGCTCTATGCATGCGTTTATAGATTCGATGCGATGAAACAAAAATACAATTTTTGGGACTAAACAGGGCCAAACTAGGAAGCATGAGTGGTTTGGCGTTGGTAGAAAACAAATCATTCTCTAGTCTCTTGACATCGCTGCCTGTGCTCTAATGCTTCAAGTTATATACAATTGCAAGATTGAAAGATATTTACGGTAAACTTTTATAAAGACTTAAAGCGTTAGTTATGCCAAATAAAAATTTATATATACTAATTATCTATATAATCTTGGCCTCCCTAGCTTTACCGCCCACCCCCTAGAGTCGGGCCTGCCCTCCACCATCCAACGCTTATAATAAAAGAGTAAAAAGAAAACAAAATTTTTTCTAGAGTTCCTAATACAAAATATCATATTACCTATTATTCAATCAGTCCAGTCCAATGGGTAGGCTGTCGTCCGTTCCAACGCTTGTACAAAAGTAAAAGAAAAATAGAATTTTTTCTGAAGTTCCCAATGCAAAATCTCTTATATCTTATTGGTTTACTTTTCTTTTATTCTTTAATTCAGCTGAAAATTAATAAATATATATTAATTTATAGAAAAAATCTAAAAATTACAAAACAAATTTTGTTCAGCTCCACATACATAGATCCATACAGTAAACAAAAAATAGGTGCAAAGTTTTTGTCCTATTAATACATATTAATATGTATATATATTCTATGATCATGAAACTTTTTGCATAACTATTTTATACTAAGATAGACCTTCACAAAAAGTTTGAGATTAATTTGATTACGTTTGCTTATATCCCTAATCTATATGCTTTATTAATTACATATAAATTAGGGACATAAGCAAACATCATTAAATTAATCTTAAACTTTTTTTAAGGTCTATCTTAGTATAAAACAGTTACACAAAAAGTTTCATGATCATAGGATATATACATTATCCTAAAAAATCATAGAAAATGTATTTTATTAATTAAAAGAGCTAATTTTTTAGCATCAAAAAAAATACTTACTTTCATAGTTTCACATTTTTTCTGTATAGAGAACATCATGACAAGGCTACCCAAAAAAATTAATGAATTTCCAATACTTAAAAAATTCACTATGAAATTCACAGGTTTAACCATAGAAAAAAAAGGAAAAACCGCTCAAAATAGCTCAAAACCGCCCTGTCCTCTCTCCGGGTGCTAAAAGTGACCGGTTTGATAGTTGAGGGTGAAAAACAAACGGTTTTGTAGTTGAAGGCTAAAATTAAACTCGGCAAATAATTAAAAGGCTAAAAGTGGACTTAATACTATTAAATAATATTAATATTTGTATCTGCGAATAAGTATATTATAAAAGTATATTTCATGCTTAATTTAATGAATATTAATATGTTTTTTATATATTTGATCAAATTTTTAAAAAGTTTGACTCGAAGTGAAATGTGCATCTACTGTATTCAGCAGTTTCGCCCGCGCCTGCCACTCAAAAGTTTTGAACAGGAACAGAAGTCCCCAAATCCCCCTTTCGCCGCCTCCGGCGAGCCCCGCCTCTCATCGCCGCCGCCGAAGACGCAGTGGGAGGGAAGATGGATCAGTCCATCATGGCCCTCTGCGAGTCTCTCTCGTCGTTGGTAAACCACGCCGAGTCCTCATCCCGCGAGCTCGCCGACGCCATCTCCCAACGCCCCATCCACCTCGGTAACCACCTCACGCGCACGCCTCTCCCTCCTTCCCTCCCTCCCCGTAAGGCTCCTGCTCACGGCGTGCGGGATCCTCGCAGATATGGCGAGGACCTCCTTCCTGCAGAAGCTGGAGTACAGGGCGGAGGCGGCGGCCGCCGACCTGCAGCACATCGAGTCCATCGCCCTCGGCACCGTCTCCTTCGAGGAGCTCCTCGGCCACTGGGGCGAGGCGCTCAACGTCTACGCGCGCCACGCCGACGCCCTCCAGTCCCACCTCGCTTCCTTCGGCTACGAGCCCGCCGGTAATCCCATCGGTTTCACAACCTCTGGCTGCAGCGTTTGTTTCAATCCGCTGGGATGAGTGAGGTGAGACCGCTGTTTGTTTGGTGTGTAGACGCAGTCGCAGAGGAGCCTGAGGTTGATGTGGAAGTGGAAGTGGAAGATGGAAATGTCGGTAAGGTCGAGGACCTTGGAGATGGATGCCTCAGCGTGTCGCGTTCAGTGCTCAGGTTGGGTAAGCGGCGATTTCAACACGACAGCGACGCAATGTATCCTCTTTGGTTTGGTTTGGTTTTGTTCAGAATGATAGATTGTCATTTGCTTGAGTGCAGCATATTGTGCTTTTCTTGACTGCTAATTAGATTTGAGGAGTCACTGAAGGATCTTGGGCTTTCAGATGCTTGTCTAGCCACTCTTTCTTCTGAAGGTATGCGAGGAAAATATTTTGCCTATCCTAGCCTGTTAATCGCATTGTGCTTGTTGTATTAGCATTTCTCACCGGCTACTAACTTTTGTCTTGAAGGGATTTTGCAGGCGCAAATTATGGTGTGAGCCAAAAGAAGCTTTGCAAGAATCCTGAAAGGTAACAGAAGGAATTACCATAGCTATCTCTCAGGTTTTCTCACTGTTATTGTGTTTGCTTCTAATGTTGCTTTGTTACTTATTTTAATCTTATCTTAAATATGACCTAATCTATTTATTTAATGCTCTACTGTTTAGTACTGATTATGGAGAAAAGATCATGAATGAAGCTGAAATTATGACTCCCCAAAATGAAAGAAATGATCAAGGTGATCTAAGAATGAATGTCTTAGATGTTTTAAAGACATGTCAAGCCTTTGCTAGTTCTGATTTTTTTTCCCGTTGTTGACTCCATGAAGGTAATTCTTTCAAAGAAATGATAAAGGCATCTAAGGATGAGTATGAGCAACTTCCTTCTTACATGAAGAGTCTAGCATCATGGGAGGTCTGAATTTCTTTAACTACACTAGTATAATGCCCGTGCTAACGCTACGGTAACATCTGACAATCAAACAACCAAAAGTAATTTACTTGCATAATACCTTTTCTTTTACAAATACCTGCATAATACTTAGTTTCAAAAGATTTGGATCCAATATCTGCACCTCTTTGCCAAAGAGAGTTTTACAAATACCTGCATAATACTTAGTTCTCAACTCAAAATAGCATATAAAGAAAACTCGAGAAAAAAACATAACTAATATTAAACTATTGAAGTCAACACCCACTATTGTAGTTACTAAAGAAAACAAGCTTGCAGCAAGTAAATTTAACTTCCAAAATAAAAGAGATGGCAAGAGAAAGAAATTTGTACTTTATGAAAGCAGAGCTTTGTTTTCTAAATTTTTTTCTGTTCAATCCTTCGCATGGATTTTCTATGAAAACTTTGGGAAGGAATGAGAATAAGGAACAATAGAAAAATGAGACCAACGTCATCCCAAACCTCCACTCAGAAAGCATTACAGAGTCTAATGGACTCATTGAGTTTAACATTAGTCTGACCATAGCCTCCTTAAAGCTTGCTGCTATATGAACAACACATTTTTAGCGTGCACTAAATCCTGAATACACTGAACAATTCATAAGCTGTTGAAGTTGGAATCCTTGCAAACACACATAGTGTGAATTGACACTCAGTTCTGAGTTGTACACCATCTCTCGACAGATCAAAAGATACACAGAATTCTGATGAGAGGTGAGTTCTTACTGATGCAGAAGATGTAGTCGCTGGCGGCGTCAAAGAGAGGCCTTAAAAACCGTGATTGCTGACATTGAGGGTGGCACTTCCCTCGGCGAAAATGCGCGGTGGTGCATTGCTAGTATTGCCTCCTGTGTGATGAGTTGATAGAATAGAATGCTTCTACATTCCATCTGCATACTACTCGATCAGATATTTGTTGCATCCAAACCTGAAATTAATGAACAGTGTATGAGTAATTTAACTCAAGGAAACATGTTCCCCATTTATAGAAAGTTGATAATTCATCAAGGATTGCTGTTGGAAACCTCATCAAGTAGCTCTAATTGCTCCGAGATTTAACCTCATCAAGTACTGTAGTTGTACCAATGGGAACTGCTTGCCATCTGAACTAAGAACAAGATCAAATCCAACAAGGATTGTTGTCGGAAACCTCTTTTCCTTGCATCCTGTAGAAAGGCAATGGAAGATTCAATAAAGCACATCCAGTAAAGAAGTAGGCCTGAAGACGCCGCTATGTTTCATCTCATCCTCAGAAGCAAGAAAAACAATTGTCAATTTCTGAACAGCGGTATGGAGCAGAGCTGCTAACGGACATAGCAAGTGTAGGTAATCATATTTATATTTATCAATTGCCAGACAATGTTACTCCATTAAATTGTCAGAAAAAAAATCTACAAATATGAATCAGTCTGAAAGGAATTATTAATAAATATAGATTAAAAAGTATGGAACTTGAGTATACAAAATGGTGATCATCTACTGCACCCCTTTACCTGTGGAATCTGCCTTTTTATTTTCACCTTGCACTCTTCAGCTACATGGAGTGGCGCAATAGTTGACTTGGAAAATTTGTTTGGTAAATTTTCTGGACTTCATTCACTACTTATAACTGGGTAGAGTATATTCTACATTCAAAACTTAGCAAGTGAAGACAAGAAGTGAACTTCATAAGCTACATGGTATAAAATCGAACCAGAAGCTAAGCGATTATTTTAGCTGATGCCTTCACCAATGGCATGAACAGTAATGATCAGAATATCACAACCCATTTATTAAAGCATGTGTGAGAGAGACAAAACTGCACCTCATGGCTCAAAGTTTCACCGATGAGCACCAAAATACAGAGAACGACCCAACATGCAGAGAACGGGATGATCGAGGAACATATATGTGGATCACCGAAACAAGACACATTCAGGCGGCCGGCCGACGCAGCTCCGATCCTGCCGGTAGTGCATTGGATCGGTTCGGTCGTTGATCCGATCCGAACAAACAAGATCAAATCAGAAGGGGAGGACGTATAGAAGCAAGTGGCGTCGAGGTACTGCTCCGCGCGAGCAAACTTGCCGACGATGCTGCCTTTGTTGAGGACAGGGACGTTGAATGGCGTGCCGTCGCCACGGTCGAAGGGCCCGTAGGCCGTAGGTGGTGCGGTTGGTGACGAACTTGAGCGAGGTGATGGTGTGGGTGAGCTCGCCGATGGGGCCGATCGACCCGGCGACCTCCGTCACGTACTCGTGAGGACCCAGGGTGATCTGTCATGTACGGGCGTGCGTATACGCGTAGACGCCGGGCCAGGGACATCCGCCGCGCGGCTGAGCGCGCCCAGGGCGACCAGCAAGGCCAGGAGTCCACGGCCAGCGTCCAGCGTGCGCCCAGAGAGTCCTAGGAGGATACGTCCAGTAGTTGGATTTAGGAAATAATAGTTTTAGTATCCCTGTTATCAGGGAAAGGTTAGTTGCTATTTTTACTCATCAAGGACTATATATCCTTTGTAATCGGCACCTGGAAGGTTAAGCAAAGATTGATATTCTCCAAAACTATCTCTCTCAATATCTCCTAAGCCTACGGCGGAGGGGCAAACCTCGCCGGAGAAGACGGACCGTGGCTACGAGCTTCGTAGCCAAGGGCCAGCTACCCTAGGGCTCGACGCCCTTGACAACCTGGTATCACGGTCTAGTCGATCCTCGCAATCCGCCGCCGCTCCAACCCTCGTTCCACTAGCCACCGCGCATCCTAGCCCATCTACAGCAGCCGCCGCCACCCCAGCATCATCAACTTCGTCCGCTGCTTCGTGTGGCGGCCTCATGGGGGACGATCTGAAGGAAGCTATCAACGCGCTCACCCAGACAGTCGTCCTGATGCAGAAGAACATCGAGGCGAACGCCAAGGCCATTGCCGATCTCGCTCTCGCACACTCGGGCTCGTCGGGCGGATCCCGCGGTCCTAGGGGCGACCATCACCAGGATCGGCCTCCTAAGCACTGGCGGCCTGAGTTCCCGAAGTACGATGGCAAGAGCGATCCCCTGGTTTTCCTGAACCAGTGCGAATCGTTCTTCAGGCAGCAATGCATCATGCCGGAAGAACGCACTTGGATGGCTTCGTACAACTTGCAAGACACGGCTCAGCTGTGGTACATGCAAGTGCAGGAAGACGAGGGCACGCCACCATGGCCACGCTTCAAAGAGCTCCTCAACCTTCGCTTCGGGCCGCCGCTCCGCGCAGCACCTCTGTTCGAGCTGGCGTCCTGCCGCCGGACGGGCACCGTCGAGGAGTACCAAGATCGCTTCCAAGCTCTTCTTCCCTGCGCCGGGCACCTCGACGAGCTGCAACGTGTGCAACTGTTCACCGGGGGGCTGCTGCCGCCGCTCAGTCTCCAGGTCCAGAATCAAAGCCCGCAAACACTCGCGTCGGCCATGAGCCTTGCGCGATCTATGGAGCTAGTGGAGCAGTACTACGCGTCCTCCGCCAAGGCGCCGGGCCACGGCATGCTGCCGAGCCCTGAACCCCGACCTCCTCCCCAGAACGCGGCCAAGGGGCCCGTCGCCGGGGCACTGGAGCCCACCGGCCGTCCCATCAAGCGCCTGAACCAGACGGAGCAGGAAGAGCGGCGCCGCCTCGGCTTATGCTTCAACTGCGATGAAAAGTACAGCCGAGGCCATAACAAGGTCTGCAAGCAGTTGTTCTTTGTCGACAGCATCGCGGATGAGGAGGATGATGACGTCGACGCGGCGTCCGAGACAGAGACACCGGTGTTCTCCCTCCATGCCCTGGCGGGCGTTCCAGTGGGCAACCCGATCCTCCTGCAGGTGTCCTTAGGGGCTGCTACCCTCGTCGCCTTGGTGGACACCGGCTCCTCACATAGCTTCATCGGGGAGTCGGCCGCGCAGCGGACGGGGCTCGCTATCCAGCCGCGCCCCCGTCTCACCGCCACAGTCGCCAACGGTGAAAAGGTGTCCTGCCCTGGCGTCATCCGGCAGGCCCCGATCACCATCGAGGGCATGACGTTCGACGTCAACCTATACGTCATGCCCCTCGCCGGCTACGACATGGTGCTGGGCACCCATTGGATGGCGGCTCTCGGACGGATATCTTGGGACGTCGCCAACCACTCCCTGTCGTTCACGCGCGATGGGCACACCGTGTGCTGGTCCGGCATGGGGGCTCTGGGCGCGACAGCCACCCACGCCGTGGCCGCTGAGGACTCACTTCTGGACGGCCTGCTCGGGTCCTTTGCCGACCTCTTCACCGAGCCCCAAGGTCTTCCACCTCCGCGCGGCCGAGAGCATCGCATCCTGCTCCAGCCAGGATCCTCTCCAGTGGCGGTGCGCCCCTACCGATATCCGGCTTCTCACAAGGATGAGCTCGAACGCCAGTGTTCCGTTATGTTGACACAGGGCCTCATCCGCCGGAGCTCGTCGGCCTTCTCGTCACCCGTGCTCCTCGTCAAGAAGGCGGATGGTTCCTGGAGGTTTTGCGTCGACTATCGCGCGCTGAATGCTATCACGGTCAAGGACGCGTTCCCCATACCCGTCGTCGACGAACTACTGGATGAGCTCCATGGCGCCAAGTTTTTCTCCAAGCTTGATCTCCGCTCAGGCCATCATCAGGTGCGCATGGCGCCAGAGGACATCGCCAAGACAGCTTTTCGCACACACGATGGCCTATATGAGTTCTTGGTGATGCCATTCGGGCTGTGCAATGCCCCGGCTACGTTTCAAGCACTGATGAACGATGTCCTGCGCGTCTTCCTTCGCCGGTTCGTACTCGTGTTTTTTGATGACATATTGATCTATAGTGCGTCCTGGGCAGATCACCTTCGCCATCTCCGCGCCGTGTTCTCCGTGCTTCGCCAACACTAGCTCGTCGTCAAGCGTTCCAAGTGCGCGTTCGGCGTGACATCGATCGCGTACTTGGGGCATGTCATCTCGGCAGCAGGAGTGGCCATGGACCCGGCCAAGGTCCAGGCAGTGCTGGATTGGCCACAGCCTCGTTCAGCTCGCGCCGTACGCGGGTTCCTTGGTCTGGCAGGATACTACCGCAAGTTCGTTCATGGCTACGGCGAGATTGCGGCGCCCCTCACTGCTCTTCTCAAGAAGGAGGGCTTCGCGTGGACAGACGAGGCCACCGCGGCGTTCACGGCGCTCAAAACCGCGGTCACGTCGGCTCCGGTCCTGGCGCTTCCAGACTTCGGCCGGCCTTTCACTGTCGAGTGTGACGCCTCCAGCTCGGGATTCGGCGCGGTGTTGATCCAGGACAAACACCCAGTCGCGTTCTTCAGCCGGCCGGTCGCCCCTCGTCATCGCTCCCTCACCGCGTACGAGCGGGAGCTGATTGGGCTTGTGCATGCCATTCGTCATTGGCGCCCATACCTTTGGGGACGCCGTTTTACAGTGAAGACGGATCACTATAGCTTGAAGTATCTGCTGGATCAACGTCCCGCTACTATTCCACAGCATCACTGGGTCGGCAAACTACTGGGCTTCGACTTCGCTGTGGAATACAAGCCGGGCGCTCAGAACACCGTCGCGGACGCGCTCTCGCGTCGGGACTCGGACTGTGCCGACACAGACGGCACGGTGCTCGCCCTCTCCGCGCCGCGCTTCGACTTCTTTGACCGCCTACGGCAAGCTCAGAGCACCGAGCCAGCCTTGGTGGCTCTTCGGGATGAGGTGACCGCGGGCACGCGGGGTCATCCGTGGGCTGTCCGGGACGGGCTGCTCTCCTACGGCGGGCGTATATACCTCTCCGCCGATTCGCCGCTGTTGCAGGAGCTACTCTCGGCCGTGCATGACGACGGGCACGAAGGCGTTCAACGCACCCTTCATCGCCTCCGCCGCGACTTTCACTTCCCGGGCATGCACACCACTGTCCAGGACTACGTTCGCGCGTGTGCAGTCTGCCAACGCAACAAGGCGGAACATCTTCACCCGGCCGGGCTCCTCCTACCGCTGCCGGTGCCCACTGCGGTGTGGACGGACATCGGACTTGATTTCGTGGAGGCACTTCCGAAGGTGCGGGGTAAATCCGTTATCCTCACAGTGGTCCCGCTCGCCCACCCGTTCTCCGCCGAGACCGTCGCCCAAGCTTTCTTCGCCGAGATCGTACGCCTGCATGGGATGCCGCAGTCCATGGTGTCGGACCGCGACCCCATCTTTACCTCCGTGTTCTGGAAGGAGTTGATGCGGCTGATGGGGACGAAGCTCCATATGACGACGACCTTTCACCCCCAATCTGACGGGCAGACAGAGGCAGCTAACCGGGTGATCACCATGTATTTGCGCTGTTTTACAGGAGATCGTCCTCGCCAGTGGCTTCGGTGGCTCCCTTGGGCGGAGTTTATCTACAACACGGCGTACCAGACGTCTTTGCGCGACACTCCATTCCGCGTCGTCTACGGCCGCGACCCCCCCACCCTGCGTGCCTACGAGCCGGGCGAGACTCGTGTCGCGGCGGTCGCCAAGTCCATGGCGGAGCGTGCAGAATTCTTGCAGGATGTGCGTTACCGCCTCGAGCAAGCTCAGACGACCCAGAAGCGTCATTACGACAAGTTCCATCGGGCGGTCTCCTTCCAGTTGGGTGATTGGGTCTTGCTTCGTCTACGTCATCGTCCGATCGCCTCGATGGACGCCGCGGCCACTGGGAAGCTCAAGCCACGTTACTTCGGGCCGTACAAGATCGTTGAAGTCATCAACGACGTTGCCGTACGGCTAGAGCTTCCTCCGCGCGCTCGTCTGCACGACGTGTTCCACATCGGCCTCCTCAAGCGCTGGGTGGGCACTCCACCTTCTACGCCACCTCCGCTGCCGGTCGTCCACCACGGCGCCACGGTGCCAGAACCAGAACGCGTCGTCAAGTCTCGCCTGGCGCGCGGCGTACGTCAAGTCTTGGTACACTGGAAGAATGAGTCTGCTGCCTCTGCCACCTGGGAAGATTTAGACTCCTTCACCTCGCGCTACCCAGCATTCCAGCTCGAGGACGAGCTGATTCTCGAGGGGGGGGGAGAGATGTCATGTACGGGCGCGCGTATACGCGTAGACGCCGGGCCAGGGACATCCGCCGCGCGGCTGAGCGCGCCCAGGGCGACCAGCAAGGCCAGGAGTCCACGGCCAGCGTCCAGCGTGCGCCTAGAGAGTCCTAGGAGGATACGTCCAGTAGTTGGATTTAGGAAATAATAGTTTTAGTATCCCTGTTATCAGGGAAAGGTTAGTTGCTATTTTTACTCATCAAGGACTATATATCCTTTGTAATCGGCACCTGGAAGGTTAAGCAAAGATTGATATTCTCCAAAACTATCTCTCTCAATATCTCCTAAGCCTACGGCGGAGGGGGCAAACCTCGCCGGAGAAGACGGACCGTGGCTACGAGCTTCGTAGCCAAGGGCCAGCTACCCTAGGGCTCGACGCCCTTGACATGATCACCTCGTCGCTCACGCCTCCAGCGCCGCCCAGAGCTATCCTGTTGAATTGCGGGTGGACACGGGTTGAAGCCATTGTGGGCGGCGCGTTGAAGCCTGAGTTGAAGCGCGGGAGCAATCGTGACCGCACGATTTGATAGATGCCTAGAATTGATGTTTTGTAGCCCTTGATTTTAATGAAGATGATATCCTGTGTACATTTTTCTGGGTGCATAGAGGTTAGAGACTCTCAGCGGGGGAAGTTTTATTAGGTGACTCTAGTATAATTTGAAGTGTTCCATTATAGTATAGATTGTCGTTTGTAATTCTGCCATAGTACTTTCTGTATGCTCGATAGTGGTTACAAAATTACACATTGTTCTTGAAACCTAGTAGATGACCTTACTCTTTAAGAAAATCAATTGAAGACATATTCTGCAACATCTTCACTTCCTATTTCCTCAATTTTTGCTTTTCGTTTTTGTCAATGCATTCTCGATCAGAAATGGACCTATGGTGTTGTGATTCATGAGCCATGACGATCAGAATGTACCAGTCATCTACTTCAAAGCAATTGATTGTTTTTTTTTTTGCACTTTTTTATTGCATCAGGAGTTGCAGGAGGGAATATCCAAACTAAATTCATACTTCGGTGGTGATAAAGCTCAGGGAAATGTTTCGTTGAACCAGGACCATGTTGGAGAAATAGGATTGGGTACGTACACTTACCGCACTTAGCACATGGATTTGAAAATAGCAAATGTTATAGCATGTTGAATAAAATCTTTTTGTTAGTATTGACACATTGCTCTTGAACAATTTTACTGTGGTAGCTAACCTTTTTTCTGTTTTTCTTTTTTGGTTTTGTTCCTTTTAGGGCGCAAAGGAAGAGCCTGCCTGCTGATGCTGTTGCGACTCAATCAGTTAACTATGGAGACAATTGATGGATCTACCTTTTACACCCTGTGCAAGAACAACTTGTAGGTGATTCGGATTTCAGAGGAAACAGATCGGTATGACTCACAAGCAAGTTGTACAAAAACCTGGTGCTGGTGGAAGCATGGTGCATTGAATCTGAATTGCTGATAGCCTGATACTACTATACTGTATTCTGCTGAAGTTTTTCTTTATTGTGTTGTGATGCAGCTCATCTTGTTAAAATATTGTATCATGATGTAGACTCAACGGTTTAGTCTCAACCTCAGTTGAAAATATTATTTTTCCATGAGCAGTTTTTCTCATATGTTCACCACCGTGAAATAAAATGTGTTTGAGGCTTTGACCACATAATACGCCTCACACAGACCTGTTTGAATTGGGGACTATAATTTCAATCCTGGGAATTTACAACAAATTTGTACTTCAACGTACAAATTCCTAGACTGAACCCCCCTTTCAAATACCTCTATACTGGCACCATCTATAATATATTGTTCTACTATGTAATATTTACATTCCTTGAACAGAGGCACACAAGTTTAGTTGTGCATTACAATTACACATTTTAAAAATTGACGTACAAATTGAATTCTTCAAATCCATCCCTGCAATGCGTATGATAGCTCAAGCAGGAATCTGCTAAAGTCAGGATCCTTGAGGTTCTGTGAAAAGTACCCTGACTAGCTCAAGATAGGCTTCAACAAACATCTCCATCTCTCTTTACGCCACAAACCCTGATGAAGAGGGTGACCCATATATCTCATTCGCCTCAGCCACAGGGACATACACGACATCTGTCAATGAGCTGTGGGTGCGGCCATAGAAAATGTAGACGAACACCCCCATCACCAGCCACACCCCCACTCGCATCCATGTGCCGCCACTGAAGAACACAACCAACAAGTTCATGCATGTTAAAGCATATATCAGTTTTAAATATGTAGTAGAAAAGCTGAAAGGATCAAGTACTCACCCAAGATTGATTAACAAGTATGTATTTATGAGGATACACATTACCGGCAGCAAGGGAACGAATGGACAGATGAATCCTACAGCAGACACAGAAGCAAGATGTTTAATGCCAAGTAGTTTACCAATATGTTCCTAGTACAATGAGTTGATGAAGCGTGCTGTGATAAGAGTACCTCCGGAATGGCCAAAGGAGTGCCTCCCATCATCTTGGTCAATCCAGCAGAGCATGCCCAGACCAGCTAGGAGGAGCAGGCCACCAAAAGCACAAACGAAGCATGTCACCAGGCTGACATGGCGCAGATTAGATTGTTAAGTGCTTTGCTTATATGCAGGAAAGTTCACTGGGGAAGGAAGCATGCACCCTTGCATAATAGACTGAACAATTGGCACTTACAAGGGCAAGAATGTCGCTGAAGCTGAAGTTGTGAGGATCAGAACCCCTATGCAGATAGATGCAATGCTGCATGCAGCAGTCTTACGCCGTTTTGTCTCATTCAAATTGCCTAAAGAGTCAGCAGACAAGTTTATTAGCTACTTAACTGAAATGCACATACTTAGAAATTTTAAGCATACAAAATCAGTAATGCGATTGCCCAGACATACTTGCGTACAGCTGCTTCTCAATGAGGGGGTCATTAATTGATTCTACTACAACATCACTTATTTCAGCTGACCCTTGTTCATGATCATTGTCTCCAAGGGTACCCCTCAGCTTTTCCTCGTCATTTTCTTGGCTCAAGCGGAATGATACTTGCAGGGAAGATGGGAGGGGTACCTCATTTGGAGGAACATACCTAAGAATCAAGATGGACACAGCAACTATAGTGAACGCGAGTAGTGTGCCTACACTAACCTGCAACCAAAAACAAAACCTTTTTAGTTCCAAACATTTTTCAAATAATGCTCATATAGTCACATGCATACACTACGATGATCTCTGGGGATAAGGTTCATTAATATAACTGAGCTCAAGATGAAGTCCATATACGTTCTCAAATAACAGGTTTGGTAAATCCTTACCATTCCAGCCAGTTGAGAGACATCCATAAAGAAAGCAAGAGCAGCTGCGCAGATGCCAGTCACTATTGTGCTTTTGACTGGAACTTGTGTCGTCTTGTGGACATCAGAGAAGAACGATGGTAACAGGCCATCTCGTGCCATGGCCATCAATATTCTTGGCTGAAGGAAGTATCAAAATAGAAGTATGAATATCATGGCAGAGTTGTATGATGCATAAGCTTGTTGAGAGAACAGATAAAGCAGAAGACTGACTTATATATATCTAGATTATATGTCAGTATTCTTCAGATTTTACTCATTTAAAGCCATGCCCACTTGGCTGATGGCTCATGTTCTATCCACTCTAATCACAGAAGAAATTTTATGATGCATTGATTAAGACATGCTTATACCTGTGGCAATATAGATCCCATCAAGGTTGAACAGAGAGCAAGAACAGCACCAGTTGTTACAAGATACCTAAAACAAGATAAGCACATGAACAATCTCAGTCGGACGCACACCAGATCATCCAGGATAAAATGAGAAGCAGTCCTTACATTGCCCAGTGCATCCCATGTTTGGCAAAGGCAGATGAAATTGGGGTGTCTGGGTCCATAGCAAAGTATGGTACCAGACCAACAATAACAACTGAAACCAACATGTACAAGGTACAGCAAATCGACAATGCTGTTCCGATTCCCAATGGCAGATCTCGTTGTGGATTCTTCACCTGTCAGAAGTTAACATAAGATATTACATTTTCTCAGATGAGGTAATTATATTTTCTATTCGACGCTAACAATCCGGCAAATAAGAAGAGCCAAATCAATTAGGGAAATAAGACATTTCCTAACCTCCTCAGCAGTGCTGGCAACTGAATCAAAGCCTATGTAGGCAAAGAAGACAGTTGCTGACCCGGCAAGCATTCCATTTGCTCCATAAGGGAAAAATCTGAAATCAATGAAGTGTAAGTGCGCTAGCTACTGGCTCGAGAAATGAAACAAAGCATCAGGGTCTTTAGCATTACCCGCCAGCAACCTTGTAGCCAACCCATCCTGTTTGGAAGCCGATGTAACTACCGGCTATGATAACAAATAGCATCACAAAGCAATTTAGGACTGTCACAACTCCTTGCACAAATGAACTCTGAAAAATGTAAACACAGAGAGGAAAGATCAGGTGTCACATTCTCAGAAAATACATAAGGTAGCTATTACTCGATTGGAGAAGGTAGCAACCTCTTTTATCCCCACGCATAGCAGACCTGTGACAACGAAAACCAGGAAAGCAGCACAAGGATCAACAACAACATCAAGCCATGGGATCTGATGCCGTGCCAAAATCCATGGCAGACTATCCTGTCCTCCAAAAAAGATGGCCTGAAAACATAAAGTTTTTATTTTTAGAGTTTGTATGAGGAGATTGGAGATTAACTACTGATCAATATCTGCATAAACACATCAGATGCAGGGGAATTGGACTCACTAGATTGGGAGATATGCCACGGGCAACAGCTGATCCACCAATCGTATATTCAAGTATCAAAGCCCAACCAATCAACCATGCAACTCTGCATAATGAAGCAACGAACAAAGTGAGAACTGAGAACATAAACCCAACAGCACAGGAATGCCATATATGAACAATGTTCACTCCATAATATATATCAGTTCATTACCCTTCGCCAACGCAGATGTATGAATAATGGTAGGCGCTTCCTGCTGAAGGGCAACGGCTAGCAAGCTCTGCATAGCAGAATGCTGAAAGTGCAGCTGCTATTCCGGCTATCAGAAATGAAAGTGTCAATGCCGGCCCAGAATGCTCCCGGGCAACTGTCCCAACAAGGACATACACCCCGGCTCCAATCGTTGACCCAACACCTGAGGAATGACATAGCCGCTCCAACATCAATACTTTCGTTGGTGAGATACTATAATTAGCAAAAAAAGGGTCTTTGGTCCAAAATACTATATGCAGACCAGTAAACAAGCCATCTGCATAAGCTCTAATAATCAGTGGCAAAAAATACATTTGAGAACATCAGAAGCATGTAAACATTGCTACACCAAAAAAGACTTGTGGTATACCTTCTTTGAGCAGATTATTTACATGTTATGAAACTTTTTTTTTTTGAAATGCTATGATCTAATACATGTTATGCACAGGCATGCACATCATCAGATCAGAGTAGCTCTGCCTAGAACAGTACGGAGCCAACCACCCACCTTGCCAACACTGACCCAGCACCAAGCAAGCAAGCGGAGGACAGTTCAGTTCGTGTCTCATCAGGAAGCAACTGAGATTCCTCTCAACCTTTACCCAGAACTAAGAATCGATCGATGAGACACGAACTGGAAACTTTGTAACTGAAATCTTAGAATAATACTTATAGCTCTAGCTCGAGTTGCAGTATCAGCAGCTCACTGAACTGAATCCGGCAAATTCAAATCAAATCATTGTAAAGGCATTTGTTTCGCCGCCACAGTTGACAAGAGCACGCAAAGCACCTTGCTTGCGCCCAAGGAAAAATGAACACAGCGAAAGAAGCTTGCACCTTTCGGGGGGGTCCGACAAAATCCCCCGCAAAGATCCACCGAAATTAGTCAAACGAGAAGCTCAGGCGGTCAGGCCTCAGGGAATTATATATAGTAAGTAGCATATGAGAACCAGAAGGAGAAGGTCAGTAGAAGGTATTATGTAACGTGAGTGAGAGAGAAGAGGTCCCTGACCGATGGCGACGAGCTGGGTGACGGAGAGCTCCTTGCGGAGCTGGTGGGCGCTGCCGGCGGCGCGCGTCCGCTCCGAGTCCACCTGCTTCCGGCGCATCAGCGCCCGGACCCCGCTGCCCATCCCCGCCGGCCGCCCCCCTCAACTGAGCACCACGGAAGGGAAGCAAAGCAAAGCAAAGGCGCGCCTTTTCTTTCCCGCGGCCGGTCCCGGAGAGCTCGATGAGGAGACTGCTGCTGCTGCCGCCCCCCGGCCGCCGGCCGCCTCCCGCCTCTGTCCCTTGCTTGCTGAGGGCCGGCTGAGGCTGAGCAGTGGGGATTGATGATTGATTGATTCCTCCTGTAGTAAGGGGGGAAAGGAGGGGAGGAAGAAAGGCAGAGCAATCAGAGCTGCTGCGTCGTCTCGGCCCGTATATATTCTTGGATTGGATGGCGTGCCGATGGTGTATAACTGTATATGTGACCGTAAAATGGTCGCGGGGAGGATCAATCAACCCGGACGTACGACTAGTAAACTGCAAGCCTTCACGAGCAGCACGACGGTTGGAACAGAAGGAATTTACGATTAAGCTACTGTGCTTGATTGCTAACCGAGTCTAAAAACGAGTACAGAGACAGCTGAGCTGTTTGTCAAATCCGTGTGGTTCTGTTTAACCTACTAATCCGTGCATGTGCAGTGATCAATCCGTGTTTATGAAAGCAGCGTATAGCTTGACACTCGGTATGATTCCTCCGTACCTAAATACAAGCATTCCTCCGTACCTAAATACAAGCATTCTCTTAAAATTTGTTCTAAATTATAAGAGATTCTAAGTGAGTTTGTTTGGCACAACTCAATTCCAGTAGTAAAGTTGCTTTTTTAGAAAATGACTTTATTAATAACTTTCTAGATAAAGCTGAGCTATTTTGAAAAAAATTGTTTGGCAAAACGGCTTAATATATGAATGAGAGAGAGAATAAGGGAGAAAGCTAAAATAAGTTACTTTCTTCCGCTTTATCTCAACTCATGTCTTATGAGACAAGAAGAAAAACAGCTTCATAGGTAAAGCCTATTTTTGTAAAGGAGTGTTTGACAAATAAAACAACTTCAAATAGAGCCTAAATTAGTGATCCAACTGAGTTTAAAAGTAATATTACCATATATGGTAGCCAAAAACACAAAAGAGTGCCCTCAAAGGCGACACAAAGCTTTTTCACTGTCACCGTATATTAGCCAAAAACCGAAACATGTCATGTGAAAATGTTACAGAGTCTGACAAAGTTGTTGTGTGCGTTGCAATTTGCAATGCTGTGTGCATGTAATACAGTGGTACAGTGATCATGTAGCCAGTGGGCATGCATGATGTTGGCTGGGGTTGACCTGCTCAGCCACACGCAATGAACACACGCTAGCAATTCCGTGTTGGCATCTCTCTTCATTGCTAAAAATAGTATACTACTACCTCCCGAATATATATGTGTATGGTCTATAAAAGTTCCAAAGTGCGGCAAGGAAAGGAAAGATATTTTATTTATGGATGGGAGGCGTCGTCAGCCAACCGTACGTACGTGTGGGTTTGAAGCCGTGGAGGAGGTCTCGCTGCATCAGTCAAAGATTTCATGATTTTCTTCTCTTCGGAAAAGAAGATTTCTTTAGGGCTTGTTTAGTTTCCATAAAATACAAAATGTAAAATATCAATGATAAAATACTAAAATTTAGAGTTATGTTTAGTTCCATTCAAAATACATAATTTATTATCTTTATTATGACCTCTTGAGGTTTTTTAGGCTTTTTTGGCATCTTGAGGCCAAAATTCAAAATACAGAATAGTCACCTTTTTGCTAAAAATTTTGTATGGTTATACAAAACAATAAACTAAATTGTGTTTGACCATTTGTCTTATTCAAAAATTTTATGTAAATTATAAATAATTAAATCATTAGTAAAATATCTCTAATGATAAAATAGGTCTTAACAAAATATATAATATTTATGTAAAAATTTTAAGTAAGACGGATGATCAAATAAAATGTCTGAAATTTTAAAACGACACTCTTTTTTGGACGGAGTGAGTACAAGATTTCTTAAATTTACATAACCATGTGCTTGAGATATATACTTTAAGAGGTGTCACATCGATATCATATATGATGTCACATAAAATGTTCCGATACTAATAAAAATACAATTTACAATCTATCTGTGAGACAAATTTATTAAAACTAATTAATCTACCATTAGCATATGTTTGTTGTAGCAATCATGGATTAATCCATTAATAATGATGGGCTAATTAGGCTTAAAAATTCATCTCGCAAATTAGTCTAAATCTATATTTTAATTTTATAATTAGCTCCATACATATTTACAGTGACTAAACTTTAATTTAGTCGTGTTAACCAAATTCCTTGGCATCTTGATTGCGTGCAGCTGTCGATCTCACATGGCATGCATGTACCGACCAGATCTCCACTCCAACGGATTGGTACGGAAGGTTCATCGTCTATTTAATCAATTAATTATTAGCCTGTGTCTTATCTAGCAGGTTAGATCTCCATATTTTTTACTCTAAAGTCATTTTCAGTGGGTGTTTCATGATCCAATTTTCAATATATTCATATTTTAAAAATAATGTAGAAAAATTTTATCCTTACAAAACTCTCTCTACTCCCATGAAACTCTTATTTATTAATACGATGACACATCAACATATTTAGGGTGCATTTGGTTGAGCTGTGGATCTTAGAAAAACCGTTGTGAGTTGTGAGCTGAGGAAAAACAGCTATGAAATCAGTATGCCGTTTGGTTGGAGCTGCTGTCAAACTGTAGACTATATAAGAAATACCTGTTATGCCCCTGGAGGCATAGGGATATGTTTATATGAAAATTGCTCGTAACAAAATAATACGTCACTGATTCTCATTAAAAGGACTATTTAAGAAAGATAAAAATAATTTTCATAGTTTTTCATCCATCAAAGTGATTGGTCCATACAACAATGCCATCCCTCGACATAACATAACAAGCTTCCTCTCGCATTATACCAAAGCATCCGCTATCCTAGTACGAATGATATTCATGGTATCCTCGTTCTCCACATGCTCACTACCATCCTCTTCTGTCGTGTCACTTGTCTCTTATACCAAGTAATCTTCATTGGTGTCATATCTCTCGAACTCCTTATCACGCAATTGACTGTCACAAACAAAATTATGCAAAGCAAGACAAGCTGTAATGATATGCTTCTGAGTATGAATATTGAAACTTGGCATGGCCTTCAAAATTCGTTGATGCAGCTCATCGACTGGGGATCGAGCGACGTCGGATGGGGATGCGCTGGTAATGCAGCTCATCAGGCGGGGATGGAGCGGTGGCGGCCGGGGATGCTGACGCCGGTGGGCGGGTCCAGTGGGGTGGCCACTGGCCTCGGGCGGGAGTGGCGGCGGAGGAACCCTAGGTCGCCGCGGCCATACTCGCAACTTCACGAGTCGCGGACTCACGGTGGGTGTCTCGGGCAGATGGGAGATGGGGAGGGAGGAATAGAACTGTGAACCGTTTTTTCCCCTTCATAACCAGTTGCAGTGGGTAATTTTCTCGAAGTTGCCCATCCAAAAGCTAGTGAAAGCAAGGGGTAAGGTGCTTTCAAAATTGTACTGCAGTCAAATCTGATTTTGGGCAAAAATACATGTAGCTTTTGGGCTTTTTGATTGGCTTTTGCTAAAGCAAAAGCAGGTTGGAAAGCCCAACTAAAGAGACCCTTAATGTCTATAAAACTCTAATGAAATTTCATTAAGACCGACGTAAGAATCTCCTAGCCTGTTGTTGTTTTGTACGTAGAAAAAACAAAAACCTCCTGACACGCAGAGAACTTGCTCGGAATTGAAAAACGATGCAGCTCATTCGTCTTCTAAAAATTAAATAAAACTACTCTAAACATTTGAATTACTCTGAACATTTTAAGAACTCCAAATGTTCTGACACAATATGGATGGTTGTCTGCATATTGGCTTCAAAGAATGTCAGCAGCCATTGACTATTCCTTTTGTTTTTTTAGCATATCCATTGACTATTTCTGGCTCAGAGCTTTGCTGTACATCTTCAAAACGGAAGCAACATGCATGTTTCTTGCAGGTAGCTTGGTGATCGAATCAGCTGTTGCATGTTGGCAAACCAAAATTGGCATCTGGCAGTTGCGTTCCGGAAGCAAAAGGAAATGCAGGCATGCAAGCAATTGTAAGGAATAAATTATACGATGGTAATAATGCAATTGAAATATACGTTGAAAAATGATAGTATAAATTAAATATAACTGCCTAGATTACAGTGTAGGCAGCATCCGATGAGGATGGGGAAGCCCGGAGAAGAAAATGACGTGTCTTCGAGTTGGAAAGCGACGATATGGACATATCGTCAAGACGTCAAATGTAGCCAAACGTGGGTGTCTTTAGATCCAAAAATTTTTGTTATTTGGATATTGTAGCACTTTATTTGTATTTGGTAATTAGTGTCTAATTATGGACTAACTAGATTTAAAAGATTTGTCTCGCGATTTATAGATAAACTTTACAATTAATTATTTTTTTATCTATATTTAATGTTTCATGCATCCATTCAAAGATTTGATATGACGCAGAATCTTATAAATTTTTGGAATTTTGAAGGGATTGGCCCCGTATCTCGCAAAAGAAAAGTAGCCAAATGAGCATGAGACATGCCAAATGAGTAGCTAGGGATGAAAATGATACGTATATTTTTCGACCGAATTTCGTTTAGAGGGGTTCCTATCCGTATTCAA